>NC_016131.3:44417354-44719854 GCF_000005505.3 Brachypodium distachyon
AAAGGCTTGGTCAACCAAATACTAATATAGCCCGTATTGTTGGACGGAGGAAGTAGGTGAGAAAGTTCGATCGCACCATTTGGCCGGACTGGCCTGTGGAGCGCCCACCCAAAGGAAAGGAAGCTGCGTTGCCTGCAAAACTTGGCAGTGAAGAAGAAGATGAAGTGGGTGAGCTTTGAGTGCTGTCTGATTAAAGAAGGGAGCTGATTAATTTGGATCTGGTGCTGGCGCACATGCATGGGTCTGGGATGAGGCAAGCAAGAAGTGGTGAGATGGGCGGGGAAGCAAAGAATGTTGCCTCTTTTTTTTCTAGCATCGGCATCTGTGGGTTTGTGGTTAATCGGTAAGAACAGGGAGTTTCTACTGATTGCGCAGTGGGGACAGATAGATGCACTGATGCACATGCTACTGCTGCCTGCAAGTCTATGCTGAATTGCTGATGCTTCTTCTTTCCTCCCTGTGCATAGTACGCTACTGTTCGGTTCTGGACTTTGAGTTGTTTTGGATCTAGTCCAGTTTTGGTAGCCGGGTTTAATTGCATGGATCCAACGGATGGTACGTTGGTTCGTGAGATTGCAAGTGTATCTTATTATGGCCATGCACGAGAAAGACGAAGCGTCTGTTTCGTTTTAGGCGTTTAGCCTAAACAAGGCCTTACTGAAAATTTGATTAGTTCATATTTTGGCTCTGATTTTGTTTGTCCAAGATTTTGGCAATGTTCGCGATAAAAATGAACTGAAGTTTTTTTTTTAGAGAAGGGAGCCCTTGACAAATAAGCCGTACGCTGCTTAAGTGTGGCGTGCACACGGTATGCTTTAGTAAAAGACGAAAGAATAGTTTGCTTTGTGCTCACCATGCAGCTGCGCAAAAAAATGAACTAAAGTTGGTTATGTATCATTGTCTTATCAATACTTTGGCAATTAAAATAAGAGCTACTCCTCCAATTCTAAACTGTTGTCGAAATATTTCATGTATCTAGACATTTTTAAAAAATAGATACATACATATTTGGACAAATTTAAGTCAAGAATTTATGATCAGAGGCAGTATTTTTTTTGTCAATTAATAAGGGGGTCATATCCGATGAATCCGTCCAATTTGTGTATCCTTGCATCCGGATAGTCTGAACCGTTTGATTGGCATCTAACGTCATCCGTACAGAACATGTTTAATTTGCAAAAAGACACCCGCCTACCTCTTTAACTTGTTCTTCAGGTTTTATAATTAACCCCGGCTGCCTGCATGCCGATGCTCTCGAAGTCCCAACCCCAAATCACCTGGTTTGAATCGTGATTCCTATGTGCGGAGGCCGGCGGGCGGCGAGCAGCAACCGCGAGGCAGCCAACAACACTTGGAATTTGGATTCACGAGTGGTACGACATTACAACTCTAAAAAGTAATCAGGACAATCGACAAGATCATCTAGGCATCTACTTAGAACTAGTCCAACAAAGAATCAGGGAGCGTGGTCGCCGTCGCTAGCACACGGAGAGAGGTCGCCGGAGTCATCATACACCTCCGCATCTACAGTGTGGTCGCCCCGTCTGTGTTGTTCTTCGTGGTAATAGGATTGCCATCGTTGATTTGGTCGCAGCCGATGCAGATCACTGTCAAATCCGTCGTCGCTGGGATGTGGTCCGCCATCTTCGAGAGGCATGGTATATCGTCTGGCCTCGGGGATCGTCTTATTGGCAGATTAGCAGGCTAGCTTGGAGAAACCATGGAGGATTTCTTTTCCTAAGACGAGCGGTGAAGGAATCAAGAGAACTCGGGGAGATTAGGACTTGGGGAGGTGCGGGGGGTTGTTGGCAAATTAGCAGGCTAGCTTGGAGAGGATGCGGGCGTTATGCTGCAAAATTACCACTTTCTGGATCTGTGGCGTTAAATGTTGATCGGGTGGATGAGAGGCGCCGGATGCACGGATGCATGAAGCGAGGTGGATTCACTGGATGCACGGATGCATGAAGCGAGCTTGGAGAGCCTACTAAAACATTAAGGTACACTTTGCTCATCAACAAGCACCCGAAGGCTCGGTTCTGTTGTTACATTGCTAGATTAAAGGTACACTTTTAGATCATGAGTTTATAAGAACCCAATATGCTAAGCTGTATCTCCTCTTCTTTTTTGACAACATTTTGTGCCATATATATTTTTGCACTCAAAATTCCTATTGTTTGAAATCTGTATCACTTAAACAAGATCCTATAGAAATTGGGGGATATATATGTTTGGTTGTTCGGGCCCCTACCTCCTATCCTAATACTCCTAAATGATCGAGGAACAACTCTAGGGTTTTTCTCGGTTAAAAATATGTATAAACACTGTTATTAATGATTTTGCATCAAGAAGTGCTCCAAGAAGTTGTTATCAATGACCGCGTTTTTTTAGTTGAAATGGCGACCGTTACTTGGAAGGGCACATCCACTAGTTGGTACTTGGTCTCTTCTTGTGTTTCTTGGAGCACTTGTTTAATTTGTGAACTTTGATTCAAGCCGAAATGTGAAGAGGACAATAGCAAGGTCTTATGTGAAGTTTATGTTGTGAATCCACCTTTTCGAAAATGTTGTCACATGCTCTAAACTGACATATTTGGGTTATTTGAGAAAACTTGTCTCAAAAGTTGTGATTCTGTGAGAAGATTAGTCACAACCATGTTTCTGTGTTACCAATGCCACAAAATATGTGGTTATGCGAGAAGATTAGAAACAAGATAATGAAGCAGCATGTTATGAAACTGGATTCACAACATGGCTGCAACGACGCCTTTCACATGCTAATATGCTACGATGTTGAACGAGCTCTGGCATATCTTGACATTCTCGGGGCAGAAGATTTAGACATACGGGCGTGGATAAATAATTTAGAGAAGAGTTGGCTAAATTTGTACGGAAAAAATTATCGACACATACTACATCGATTTCACAAAGCAACTCATATAAATTTATGCACTTCAATCAAGATGAGCTCTCTTTTCAATGTCTGTCCAACCAAGCAGGGACAGAGCCAGAAATTCAACATGAGGAGAACGATTTGGGCTTAGCCTTGTGGGCAGTTGTACGCTAGGAGCGGGAATATATCGAATGAAAAATAAGCTATGTAAGGGATTAAATAGAAAACAAATAATATATGGGCTATTTTATGGAATGGAGGGAGTAACGTATGTGTACTAAAAAAAATCTTTTATTTTACTTTCCGTTTCAATTTCTTTGAAACATTTTATGCTCATATTTTAGATAGGCGTCGAAACTCGAGTGATGAAAGACATATGGGTGACGTGAATATTCCTTGCAGAGTATCTTTCCTCAAATCGTGGAAAAAGAGGACATTGCTTTGTTGTTCCTCATGAAGTAGTAGCGTGAAGTTGCAAGGAAAACTTAACGGCTAAATTTAGGCGAACAAACAATGTTGGAAATTAGTGTTATTTTTTATTGTATTTTTAAACTTCTCGATGGTAGTTTATCTTTGATTGCCGCAAATCAATGGGGGAGCACACAGAAACTCTTTGTATTTGGTCACAATCAGTTAGTCGCATCGTCCTGACTCTTGATGTATCGGCCAAACAAAATGTCATGTTATCTGGAAAACAGTTGTTTTGCCGTGGATATTTTTCATGAAGAAATTTAATGTCTAGAATAAACCAAGTTTTCCAAGGAGTCAATATTAATTCTTCTAAGGGACAATACCGACTTTCCAAATAAAGCTTTGTGGACTAAGAAGAATTACTTTGAAAAAAACTTTGAAAGTCTTGTATGTAGACCGTATATAAACACCAAACCCATGAAATGGCACGAATATTCTGTTGGTCGCCTTGGTCTCTAGACCCAGTTGGCTATATTGTATTTCTCGTGCACCGACTATATACGTTTTCTCATGTTTATCCGACGAGCCGCGTACGTTAGCTTTGACCACTGGCCACAAAAACAATTATTTAACGCCCCGCAAAAAAAAATTAACGTGTGTGTATGAAAATCGAAACCAATCCCGTACTCCTCAGAAACCGCAAAAAAGGGGAAATAAATTCATCGGAAGAATTGCGAAGAAAAAATACATAAAATCCGCGACGAACCAAACGCGAAAGTGACCCACCCTCTCCTGACTCCTCTCTGCCCATCCCAATCCCTCTCCAAATTCTGCGCTAGTCCCCTTCCGAACCAGGCGAGCGAGACAGCAGCGCAAACCCTCAATCCCCGCTGCGATTCGCCGCTCAGGGTTCGGCCGGAGTAGGAGGAGGAGCGGGTGCTGGCCATGTGGCCCGGCTGTGGCGGCCGCTTCTACTGGGCGCCCGCGCCGCCGTCGGAGGCGAGGGGTGTCGTGGTCGTGTTCGCGTGGGTGTGGAGCGACGACGCGCAGCTGCGGCCGTTCGTGGAGCTGTACGCCTCGCTCGGGTGGCGCTGCCTCGTCTGCCACCCGGACCTCGTCGCGCTGTAAGTGGCCCTCCATCTCCTGAGACCTCGCTCCTACTTGCTTGTGTTAGCTGCTTGATTCGGGAGATCTCTTGCTCGTCTTGGCTTGTAGAAGTGGCCGCCTGTAGCTCTTCAGCTTATGCTTTCTCTCATGCAGTGCAATTATAGCTCAGGTTAGGTTTAAATTTAGAGACCGGTCGCTAATTTTCTCTTTATTGAAACCATGGGGGACGAGGCTGCCTTTAGGTTTAGCAATTGATGACATTTTTTCTGGAGTTTATTAGTTGATGAGTCGTGTTAAATCAACCACTCCGTTCGTGAGTGTTTCTCTGCATGTTAATTTCTTAGTTCTACAATTGATGTGACCATAAACTTTATACTCTCCTATATGGTTTATATTTTTTTTTGGCTCTTTCGTAAAGATATCTTGGTAGCCGAGGAGTTAGCGAGCTTGCGTGTTTGGAGTTTGGTTAGGCTTGGAGGTTTGGTTAAGCTTGATTGATTGCAGGATGATAAAATGTTTTGCACTATGTACTTAGATTTTTGCGTGATCAAGGATGGTAAAATTTAAGGAGTTATTCTTGGGAAGTAAAATCATTTGCATCAGGATCAGGATTGAGTGCTTTGAAACTTAATGCCCTCTTCCATTAGCTTTGAAGTTCATTGTTTAAATTCAGTTAGTAAGTTTGTGGCCTAAATCTGTTATCCAAGTTTCTTTTACTTTGGTGCATGTTTATAATTTTTCTCTTTTACTGTAGGGATTTGAAAGTTTTGAGGTCCATCCAGTGTTTCTTATCTTGAACAAAACTTGTGCATTAGAAGTCTTGTAGTCACTGCTATAGCTTGTTGCGACACATCAGACTATTTTTTGCTCCCTCTGATGCATAATAAGTGTCGCTGATTTAGTTCAAAGTTGTGCTAAATCAGTGACACTTATTATGGATCGGATGGAGTATCAAATAAGATTATCATTTTAGTGTTCAAATCAGATGTTCCTGAAGGTAGAGAGTTTTCATCTCACTTGTTGCTGGCAGAGCTAGATATTTCATTCAGCAAACATGATTTGGGTGCGGTCCATTCTTAATAGAGCTTTTTCACCACACTTCAGTTATCTGTACTTGAAGGGTTACCTTTAGATGTGATCCTCTGCAGTGTTTGGTCCGTATGTACATCTGATGCAATCATCATACTAATTCTTTCCTTCTTCCAGGTACCTCTCTGAGAAAGCAGCAACACTGGCATCTGGTGTTATTTGTGAGCTGGCAAAGGTTAGTGTATTTCTCTGTCTTGGCCTTTCTACTCCATAATTCAACATTGTATGGTAAGTACTGAACTATTGGTAGTTCCATTGTTCCATGCTGTTTTGGCCAATGATATTATTGTATTTACCCTGCTCAAGGCCGGCACTAATTTTGTAATAGACGTGTGTTTCTCTTTATATCCTTAGTTATGTGAATGCTTTGCATATGTATAGTTGTAAGAACCCTCAGGAAAATACATTATTTACAGTTTGTATCTCATTCTTTCCCATGTATTGTATAATTTCTGTCCAAGTTGCAGTCTCTACATAATCTTATTGCTGATTAGAAACTGAATTATTTGTATGTGGACATATGATAAACATTTAGTAGAATGTGTAAATTTGTTTCTACTTGATTGATGTTTAATTATTTATCTAAGGTTGATCTGAGCTATGTTAATGGCTGGTGTCTCAGGAATTGAAAGTGAAGCCATTGCCAACTGTTTTTGCTTCTTTTTCTGGTGGCTCAAAGGGATGCATGTACAAGGTTATTCAGGTGCATGCTTGTCCAGCACTTTTTTGGTTTTGGTAGATCATATTAAGTGTAGCAACTTTGTCTAAATACGCATGTACCTACACACTAAAACGCGTCTAGATACACGCGTATCTAGACAAAGCTGCGACACTTAATATGGGACGGAGGGAGCAGGCAATTAGGCATTATCTTTATTTTTCCCTTTTCACAGTTCAAATGACTGAATTCGCTTTTTTTCCAGTTACTAGATGGGAAATGTGAAGGCAATGCAACAACGGTATGCTATTTCCATCCTTTCTTTTCCACAGAAGATTGCATATGCATTTCTTTTGGTTCCAAAGATAATGGGGACCTATCAAAAAGGCCTCGTCTAGCTTTCTGCCAATTGATCTGTGGAAACTTTTAGCAAATGCATGCTGACGAATTAGTTACTGCTGGGCTACATGTAACAAAATTTTATCATTTATTGCTCTGATGTATGTTTGTTCTACCATATGTTTTACTTCCTTCAATCTGTATGCACCGTGTAGTAATTTGTTCACTCTTCATAATACACGCCAGTATAGTTTATTTTTTGAAGTCTCTTGTCATCATTGTTTGTTGAAGTCCCTATTTTCTATCATCATGCTGAATATTTTCAGCTGCATATTTCCAATCACTTGAACAGATCTTATCCCCAGCATATGTTTGGTCCACCTTACAACCTTGAATTTGTTGGCAAACATGTTCATATTTATTATTGCAAATTTTCCATCATGCAGGACGACTATCGATTAGTGAGAAACTGTATCAGTGGGCAAATCTTTGACTCTGGTCCAGTAGATTTCGTGAGTGATGTCGGCACCCAGTTTCTCCAAAATCCTTTGATTGGCACTTCATCTCAATCATCCATGATATGTTCATGGATGGCAAAGGCCCTGGCATCTGGAATGGATACTCTCTTCCCAAGCAGAATTGAAGCTCAGCGTGCAGAATATTGGCACACGCTATACTCATCAGCAGTAAGTCAGTTTTGCCTTCGTGATTTTTTCAAATTGTCCTCACTTTCAACACCGAATATTTCTCTTTACTGTTCATGCAGGGGCTGGGTTCGGTTCTCATATTTTGCTCCGAGGAAGATGATCTTGCTCCATGCCACGTTGTTTGTGGTTTCGCTAGGCGGCTGGTCGAACTAGGCACAGATGTTAAAGTAATTAAGTGGAGCGATTCCCCACATGTTGGTAAGATCTTATTTATAATGACTGCTTTTGAGTGCGAAATATTATTATAAATATGGAATTCACACGATAACAATTGTGGTGGCCTGTATTTCACGACCTTGCATTGGTATCATATTTTGATTTCCTAATTACAGCAAGATTACCTGAAAAATAATTCAGGCCCTAGAGTAGAAGATAATGAACCGACTATAAGCATTATCTTGTCTAACAGTTTTCTGAATGTATGTGGATGACCACTAAATTGTCTTTGAATTTTCATATTATCAAGAACACCTAAGCTCCATTGTCTGATGTGATGAGTGTTTATACTCCTAGTCATGAGGGTCGTTAGAATATAATCTCATGATTTAGTAAATTAGTAAGTACAGCCTACACCAGCCTATAGCTTATAGTAGATATTCTGGTATTTCTGTTAGTTCCATTAACCTAAATCCTTCATATTTTCTTCTCTGACATCATTGCACATTTAATTCATGAGTTAACTTTGTTTTGATATTTCTGCAGGCCATTACAAGTCACATGAGGTCGAATACCGAAATGCCGTCGATGATATTCTGAAGAAAGCTCTCGTAACTTTCTGCCACAGAAGCCAGCTTAATGGCGCAAGTGCTGCTGCAGGCGACAAGGAGTACAAGATAGCGCACTGTGTGTGCAGTCTACACAATGTGGCTGCCAATTCAAATGAGAGTCTGAGGAGGGTAGCCAACAGTCCCAGTGACCACTTCTTCTTGCCAAGTTCAAAGGACCATAATGAATCTAGGGAATCAGATCCTCTGATTGAACAGCAAAGACGTCAACTATCGCATCCAGCCAGCATGGAGCCTCAAGGAGTCCTTGGCCAAATTCTGTTTGATGTTTGTGTCCCCAAAAATGTCGAAGGATGGGACATCAAACCAACAGTGTCTCCGACTGGACGGCCAATGTTGGCTTCTGCACGGCAACTTGGTCCGTTCAATCCCATCAAGTACTTCCGCCGTTCAAGACTATAGTTTGTCTTCAGCAATGAGAATTTTGTGTACATAATGGAGGCAAGATCTTAAATACCTACTCTGAGCGTTTTCAGCATGTAAGTTCCCTTAAGATTTGACTTCTTGCTGTTTCCTTTCTATGACTTTTGGTGAGAGAATGTACATAACCTATGTATATTATACCTGTGTATATTAGAAGGGGGTATAGACATAGGTTATAGTTGGACTGCTGAGTGCATACTAATAGTAAATAGAGAAGGGACTTTATTACACTGTAATTTTTTATTTTGTTTCTAATATGATATCTAATCACCGAGAGAACCATTTTTCTTGCCAACCATTGCTGCTGTTTTGGCATCTCACTGTTGCGCCCTCTTTATTGCTGTATCATAAGAACATCGTGGTCTATTCCTTATTAATGTGCTGTTGGTACTTGGGACGTTCTTATCATTCTTGTCTTGTCCATTCTTAATGCTGTAGTTCTACTTCACCTCATCTGTCGTAGATAATAGTTTGCTGGTTCAAATGCAAGGATTCCATCTCCAGCGTTGACACTTCAATTATGTCTTTTTGATGCAATCTTGAAAGAGGATTTGAACAATTTTAACAGTTTGTAAAGCCCATTTGGTCCTTCCTCTTTTTGCACTTGAAAGGGATAAAATTAGTGGATCTATCTTGACCATTTCTCCACAATTTGGTCATAGCTATAGAAAACAACCATCTTTCTGTATTGAAGTTAATGACAGCATTAGTCATTTTGCAAAGCTACGGAAACCCACAATGCATTGTTGCTGTCAAAAAAAGAAAAAACCAATGCATTGTCATGCTCTGTTTCCTTTCTATGTCTGTTTGATATCCCTTTTTTCCAACGTATTTCTGGCACACTATCAGAGTATCAGAAATCATACTTTAGACAATGTGAATTCTTCAGGAACATGCAGCGCGGACATATTAGGTTTCGCGGAGCTGCTGCCAAGCCTTTTTGACTTGGCTACTTCGACATCTTTGTTGCATGTTCCTTCGTGGAAAAATCTGAAAAGTTTTATTTCTTCCCTTTCTCCGTGTTCCAGATAGTTGTCCAGATCGAATATAAACTTTGTTTAAATCTCGCAAAAAGGAATACTCTAGTATAACTAGCTCCCGTGACACATGGGTGCTCATTGCCCACTTAATACTCCAATCTCAATTCAGCAGACGAAGCTTGCCCTAATCGAAGCCATGACTCCTATTTCCCCTCAAACAACTTGCTCAGAAGTTTTCAAGGAAAAAAACGCCATTCAACTCAGAGTATTCAATTATTTGATGTACTTTTTTTTAGAAGTGATTTGCCGTGCAATCCGATGTATGGACCAAGCTGGCCGATGTATTATTTCGTGACGTTTTCTATTTGTTGCCAAAGCATGCCATTTGCCTCTTTGGCACTGCTACTGTAAAAAAGAGAGGCTTCTTGGTCATTGCCGTATTTGGACGAGAAACCGCTCGAATCCGCGTAGCTAGAAGAAGTGCTCAAGCAGAAGCACAATCTTCGCCTAACTTTCTGAAACCTCAACTATCACGCCAGCAACAGTTTACCGTCACTATTCTCTTGCGCTCAAGAACAAGGATAAATTCCTATCTTTACCGCGACGGGAATTAAGTTGACTGCTGAGTTACTGCATGTGTTTATCATTTTGGTGATATTGTCTAGCACCCTATCAGCATTAATAACCGACACTCTGCGCTGCGATTCCTGGCTCACGAATTCCTCTGAAAGCCTACAGAAGGAATACGATTCTTCGTTGATGAGTGAATTTTCTGCGTCTTTCAACCAAAGAATCTTGAGCTTTGAGAGGCTTCTGTTGGATGAGTACAATTACTTTCCTTAAACAACTCCCATCATTCTTCGTAATACCACAAGATATTGTCCTATCACCACTAGACCAGCAGTAGTAATATTTAATTGAAGGGCTTAAAGGAAGAGCACATACAGATTCGTCGAAGAACAAAGTGTGGACCGTGATGAGCATGCATTACTGTTCCCAGGACAACCTGTTGGCAAATTAGGCGCTGAAGATTATGCCTTGACTAAACAACAGTTCGAATAATGCAAGATCAGTTTGGCTGTTCAGCGGATTGCCCAAGATGCTACACTAATGTTAGGTTGCTAAATGTTAAAAGTTTGTCGTGCTGCCACACGACTCATCCATTTTCATTTTTAAGAGACAAGTGTATTTGTTTTTGTCTCTAAACTATTATGAAAGTGCGAACTTCATCTCTTAATTATTTTATGGTTTTCTCAAGCCGGTTTAGGATAGTCAAACCTGAATTCGACCCAACGCGGTAGTTTATGGTCAGTATCTTGGCCACGTCGACGCATGATGTGTCGATCTTCGTGTGCACCACTGTCCAGTTGAATAAATCTCAACCACATATGACGTACTAGCTAAGTACCCGTGCGTTGCAACGGAGACACAAATATTTCAATGATCCACATCTCAAATATAAATTACGCATGTCCATTGACCGATCGAATTTTTTCTTTCCAAAACCTAATTGACAAACCACGGAACTTACCTTAATTTGTGAAACTTACCTTGCATATGGGCTTGATTTTCTCAAATATAGATTACGCATGATTTTCTTAATTTATGGAACTTACCTTGCTATGGGCTTAATTTGTGGAACTTACCTTGCGTACTCGCCTGACGGACGGTTTTTCTGGACACGGGATGGGAATCGGACGACGTACGAAAGGGTGCGTTAACCAGGGACGTACAAACTGAGGCTTAAGGAACAGTAAAGATATCCCATGCAATTGGATGGTGAGGTCCACGAAAATCACCACATCATGCATACTCAATGGTGCAAGCGTGTGTGCATTTACGGGAGAGATTGTACATGCGTGTTTGTAAATGTCTACATCTATACTACGTTTCTCGAAGAAAAAATTGTCATGCCAAGTCAAATCAAGGTTTGACCGCTGTAAACCCGCATGAGGACGAATTTATCCAATATTGGAAGTCTAGAGACGAAAATCCGCACAAAAACAGTTGAGGGACAAAGTTCGCACCTTCACAATAGTTGAGAGGAAAAAAAATACTATCTTATTATTTTGTTCTTAAATATAAAATGTTTTAGTATTCTCCTAAATCAAACTTCTTAAACTTTAACGAAATTAATATAAAAATCTACCAACATCTATGACTCTAGATTAGTTTTATCAATTCTTTCATGATAAATTTTTGTGGTACACTTATTTGATATCGCAAATATTATTACATTTTTCTATAACTTCGGACATTTTTTTAAACGACTTAAAAATGCTAATACTAAAATATTTTATTTTTATAGACAGATATAGCAGTTTTTAGCTTTGTCGACCGTGCATCACAAAAGTATGTCTACATACTTCATGGGAAATATTATACACCACTACTCATTTGATCTTAGTGTCGCGAATCGCACTGCCCTAAAAACAGTCCGGCTGATTTGATCACACGTTATAACCTGCGTCTTTGTTTCTTCGGTACTCCTTCCGGCCGGAATTACTTGTCACTGATTTAATACAACTTTGTAATAAATGTGGGACAAATAATATGAGTTGGAGGGAGTATTTTTTTTACATGATCTTTATTTATTTCTTAATTAGGTGCATCTTTATTCGCTGGTTAGATTAATTATACGTGCCGATCGCGCCTCATCCTTCTTCTCTAAAGAATGCGCCTTTAAGCTACACCGCTGATTATTCCCTTGCTAAATCCCCACTACTGACCCGATCCATTCCTTTTACTCTTTTTACCTGAAAAAAAAAACACGTACTCGCGCACAGGGAAACACGCCCGGAGTTGTGGAAAACGTGCGGTAACCGAGCCATAAACTCCACCACAGCAACGAGCCCGGCCTTCTCGACCGTATATAAAGGACCTTCGTGCATAGCTTCTGCTGCTCAATATCGAGAACCAGACCACTCATAAACTCAGTAACTCACAGCTCAATCTCCCAGTCAGTCTCCCAGAGAATTAAGCAGCTAGCAGAGAGCTCCTGGGGATGGCGTTCCTGCGGTACCGCGGGCTGCCGGAGGGCGAGGTGACGGCGGAGGAGTTCTGGGCGTGGCTGGGGCAGTTCGACGCGGACCACGACGGGCGGATCAGCCGGGAGGAGCTGCAGCGCGCGCTAAGGAGCCTCAACCTGTGGTTCGCCTCGTGGAAGGCCCGCCAGGGGCTGCGCGCCGCCGACGCCGACCGCGACGGCGCCGTCGTCGGCGGGGACGAGGCCGGCCGCCTCTTCGCCTACGCGCAGAGGTGCCTCCACGTCAAGATCACCCAACTCGGATCCTACTGAAGGCTGACTGATCATCGGGCTTGGCGTGATCGAGTTAATTTCCTGGTGTATTTGTGAAAATGTGTTTGCTGTATGGAGATCGATCGGTTTAATTTCTGTCTGACTTGTGAAGTGTGGGGGTGTGAGATGGGATGGACTCTTTTTCTCTTGTGGTAACTCCTTTCGAGGGTTCTAAGGTGTTTTCCGTACAAGTGTTTTCAGCACCATGAGGCGTGAGCTCTGTTCAGATTTGGGAGTTGTTCAAAAATAATGCTGGTCTAGATGTTTTTGCTGATTCATTTGTTTACCGTGAAAAAATACTTTGCAATTCCGTAAATTTGTTTACCATGAAAATAATTTGGGAGTACTTTTTTTGATGGGCAAGCAGAAGCACTACATTTTCATTTAAAAGAATGAAAAACTGTACAACCTTTAGAAAAAAAAAACGAGCTCGAAGCCTTGTTGCAAAAACTAAAACTACTACCAAACGCCTCTCGCAAGAGCAGAGATCATATGAAATCAAACTCACCGCTCCTTTTGGCGTAAGAAATTCCTCTTTGGAGAGTCTTATGTTCCTCTATTTCCAAATGTGCCGGATTGCATAAGCCGACCGAACAATCAAAATTGATATCCTTCATTTAGTCTAGATGAGCATAGACTTTTCTACCAGCTAGGCATGATAGACAACATCGTAGGCCTCAATACTTCCAATCTTTAAAGGTAATTCTGCCTCTAAGTTGGGTCACCTCGTACCTCTAACTTTATCACCAAATATTGTAGTACTAAGGCCCTGTTTGTTTGGGCTTCTGCTTCAGTTTTTGGTATTTTTAGCAACCTCAAAATCACTTCTCCTCTTTACACATGAAGCTGAGAAGAGGAGAAGTGATTTTGAGGTTGCTAAAAGCACCAAAAACTGAAACTGAAGTCCAAACAAACAGGTCCTATGGGCCTCTACAATGTGTGCCAAATTGGGGCACCAGTTAGAATTTGTTTTTAAGGTCCAGCCGGCGCCCCCAAACGCCTCCCCAAACCAAATTTTACAAATATTGCAAATTGAAACAAGCACATTATTTAATAAGTTTTGAATCACATTTCAAACAAATTTAATCAAATTTAATCAAATTCGAGCAAATAAATAAGAAAAACTAGACGTTTCCTCGGAGCCTCCACAAATGCTCGACCAGATCATCTTGAAGCTGCTGTTGAGTACCGGCGTCTAAAATTTCCTGCCGCCGGGCGAGGAAAGCAGCAAAGGCGGCCGGCACCAGGTGATTGACATTGGCTAGAGGACCCATCCGTTCATGCGGTTCAGTGTCAAACACCGGACATTCCCTCTCGCTCTCGATGATCATGTTGTGCATGATCACATAGGTAGTCATGACCTCACACATCTGATCTTTCGACCAAGTGAGAGCAGGGTACTGGACGATGGCAAATCGAGCCTGCAACACACCAAATGCCCACTCGACATCCTTCCTGCATGCTTCCTGTTGCATCGCAAACCAAGACCTTACTTCTCCTGCGGGTGCGTTTGAGATTGTCTTCACAAAGGTCGTCCGAATCCATGGCCTTGGCAAATCGCCGAACACCTTGACGGCAAGAAGCGAGAGGAGGTGGCCGCTGGGTGGGCACTGACGCGGTGCTGGAACTGGCCGGTGGCGGACGGCGGAATTGGAACTACGGCGGCAAGGGAAGATCTATGCGGTGGCAGGTTCAGGAGTGGGAGTCGCCGGTGAGAGAGGTGGTTCCGGCAGCGATTCGGGGCGGAAGTCGTCAAGTCGGGGCAAATCGGGTTTGTTTTTGGGTTGTGCCGCTGACAGTGCTGGCCCACGTGGTGTCGTGGTGGTGTCACGGCAGATGGCATATGATAGCTTAACTTGGGGCCGATGGACGTAGGAGGATCCGGATGAGGGAGGACGTGAAGGGAAACACGCATAAAACACACAAGCACACACAGATTTATCCAGGTTCGGAGCCCTCTTGTCGAGGTAAGACTCCTACTCCTGCTTTGTTGTATTAGCCGAGATAGGCAAGCTCTGCAATGGCCCTCCTTGAACTGTATTCTTGAGGAAGAAGAAGAAGAAAAAACCCTAGATGCCTAAGTGCTCTCCTCCTAAGCGCCCCCCTTCTCTACAGAGGAGTAAGGTTCTATTTATAGGCCGCCCATGTCATACTGACATGTGGGCCGAGTGTAACGTCATCTTCCTTGGGCCCTACCGGGCACGCGGCTTGGTTCCCTCCAGGCAGTACCGTAGGGGACAAGACAACTTTACTTTTCCCTGCCAGTCTGCAACGGGTACAGCTATCCTCTGTCGGCTTTCGTTAGAGATTCTCTTTCGGTGCTTCTCTAGCATGGTTACCTGACACCGGTACGCAGGCGCTGACCGCTTTACTGAGATCTGTTGGGTTCGTTGCATAGGAAACAAAAATTTTCCTACGAGAAGTGCGGAAGAAACCCAAGAATATATATACTAGATGTATGTAACGAGAGGGATCATGAACACCATACCCTCGTAGACCGCTAAGCGTTACGATCACGAGATCGTTGTTGGTGTAGTGGAACTTTCAATGAGATCAATCTCAGTGCCGAACGGACAGCACCTCCTTGGTATCCACACGTTCAGCTTCACGTTATCTCCTCCTTCCTCGATCCAGCAAGCGAGAGGGAGAGGTAGACGAGATCCCGGCAGCACGACGGCGTGGTGACTATGGTAAATATTCTCACGGGCAGGGCTACGCCGTGCGCGTGAGAAGAGGAGGAGAGGAGGGCTCAGGGGAGAGAGATCCAACTGAAAGCTTGGGGTGTCTCTCTCCCTTGCCCCCCCTTCTATTTATATAGGGGTAGAGGAGGCGTGGCCGGCCAGGACTATCCCGTGGCCAGGACTCTCCTGCGGCCAGGACTCTCATGCGGCCGGGACTCTCCCGCGGCCAGGACTCTCCTCCTGGCCGCATGGGCCCTGTGGGCTAGCCCCTCGGCCCATTAAGGCCAGGGTGCTCCCTCACAGGCCCATTTAGCCCAGGGATAGGTGGGCCTCAATGTGGAACCCTCCGGATCCCTCCGGAACCTTCTAGAAGCTTCCCGATCAAAACCGGGAAATATTCCAAACTTTCCAGAACCCTGAAAACAACTTTCCATATATAAATCTTTATCTCCGGAACATTCCGGAGCTCCTCGTTGCGTCTAGGATCCCATCCAAGACTCCGAATCATAATTCGATATCATCATCATTTATCTCATCTAACCCAAGCAACATGAAACGTTAAGTGTGTGACCCTACGGGTTCGAGAACATGTGGACATGATCAAATATCAATAACCAATAGCGGGACCTGGATGTCCATAATAGTTCCCACATATTCCACGAAGATCTCATCGGTTGAACCACTATGTCGAGGATTCAATTAATCCAGTATCCAATTCTCTTTGTCTCGCGATATATTACTTGCCCGAGATTTGATCGTCGGTATCGCCATACCTAGTTTAATCTCGTTACCGGCAAGTTCTCTTTACTCGTTCCGTAATATAATACCCCCGCAACTAAACACATTAGTCGCATGCTTGCAAGCTCATTAGGATGTTATATTACCGAGAGGGCCCAGAGATATCTCTCCGTCACAGGGAGTGACAAATCCCAGTCTTGATCCATACAACCCAACAAGCACCTTCTGGGATACCTGAAAAACACCTTTATGATCACCCAGTTACGAGATGACGGTTGATGCCCACAAAGTATTCTTCCGGTACTAGGGAGTGGCATGATCTCATGGTCTAAAGAAATAATACTTGACATAATAAAACATAAGCAACTTAAACTTAAGTGACACGATCAAAAGCTATGTTTAGGTTTGGGTCTGTCCATCACATCATTCTCCTAATGATATGACCTCGTTATTAAATGACAACACATGTCTATGGTTAGGAAACCTTAACCATCTTTAATCAACGAGCTAATCTAGTAGAGGCGTATTAGGGACACGGTATTTGTTTATTTATCCACACATGTATTTGAGTTTCCAATCAATACAATTATAGCATGGGTAATAAACATTTATCAAGAACAATGAAATATGATAATAACAAATTTATTATTGCCTCTAGGGCATATTTCCAACAAGATCATGATGGCTTTACTTTACTTTGCACCGCGTGGTCAGGATAAGACCGTTGAGAGATCTCGGCGATAGTGCTCGTCCTTATCCTGCAAACTTATAAAACAAGATAGCCATGCCGGCATATGCTCGGGATGCCGGCTTAGTGTTAGTTTAACTTTACGATGCCGGCATACGTAACTATGCCGACTTTGCCTCCATCATCTCGGCTAGAGTCGTGTCGTCATGACCCTACCCGGGGTCATCCCCCCGACACTAGTCCACGAAGCTGTTGTGGTCCGGCAGAGAAGAATGTCGGGCCTCGACAGTTTCCCATAGACAGACCACCAACGCCTACTTGGGTTCAGCCAAGAAGGATGCCGAGATAACCCCAGGTTCTCCTAGCCGAGATCAATTCATTCCGAGACTCCGGATTGGCGCGCTTATCCAACCCTTAGCCGAGATTCTTTCTTCTCCATGACCGACGGTTAAAAACTTACTTCTGCCGATACAGACGCCACCTATGACTTGGATTCTACACTTCTTTAAACCAACGGGAGGATAAGGCTTGAGTTACTGCCATCGGGCTTTTTGAGGCGAGCGTGCCGTCCCGTCGGACAATAAAGCCGACAGAGCCATCAACGGGGGGATTTCGGTTCCCACGCAGACACTTATCCTCCCGGATCCTGCGGGATTCTCAGCGGCACGGCGCAGTAACCGAGCGTGTGCTTTAATGGGAGTAATTGTCCCAAACCGTGCGCAATCTTCCTGTTAGCCACTAAGGTGGTGGGCATGGGAAACCCGCACCCCAGTACCGCGCCGCACCTATAAGAGCAGGAGGAGGGCGTGGGCAGAAAACCCTTCGCACTCCTCGCACTCCTCGGACCCTTTGTTCTCCTCTGTCTTCCTGCTCCTTGCGCACTCCGCCGCCACTGCTAGCACCAAGCTCGCCCGCCGCCGCGGTTTCTCGCCTCCAAGCTTGCCGCCGCCGGTTCACTCGCACCCCTCTGAGCTTCCGCCGCACTTACCTGCTAGCTCGGGCCTCGCGCGAGCACCATCTTCACCAAATCTCAAACCCTAGATCTGTTTTCCAAGAATGGCGTCTTCTTCCCGCAACCCTGCCATCGACCCTGCCGCTTAGCAAGCTGAGGAGAGGACCAGCTCCGAGCGAGCCGGCTGGGAGGGCTCGGACGTCTCTCCAGCGGACATCCAGTGGCTCCGCTGCTCCTGGCGGATCCCGGAAGATGTTGAGTGCCAGGTTCCCGGCGATGAGATCGTGCCAACTCCGGAGCTCGGTGAGCACGTTGTTTTCCTCTCGCATTTTGAACGCGGCTTCGCTCTTCCTGCCAGCGATTTCTTTAGGACTTTCTTAGATTTCTTTGGCCTCCAGCCGCACCACCTTCCGGCGAATGCCATCCTCACTCTTTCGGCATTCGTCACCTGTTGCGAAGGCTACCTCGGCCTTTGGTCCTGCATCGACCTGTGGTCCCGGTACTTCATGTTCCGGCCACAGGTTCTCCCGGACAAGGACAATACTGGCGCCACAAAGCCGATGACTCAATGCGGCACCGCCACCATCGTTCCTCGCCGCAACTCGGTTTTCCCCAGGATTCAGGGTCTTGAGTCATGTAAAAAATGGCTCAAGACCTTTTTCTATATCAAAAACACCTCGGAGGCCGACAAGATCAACCTGCCGGGATTCGAACTCGGCCCCCCGGAGGAAAAGAGAAACTGGTCTTACGACCCAAAGGATACCCTCCCGGAGGTCGCCGAGATCCACGCCGCCATCCTGGAGCTCAAGGACCAGGGGATGACGGCCGGCGATCTTCTGGCCACCTTCGTATACCGGCGCCTGTGCCCGTTCTAGCGCCGGGTTCACAAGATGTGTTTCTACGGCGGCCAGTTTGACCCGGATAGGGTGTCGACCATCAAGCTTTCTCACGTTGAGGTTTGGCGTCGGGTCAAGGCGATCGCCAAGACAAACATGTTGGAGTGATGGACCTGGGGTATGCCGGCATATGCCCGGGATCGTTGCGCTCCTCCGGTGAGTTTTAGTTCTTACTATCTTCTGTTCATATCCGACATACAGTTATGCCGGCATTTGTCTGATGTATGCTTATCTCGACTCAAACCGACTTCTTTGTGCAGAGGTTCTCTCTTCAGCGAAGGGAAGACGAGGGTTCTCCGGACAAGCGCTTCGCGGCCCCGCGCAGGTCCGCTGATACCGAGGACCCTGATTCGGAGGATTTTATGCCGATCCCCCATGCCGGCCCTCGCTGTACCGAATGTAAGGGTCTCTGATATTCTTTTGTAATCCTTTCAATATCTGTTAGCAAAGTATTCATACTTGCTTTATCCCGAAAGCAGCCAATTCAGGCGAGCCTGCCGCGCCGACCCGGGAGAAACGCGTGGTCGCGAAGAAACGCGCTGCCGACAAGGATCTTCCGCAGAACGTGAAGCGGAAGAAGACTACGGCGCGCGGTCCTAAGCCCAAGCCCCTGATCGTCGGGTAAGGCCCTTATCACCCCAACCTCTGGCGTCGGTTTCCTTCTTTATAATTATGCAAATGACTAAGTTTTTTTATTTCTGTAGGGAGTCTTTAACGGCCATGCAATCTCAGACGTGTATTGCGTCCGAGATCCCGCGTCGAGGTTTCAAACCCGGCCACGGGTGAAACTGAGACCGCCACGGATCCGACATCCCCCGCTTGGGATGTCGGCTCAAGCGTCGACGCGCCGCCTCAGCCGGGACCTCGGCAACCGAGACGCCGACGGAGCCGCAGGCCACAGAGACTGCGCAACAGCCGACAACAGGGCCCCAGGAACCCCAAGGGCCACAATCGCAGCTGCAGCCGCAAGCCACTCAGCTTGCTACGGCAAAGGCCAAGAAGGCCAAGAGCTCTGCAACCCCGGCGGGATCGGCACCTCCGGGTTCGTCTGGCCCACAGCCTTCCGGGAGGTACCAGGGAGTTCGCCTCCAAACGACGAGTGGGCACAGCTGGGGGTCGCTGGGCCAGTTCGTAACGGACTGGAACAACGCCGATAATTACGAGGTGACCTCCAGCACCCTTCAGTCGGCTCGGCAAAGCCCGCTGGTGGGACCTCCACCTGCAGCGACTCCCGAGTCAGTGGCTACTCGGATGTACCAAGCAAGGGTGGCCTTGTTTGAGGCCAGCCGATCTGCCGAGGTACGAAGAATTCCTTAAAAGATTTTACTTCTAACTCCAGTATAGCATCCATACTCCTAGTCCCCGAGGTTTAGGGCGAGTAAGAATTAGTCGGCCTGAAGCTTATCCCCTTAAAATTTCAAACACCCTGCAACACTTAGAAACATCAAACACTTATTCCCCGAGATTCAGGCCGGATTTAGAATAGTCGGCCTGAAGCTGTAGAAACTTCAAACAGTTATCCCCGAGATTTAGGCCGGGTTTAGAATAGTCGGCGTGAAGCTTTAGAAACTTCAAACACTTATTTCTGAGATTCAGGCCGGGTTTAGAATAGTCAGCCTGAAGCTTTAGAAACTTCAAACACTTATTTCCCGAGATTCAGGCCGGGTTTAGAATAGTCGACCTGAAGCTTGTGATTGACGACTTCTTTACTGTACCAAACTCACCTGCGAATTATTGCGTTGCAGTCCTGCATGAACAAACGTACCGCTACCTTCAAGACTTTGCTAGCAAAGTTCAAGAAGCTGGAGGCGAAGCACGAGGCTCTGAAGGCTGACCGCGAGAGTCGAAGTAAGTATATTTTACTGTGATAAAATCTCTGTTCAAGTATCAATGTGCTGCAAAAGCTAATATGTGTTCTTGTTCACAACCGGGGAAAATGACCAAGTGGCGGAGCTCCTGAAGCGCGTCGCCGAGGTCCAAGGTATCACTTCCTCCCTGTCTCGGGTTTCGTCCATCTTAGACTCTAGCTTCTATAATGTATGTCTGCCAAACAGATGAAAAAACTCGGCTAGCAGATCAGCACCGGGAGGACGTGGCTCGGCTGCAGGCTCAAATTGCGGCGCAAGCGGAGGCACATCAGATCGAGGTGGGTGAACTCACCTTGGCCCTCTCTACCCAGGCCGATGAGAGGATCCGTCTGGAGAATGAGGTGCAAAAGTGACAGGATCTGGTCGCCGAGATTGAGACCCACGCCGTTGCCACCGAGAAAGAGGATGCCGAGAAGACCCGGCTGTTCAAAGTTGTCCAGCATGAGCTTGTCAAGATCGACACCATGCTGACCAGTAAGTTGCCCTGACACAAATTTCTCCATCTGATCACCTGTCCGAATAATAGTATGAGGATGCCACGACTCATTACTATCTTCTGTGCTTTTGTCAGAATTCTTTCCGCAGTCGGTCGAGACCGCCCAAGTTGCCGTGATCAAGGCGCACAGGAGGAGGGATCCGGCCGGGACAACCCCCTTCGAATACGACTTAGAGGATTATCTGGTTAGCATTGCTAGCCGGGTAAAGCCTCTAAAATCGTTTGGGGTCAACATGTTGAACGCCGGCATCCGGGCCTTCCGGGCTCTGTGGCCGGGAGAAGAGGCTCCGATCGGGACAAGTGAAGCCTTTGAATACGATTTAGTGGATTACCTGGTTAGCATTTCTAGCCGGGTAAAGCCTCTAAAGTCGTTCGGGGTTAACATGTTGAACGCCGGTATCCAGGCCTTCCGGGCTCTGTGGCTGGGAGAAGAGGCTCCGACTGGCATCCCAGAATTGGCAACGTGCCTGCTGGAGGTGGAGGATCGCCTCAACGAGTGGCAGGAATCGGCCGCGCTTGTCGGCGCCGACGAGGCCTTGTCGTTCGTACTGTCTTGGTACGACGGCATCAACCTCGACGTGCTGCAGTCAATGCGTGCCGGTTCCCCCTACCTCTCGGACCCGGAGCTGATCGCCAAGCGCAAGGAGCGGGCCTATTCCTTCATCCAGTATGCCGACGTGCATACGTTTGTTGCGGGCCCGACATCCGAAGCCGAGGCCGAGATGACTGGCGGAGGCGAGGAAGAGGCAGTGGATGAGGAGATCGTCGTCGAGTCGGCCTCCACCGCGACGGATGCTCCTAGTTCCGGCACCAACAATCCTTCTGTCTCTTCTTAGGAATTTTTTTTAGAATTATTAGATCCCCGGAATGCCGGGTGCAAATGTAACCGGAATACCATACTTTGTTTGCAAGGCACCATGTTTTTAATTTAATTAAGTGTTTTGCTTATCGAATTCCCGACTGAGTCCCTGAGTTCATTTTTTCTCTTAGTGAAATTTTATGACTTCGGTTCTTTTGTCTGCCTTGTCGGCGTTCGACGTATGAATCGCAAAGTGATAAAACCACCTTTTCGAAAAAAGTAACTCGATGAACTCGCTTGGCAATAACCGAGTTAAGAAAGAAATGCCGAGTTAAAAGAACGTGCATCTCGGATCGCTTCATTGCCTGTTTCCGCTATCGCCTTTCATGTGCTCGGTTATTTTATACCCGTCTCTAGCTTGCCATGAAGCCGGGTTGCGGACAGCAGCGAAGTCATAGAGGGGATGTTCAAAACCGACACATTACTAAACCGATATAAGAGTACGCAACTAATCCATGCCGACATACAAAATATAATTGTAATACGTCCCCGAGTTTCTTTTAAGAACCCGGTGGATCATTTCATTGTCTTAAAACATTCAATCATAAGGAGAAAACGATACAAATACTCAGCTCTCAAGTATAGAATGGACGGAGCAAGGCTACGTTCCATGGCCTCTTGGTCTCCTCGCCTGACCAGTCCATCCTGTTCAGCTTGGGATCTTGTGCATCTATAAGATAGTAGGAATCATTGTGGAGCCCTTTGCTCACAATGAAGGGTCCTTCCCACGGAGGTGATAGTTTGTGCATGCCGGATGTGCACTGCACAAGTCGGAGGACAAGATCTCCTTCCTGAAACACGCGCAGGCTGACCTTTCGGCTGTGATAACGCCTTATGTGCTGTTGATAGATGGCCGACCGAGATAGAGCTAATTCCCGTGCTTCTTCGAGCAGGTCGACATCTTTTTCTCGGGCCTCTTTTACCTCAGCCTTTGTATACATGGTTACTCGTGGAGAGTCATGTTCAATGTCGGCTGGTAGGACAGCTTCCGCCCTGTACACAAGGAAGAATGGCGTGTAGCCTGTAGAGCGATTGGGAGTCGTCCTGAGACTCCACACCACAGCCGGGAGTTCATCCAGCCAGCATCTCGGAGTACGCTCCAATGGTTCGATTAGCCGAGGTTTTATGCCGGCTTAAACCATGCCGTTTGCTCTTTCCACTTGCCCATTGGATTGAGGATGTGCTACGGAAGCGACATCCAGCCCGATATTCTTTTCAGCACAGAATCGTGTGAAAGGTCCCTCCGTGAAGTTCGTTCAATTATCCGTGATGATACTGTGCGGGTACCCATATCTCAAGATGATATCCTTCAGAAATGACACCGCGGTTTTGCCGTCACATTTTTTTACCGGCTTGACCTCAATCCATTTGGTGAACTTGTCGACCATGACTAGTATATGCGTCATGCCTCCTCGCGCCCGCTTGAACTGTCCCACCATATCCAAACACCAAACAGCAAACAACCAAGTAATTGGAATAGTTTTGAGTTCAGACACCGGCATATGAATCTTGCTGGCATATCTCTGGCAGCCGTTGCACTTCGTGACTATGTCTTCCGCTTCCTGCAGTGCACTCGGCCAATAGAAACCATGCCGGAAAGCTTTGCCCACTAGCGTTCTCGAAGATGCGTGATGGCCACACTCTCCTTGATGAATATCCCGAAGTATTTTTTGCCCTTTTTCTGGCTCGACACACCGTTGAAGGACGTTAGTGACGCTTCTCTTGTAGAGCTCACCATTGATGATGGTGTACACCTTCGCTCTTCTCTGGATTTGCCTTGCCGACACTTCCTCTTCCGGGAGATTCCCATCTTTGAGGTAAGACATTATCGGTCGCGCCCAAATCGGCACAGGACAAGTGGTGAAGATTGGCTCATCCGGCTCGTCTATCTACATTGGCTCAACTGCCATTGTTTCTGCCAAGTTAAGGCGCTCAGCCCCTGGGTTACCAGAACCGTTGCCACTGTCAATGTCCACGGGAGTGACGTCGGCTTCTGAGCTCGCCGGGATAAATATCGACTCCGATTCTGGCGAGGGTTTGATGGACGGTTTACGTAAATGCTCTAATGCCACCCCAGCTGGAATAGATTGTCGTGTTGAGCCGAGTTTCGACAATGTGTCGGCTGCTTCATTTTCCGCCCAAGGTATATGGTGAAATTCGCACCCTTCGAAATGGCCACTGATCTTCTGAACATGAAACCGGTATAGTGCAATGTTGGCATCCAATGCATCCCAATTACCAGAAACTTGCCGGACGACCAGGTCGGAATCACCAAAGCACTGAATCCGACGGACTCCAATTTCTTTCGTCATTTTCAATCCGTGCACAAGTGCCTCATACTCGGCAACATTGTTGGACGCTGCGAAGTGAATTTGCAATACGTACTTAAATTGGTCGCGCTTTGGCGAGGTCAGAACTATGCCGGCACCAAGCCCACTTTTCATCTTAGAGCCGTCAAAATGTAATTTTCAGTAGTTAGTTTTCGGGGGCGGTGGTTCATACTCCATCTCGGCCCAATTCACCAAGAAATCCTCCAAAGCCTGAGATTTCACGGCATCCCGTCTGTCGTACTGCAGCGCATAGGGTGCCAACTCGACAGCCCATTTTGCGACTCGGCCGCTCGCGTCTTTGTTACTCATGATTTCCGAGACGGACGCCTCACATGTAACTCAGATCTGATGTGCCTCAAAGTAATGCTTTAACTTCTTTGCCGCCATATATACGCCATATGCCATCTTTTGGTAGTGGGGATAATTTTGCTTGGACGACGATAGCACCTCGCTCAAGTAATATACCGGCCTCTGCACCGATTTGTCGTTTTCATCCCTTTCCACTACGATGGCAGCACTGACAACTCGATTTGTTGCTGCAATGTATAACAACATAGACTCCTTCTCCATCAGCGAAGCTAATATTGGTGCCGTAGCAATCATCTTCTTCAGCTCTTGAAAAGCTAGGTCCGCCTGTGGCGTCCACACAAATTTGTCGGTTCCTTCATCAGCTGCTATAAGGGCATAGCCTTTTCACCTAGCCGACTAACGAAACGACTCAGCGATGCTAGGCATCCCATGAATTTCTGCACATCTTTGAGGCACTTTGACAGTTTCATTCTTTCTATAGCAGCAATTTTCACATGGTTCGTTTCTATACCTCGTCTTGATATCAGGAAACCGAGCAACTTTCCTGCCGGCACACCGAATGTGCACTTGCTCGGGTTCAGTTTCATTCGGAATCTCCGCAGATTTGCGAATGTTTGCTGGATATCATCTAGGAGCATGGCGCTTTTCTTGGTTTTTATGACGACATCGTCGACATATACCTGCACATTTGCCGAGTTGATCGTGCAAGCACTTCTGCATGCACCTTTGATAGGTAGCTCCTGCATTTCTCAAACCAAACGGTATAGTGCGATAGCAATAAACCCCGAACGGGGTGATAAATGATGTCTGTATTTGATCATTAGGATTCAGTGGTATCTGATGAAAACCAGAGTACGCATCCACAAAAGACAACAACTCACACCCGGCAGTGGAGTCAATCACTTGATCGATCCGAGGTAACGGAAATGGGTCTTTGGGACATGCCTTGTTTAGGCTGGTGTAGTCGATACACATGCGCTACACCTTGTCAGCAGTTGGGTCGTCTTTCTTCTTCTCGACCATGACCGGGTTTGCCAGCCAGTCGGGATGCAACACTTTCATGATAAAGCCGGCAGCTAGAAGCCGGGATACCTCTTCCGATATGACTTTCCTTCTATCGTCGGCGAAGCGTCGAAATGGCTGCTTCACCGGTCTTGCGTCTGGTCTGACATGCAATGAGTGCTCAGCTAACTTCCTCGGCACACCTGGCAGGTTTTGAGTTGACCATGCAAAGATATCCCGATTCTCACGGAGGAAGCTGCTGAGCTCGGCTTCCTATTTCTCCCCCAGGCCGGCACCAATGATGACGGTGCGGTCCGGGAACTCGCTGTCAACCTGTATCTTCTTTGTCTCCTTGGCTGCCTGAAAGGCCACACTTCCATGGGGATTGGTCATAGCCGGCAGGCCAATTTGTGCCGTCTGAGCCATCACAACAGCTTCTTGTAATTTCTTCTTCTCACCAGCGATGACCAGCGACTCGGCCAAAGCAGACCCGGCCGCCGCACATTCCATTGAGCATTTGTAGTTGCCAGTGATAATTATGGTACCATTTGGTCTAGGTATCTTCATCTTTAGATAACCAATGTGAGTAGTAGCCATGAACTTGGCGAGTGCTGGCCTACCAAGCAGGGCATGGTACGGACTGCTAAGGTCCACCACCTCGAACACTAGATTTTTGGTCCGACAGTTCTCCCTGGTGCCGAATAAGACATCCACTCGGATCTTGCCTACCGGGGCACAAGACACTCTCGGCACAATACCGTGAAATGTAGTTCGGCTGGGCTCAAGCATGTTATCTGTAATGCCGAGCTTAAACATCGTGTCCCGGTACAGGATATTGATGCTGCTCCCATTATCAATAAGAACCCGAGTGAACTTGACGTTAATGTCGGGCCCAATGAGCGTCGGGTCGACCACCAGGGCATATCCACCAAGGTTGGCCATAATCTTGGGATGGTCTGCGCGGTTCTAGTTTATCTCTTGCTCTGACCAATACATGAATTTTGGAACTGCCGGCATAATAGCATTGACCTCCATCTCTCGCCTGCGCTGACTTTGCTTGTCAGTGGGCTCAGTGATGAAAATAATGTAGCTCTGGTGATGCTCCTTGTACTCGTTTCTCCCGGCATACCCTGGGATTTCTTGTCCCTCCACCTGGTTGACTGCTTTGTTTGCCTGAGGGGGTCCTTGGATCTGTGCGTTCGCGCCTGTGAGGGGTGGAGGTGGGGGTAACCGGCTTGCCTCACCATTCTCGGCCCATTGCATCTAGCTGCATTGCCGCGTTGTGTGGTTCGCCGGCTTGTTGGGGTTAGTCGTGTGAAAACGACAAGGCTGATCCAACATCACCTCGAAAGTATACTTCGGCTTATCTTGCCAGGCATTCTTTTGTTCTTCCTTCTTGACCCACTGCTGATTTTCTGTTTTCTGACGCTGGCTAGAGCGGGCGTCAGGCTGGTCCTGAACTGCAGCGACATGGGCTGGCCCATACCTGTAATCCGGCCTGTCATCCCTTCTCTTGTTACGATGATCTTGATGATCATTCCTCCGGAATGCCCCAGTAGGATTTTATGTCGGCTGCTCCCTTTGTGGTTATGCCGGCATCAGCGATGGCTGAGTCGGATCGCCAAGCGCGTACATGTCGACGATCCTGATCATTTCAGATAGAGTGGTCGACATCTCTCTTTGCAGCTTCTACCACAGCATGCTGCCGTGCTGACATCTCTAGGCAAACCACGCTATGGCTTGCGATTCCACTATCCCTTCACAGGAATTACGGAGATTGTTCCATCTTGTCAGGTAATCCCGGTCAGTTTCGTTGTCTCTTTGCTTGCGCATGGACAACTGTTGAGGACGATTCGGCCTCTTGTAAGTGCTAGTGAAATTGCTGACAAATGCTTCCTCAAAGTCTATCCAGCAATTGATGCTGCTTTCCGGCAAATTGTTCAACCATATCCTTGCCGGTCCCACGAGCATCTGGGGTACATAACGTACTGCCCATCTACGATTGCCGCCTGCCACGCTTACTTCTATGACATAGTCTTCCAGCCAATCTTCCGGCTTAGTACTGCCGTCATACGTTCTTGTACCCCTGGGCAGCTGGAAACTCGAGGCTGGTCTCTCCCTCATGATCCGATGCGCGAAGCAACGCTCTCCCGGAGGGCCTTGCTCCTCCAGAAGCTCGGACAGATAAAATCTGTCAAGCTGATGTCGTGCATCCAGGGGCGATACCTGCCTGTTCCCAATTCGGCCTCCGAGCGGGCCGAGATTGTTGCGCTCTCGCCTGATATAACCCTCGTCAGCCATGGCCGAGTATCCGTCATCGTAACGGTCATAACGACGATCTTCACCTCGATACAGGGGGTTGCGCCCGACACCCTGTTGTCCCGCGGCAGTATTGGGTGCCGGACCCCGAGGTCGGTGCCCATGATCATACAAGTAACGCTCCTGCTGATCTCGACGGTTGCCACCGGGACGCAGACCACTTTGGCTATCATCAACCCTTCAGACTATTTGTTTCTCGGCCAGGGCCGGGTCACAGCGTTCCAACTGCTTATCCCGGTCAGAGTTAACGCTTTTGTCCCGTTTGCCACCAGGTGAGGATGCTTGCTTGTCAACCCGACCACCAGCATCTGCAGCCGAGTGAATGACTTGAGATGCACCGGGTTTGCCGTGCATTCTCATGTATGACTCATTCTGTTCGTTAGCTGTTTGGAGCAGTTCTTTCACGCGCAGCTACTGCTGCCGAAGTGCCTCTCCCGTAAGATTCGACAACTCCTCAGCCGCAGCCTTGGCAGCCCTGAGATTCTTGACAGGGGTATTGTATTTCGGCTTTAGTTCCGAGGCAAAACTTGCCAACACAGCTGGCACACCCCTGCCATCTCTTGTCATCTTAGTATTCAAGTTCTTGCCACGGTTACGCACCTCCCCAACTCTACTAGGATTAGAACGCAGTAGAACTGAGACCATGAGCTTTGTTATACTCATGGAGCGAGATGTCGAACTGTTGTCGGGCGTTGGCGACGTCGACGGCTTCCTTCAGCAGCTTCTGTTTCTCCAACTCCAACTCCGCCTGCAGCTGGGCCGGGTTAGCATTCGACGCCACCGGCGCGGTCAGCCGCTCGATGGAGGCCTGGATCTGAGTTGGCTTCGGCGGCAGAGCCGATGTGCCGGCTTGAGCGGCGATGTTCTCCGGCTTCTCCAAAGGGAGCTTCGCCGTTCTGCCGGACTTGGTTGGGACAACGCCACTTGCTGCAGCGTCCCTTCCCGCATCAGTGCCATGAGCCGTCACCATAACCTCCACACGGTCAGCGGGGCAATCGACGTGCCGGTCGCGAGCCGTGCAGATGGCGGGGGGATTTTCAGCCATCACCACCTGCTCTGGGTACCTGCAAGGGCTGTCAATAGCAACATAGACCTCGTGCATGCCGAAATTGATGAAGCGGCCTGCATAGGGAAGCGGTGTGCCGTTGAATCAGCCCGCATTGTTGTCGATGAAGCCCAGAGAGCCGAATCTTTGGACCAAACCGGAGACCACACGCTCTCCGGTGACGAGAAAGCTTCCCGTCCAGATGAAAACTCTAACCAGTGCCGCCGCTGACCCCAAGGTGGGCGCCAACTGTCGTGGTGGTGTTACGGCAGATGCCATAGGATGGCTTAACTTGGGGCCGATGGACGTAGGAGGATCCGGATGAGGGAGGACGTGAAAACACGCACAAAACACACAAGCACACACAGATTTACCCAGGTTCGGAGCCCTCTTGTCGAGGTAAGATTCCTACTCCTGCTTTGTTGTATTAGCCGAGATAGGCAAGCTCTACAATGGCGCTCGTTGAGTTATATTCTTGAGGAAGAAGAAGAAGGGAAAACCCTAGATGCCTAAGTGCTCTCCTCCTAAGCGCCCCCCTTCTCTATAGAGGAGTAAGGTTCTATTTATACGCCGCCATGTCATACTGACATGTGGGCCGAGTCTAACGTCATCTTCCTAGGGCCCTACCAGGCACGAGGCTTGGTTCCCTCCAGGCAGTACCGTGGGGACAAGATAGCTTTACTTTTCCCTGTCAGTCTGCAACGGGTACAGCTATCCTCTGCCGGCTTCCGTCAGAGATTTTCTTTCGGTGCTTCTCTAGCATGGTTACCTGACACCGGTACGCAGGCGCTGCCGCTTTCTTGAGATAATGATGACTTTACTTTACTTTGCACCGCGTGGTCAGGATAAGACCGTTGAGAGATCTCGGCGTGCTCGTCCTTATCCTGCAAACTTATAAAACAAGATAGCCATGCCGGCATACGCTCGGGATGCTGGCTTAGTGTTAGTTTAACTTTACGATGCCGGCATACGTAACTATGTCGGCTTTGCCTCCGTCATCTCGACTAGAATTGTGTCGCCATGATCCTACCCGGGGTCATTCCCCCGACACGTGGTTTTGCGCCCCTAGCCGGCGCCCCCGCTTGCCCCTCCGTGAGTTGGGTTCGGCCTGGGGCGCCGGATAACTATCTAGGCCGCGCTGGATGAAAAAACAAATTGGGAAGGCTGGCTGGGTCGGATTTTAGACGCCGACGTCCCCCAAACCCATTTAGGAAGCCTTTAGGAGGCACGGCTGGAGATGCTCTTAAGGGCCGACGTGAGTTTTCCAAATCCTCTGGATGCCGAGCCAAATTTTCTTCGTCATCGGGCAGCAGAACAAATGAAAAATATATACTAAGAACATGCTTATATTAAATTGATGGGACTAGGCATCATCTTCGGATACACGGTAGTCCGTGTACGGCGGAAAATAGGAAGTAATTGACTCCTATGTCTTCAAACTCATTGTAGAAGGGTCCACAATGAACAAAGCGAACAGAATGTTCATAGCAAATGATCACAATTGTACATCGCATTCAGATATTAAAAGTGCTCGCTAAAACAAGCCCGAATTTAAGCAAGTTCGGCCGTTCAGGAAATTTATAGTGCGTTTGGGCAAACTGAAAAATCTAGGAAACACACGATCACAAGCAAGATTTACACGGAAACGGGCTTGCGTCGACGCCTCCACCGAATCCGCCCCGGGCCCGGCAATTCCTCGTCCACTCCGAGGGGCACGCACGCCGCCGCCGCCGTCACCACCAAAGCGCCCGTAGCGCCGACGAGAGCGTGCGACTAACCGACCCGATGCCGCCGCCCAACTCCACACGCTCCTCCTCCCTCCCGCTCGCCGCGGCCCCCATGTCCAACCCCTCCCCCTCTTCTTCCCCGCCTCCCAACCCCCTCGCCGCCGCCTCCTCCTTCCTCCAACACCACCTTTCCAACCTCGCGTCGCGCTTCGCGGCCCCGCGGCCCGCGCTCGCCGCGGCGCACCCGCCGGGGCCCCAGGGTTCCTCCCTCTCCCTCGCTCTCGCGCCTGACGAGGTCGCGCGTGCGCTCACGGGGACGCCCGTCTTCACTGTCTGCAACTCCAGCAACGAGTTCGTGCTGGTGTCTGACCCTGCCACCGGTCTACGTTCCCTCGGCCTCCTCTGCTTCCGCTCCGAGGACGCCGACGCCCTCCTCTCCCATGTATGCTCTCACGCTCGCTCGCTATCTCTGGCCATCTGCTGGGTTTATGTATATACTGATGGTTCTGGAGGTTTCGTTGTGCAGGTGAGGACGCGGCAGCCTGTGCTAGGGAAGGGCGCAAAAGTGGTCCCTATTACGCTTGATCAGGTGAGCTTGACATGTCTTGTGATCGACCATATCGTGATTTCAGGAACAATAGTTTCTGATCCACCATTTGAGGAACAATCCTGCACCAGAGTCAGGGAGTTTGTGGTGTTGCTTTTTTTTAACCAGAATCTACAGGGAATTAGAGTTTATGCTAGAGTTTAGCACAGAGTTTCCAGTCTTGATTATGTTTTTGCGTGTATTGTTGCAGAAGTGTGGAACACATACATAGGAAATTAGCAATTGAAAGATACCTCAATGACCGGCAAAATGCACTAGATTCTTTAGAAGGATGCCCATGAGCAAAGGAACCGTTTCTCATAAGTAATACCGTTGTTAATTGCTTATGTGTCACCAGTTTACCCAGCTTAGGTTTTCCTTAGCTGCTTAGTTATACATTCTTTAAAGGTTTGTGAGCTTAGGCTATCCTCATCGCAACTTCTCATTTTACAACATGCGTGACTAAGAGAGACGCAAGTTGGGCGAGACAGGCAAACCCATGCCAACTGTACTTTACCACCATGGTGAGGACTATATAAGGACCATTGTGCAAGTGAACCATTAATTAAGTGGATGGGTATATATTTTTTCCTTACCACAAATGCAAGTGCCATATGAAAGAAAATGAACCACTAATTAGCTGGAATGTATTCGCGATACCGGCCCATTTACACGCTAATTGCTGTATTTTATCATCATGAACCATTTTGATACTGTTTGATGTTTTGGAATCTAAATGTTCCTTACACTGTCCTTCCAACGCAGGTTTATATGTTGAAGGCCGAAGGTATTGCATTCCGGTTCTTACCTGACCCACTTCAAATAAAGAATGCTCTGGAGGTTTGCTCTTTGATGGACATGTGGCACACTATCCTATCATATTATCTTGGACTATTTTTAGCACCTCCACCCCTCTATCTCACTGGAAAAGTATCAAATTCATTCGGTAAATTAAATGATTCTTCAAAGCAGCAGTGCAGGAACTATATGTTCCAAGCTTCCTACGTATCAACTTTATCCCTGTCATGTTTTCCATGTTCATGAAAAATCCACGCATAAAGTGTCACCACTCATGCATTTAATATCGATTTCTGCAAAGGTTGGATGGTCACAGATCATTACACTGTATTATCAAGATGTGTCTGAATCCCCAGAATGCATCCTCATTCTTCATATTTTTCAATAACATATGTTTTCAGACTCCAAATAACACTTGTGTTCCAGAGCACACTTACTTTGAGCAATGCAAAGTGAGAGACCTATTATAGTGGCTTGGCACAGGAATTCACATCTAGAGAGCTATTGTCGAGTCCTATGCCCTCAGAATGCCACCTGATTTTATAGGCTTGGTGCCTTTTCAATGTTGAGATAATATATATCATTTTTCCTTCTTTTTTTTGGCTGGACAAGTTCACATGCAGTGATTCTCCATATTGGCAGAGCTTTTCTTTTAGCACTATTGGTCTGTATAACTATACTTCATTGCTGATGGCTATCTCAAAGTTGAAATCTTAAATGTAGAACATGCGGAATGCTGTTATCTTATACACCGGTACTCCTTTCTGGAAGGAGTCTAGATAAGTTTTCTTCACCCTGATGATTATTACCCTTTGGCTTTTCAGTTGAAATCTGGCTTAACTGGTTTTGACGGTGTTCCTGTTTTTCAGGTAATTATAGTTCTACTAAGAAACTCTATTCTTATGGAAAGCACTTTTCAGAATTTAGATACTCACTAACAATTGGATACTATGTGATTGTTTCTTGTTAATTTGTTTATATTTTAAAGACCGTTTTTCTCTATTCATCCTCTTGTAAACCATCTCCTACACCACCTTCATTTTTTGGGGCAGTTTATATTTCTAAAGCTCTGTTAAGTGTTAACAACCACTAGCACTACAGTAAAACTTCAATTCTATCTTTCTGCAAAATCTGGATGCAATTTTAAATCTCTTGGGAACCTTACACCAATTGGTCAAATACCTTGTAAGAGTTGAACACAATGCCGCAGTTAGCAAATAACCTTTTTTGAGATCTGTCGATCTGTAACAGCAATATATGTCTTACCACATAGACTTGACTTCTAACAGAAATACATAGTTTACTATAGGCAAACTTCCATGAGCCATATGGCTTAGGTGGATTCTGGAAGAACACATGAACAAAAGCTGAAGCTGTTTTCCTGTTCCTATCAGCTACTTGGCTGAACTCATTTATTCAGAAATGCAAATGCATGAACAGTCCTGTCATAATTTCCCTAGTCTCACCAAGTTGAGTTCTATCTGCTGAACTTGGAAGTTGGTGGTAAAACTGTGAAACAGGATCGACAGGTTGACAAACCTTTACTGTTTTTTTTAGGAATACACACTTTCCTTTATTAAGATAACCAAAATAAATTACACATGTTTTGATTTATCCAACTAGCTGAATATAGTTGGTTTACTCAATTGAACAAAAGAGTGGCCAGTGGCCACAACAAGGCACTTAGTGAGAAAAGCAGAATACCTTTAGGATGGAGCAACCATAGTGCTCTTATTACAGTATTCCAGATAAAGGCTCTTGCAAGATGATTAAGGCTCAGTTTGCGGTTGCTGAAGTTATTCTATAATCTGCTACGGGAAAATACACATGAAAGCAAAAAAAAAAGTTGGTTAGCCAAGCAATAAAATAGGCAAAAGCGGTTGGGGCAAACGTAGTATGAGAATCCACCGCAATGATAACTGGCAAACACAGCCTAAAGCTGGCATTGGCATAGCTGCAGCGTAAACTCGCTTAACTTTCACCTCGAGATGCATATTATGCAGTTATTTTTTATTTTTGGACTATTTGGCTATTTTGACTGTCTTTTCTTGTTTGAAACGACATATTCAACATTGGATGAACTGTCCTTCTCTATACTCCTTCCCAAATTATAAGGCGCCCTTGAATTTTGAGATTAAACTTTGACCATCAATTGGACAATTAATATATGAGTTATTCACCATAAAAATTATACTACTGATCCAATAGTATAATCATTTTATTGGTCAAATTAATGGTCAAAGTTGAATCTCGAAATGTGTGGGCGTTTTATAATTTGGGAATGAGGGAGTAGTAAAAGTTCCAAAATTGTGTGTGCAGTCAGATCTATTGGTCGTTAAGAAACAGAAGAAGCGGTACTGTCCAATATATTTTCAAAAGGTTTGTCAGACTAAATTTTCTTTCATGTACTATACCCCATCTGGTTAAGTCATCACCAATTGATTCTTTGTTCAGGAGGACATAGAAAGAGAACTCAAAAAGGCATCTAAGGGTTCAAAAGGATCAGCCTTATTGAAACAAATTATGGTATGTGATCTTATGTATTTCGTGTTGCTTTCCTAAGCTCTCATGAGAACTTATGCATCTGGTTTCTTTAGGTTGGGAGTTTGGAGGATGTCTTGAAGAAAATGGAGGTAGGATGGAGGTTGAATTATAGAAATACACTATGTACTGCTCCGACTCCTTAACGTCCACTTCTCTCTTTATTCTACAGATAAATGACAGAAATTCTGGTTGGGACGACATGATCTTCATACCACCTGGGAAGAGCCTTAACCAACATATCAATGAGGTATCAGCGTAGTTTTGTTGTGCAGTGAATAGGCACAGAGTTTGAGCACACATGTTTTCACACTTGAAAAGCTGTGATGGCCAGCTTATCAACAATGTTAAGTCGCTGCCTGAGCTTCTTGTTTCGTAATAACTATTTTCATGGCTAGCCTTGGAAGGAACTTTTTAGAATCCAGACATAATATTTTGCCGTTGTATCCTAGAAGAGAAAAAAAAAACTACTCTACTGTTTCTGGATTCACAAAGATCGAGGTCGGCACCAAGACTGACATGATTAGTGCATGGGGATTATCTTTCTGTACAGGATTGCTATCGTAAAAGAGAATAGAATGATTTGAACTTTGGCGCGGCGTTGTTTGGGTTGTTATTAAACTACGGAGTACCTATGCTGTGAAAAATCTGGATCTCTTTGTCCTCTTGTTACTCTCTTGCCATGGGACTTTCACCAGCTTGCTGTTCAGGCCTTTCAGATAAAAAGACTGAACCAAATCTAGCTTCTGCCTTGAGTGCAACTGGTGTAGTTGCTATGAAGTTAAAAGAGGTGTTCATGGAATGAAAAGAAGATGACGATGTAGTCAAAATTTCTTGGCCCATTACCATTGTGGGTAACACGAGGCTGTAAGCCCCATTCTTTCCAATTGATTCATTCAATTTCCTCTAGTGCGGTAGCCGCTAGTAATTTGATTGTGATGTTTTGGTATCTGAGATGGCAAGTAAAAGTTCACATGAACAAACAAACTTTGCCGGATTGCAGCCACGCCTTCGTTTGCTTCCTTCCAAACAAGGAATCTACTGACTCGTTCCAACAAATTGAACATGTTCATAAAGAATCACAATGTCATCCCTAATTTTATCGTACGTTGGAACCTGGTAACAACTCTGGCATTGTAAGACAGTTAAGGCCTTATATACTATTTTAGTAATCCATTGACCTCTCCATTCTCCATGCGCCCTCGACAAAATAAACAACACTAGACCGTATACGGTTCCTGAGGCGATGGAAGGAGTGATAGACTCGCCGGACGCAGAGAAGCGCCGCCCACGCCGTCCTGGCACCATCACGGCCGTGTTCTTGGTCGCCTTGCCGCTGCTGCTGGTGGTCTTCCTCTTCCGCGACATCGCCGCCGACGCCCTCCTTTGGCCGGAACTGAAACAGCAAAGTACGCACTTACTTATCCCCAAGCTTACCCATGCCGGTTGCACGTTAAGGGCCCGGTATTCCATGCGTTCATTGATTCGCTTGCCGGATCAATAATAGGTCCCCGCAGCAATGCGTCGTCCCCGGGCTCGGGCAAGCACGACAGGCTCCTCGGCGGCCTGCTCTCCCCGGACTTCGACGACGAACCGGCGGCATGCCGCAGCCGGCACGAATCCTCCAGGCGCTGGAAGCCGTCTCCGTTTCCAGTCTCCCCTTACCTCGTCCGGAAGCTGAGGCAGTACGAAGCGAACCACCGCCGGTGCGGGCCAGGCACGGCGCGCTATCGTGAGGCCGCGGCGCAGCTCGAGTCCGGCCGCAATGCCGACGAGCATGGCGGGTGCCGGTACGTGGTGTGGCTCCCGATCCAGGGCCTCGGCAACCGGATGCTCAGCCTCGTCTCCACCTTCCTCTACGCGCTCCTCACTGGCCGCGTCGTCCTCGTCCATCAGCCACCAGGAATGGAGGCCCTCTTCTGCGAGCCCTTCCCGGGAACGTCGTGGCTGCTGCCACCGGACTTCCCCTACAAGGACGGCTCCCGCTTCTGGTCCGGCTGCAAGGAGAACTACGTGACCATGCTTGAGAACAACCTCGTCCGCTACGAAGACGATGTCAGTGGCGGCAATGCGAGCACACCGCTCCCGGCGGCGTACGTGTACCTCCACCTGGAGAACATGAAGCTCCGGCTCCAGAACCACACCTTCTGCGACGAGGACCACCGGGTGCTCGACAGGTTCAACTGGATACTGCTCCGGTCCGACAGCTACTTCGCCGTGGCGCTGTTCCTCGTGCCGAGGTACCGAGACGAGCTGAACCGGATGTTCCCGTCCAAGGGGTCCGTGTTCCACCACCTCGGCAGGTACCTCTTCCACCCGGGGAACCGACCCTGGGGGATCATCCAAAGGTTCTTCGACGGGTATCTGGCCGGCGCTGACGACCGTCTCGGCGTGCAGGTCCGCATCGTGCCATACCAGGCTGTCCCATTCGAGGTCATGTTCGAGCAGATCCTCCGGTGCACGCGTGAGCATGACCTCCTGCCGCAAGTGACCGACGAACCTGCTGCCCCCGCCGGCGTACCAACAAATGGCACGGCGAAGGTGAAGAAGGCCGTCCTGGTGGTGTCGTTGAAGCCGGAGTACTACGACAAGCTGCACGGCATGTACTACGGCAACGCGACGGCGACCGGCGAGGTCGTGACGGTGCACCAGCCGAGCCACGACGAGGACCAGCACACGGAGGCTCGGGCGCACAACGAGCGCGCCCTGGCCGAGATGTACCTGCTGAGCTACTGCGATAGGGTGGTGACCACGGGGTGGTCAACATTCGGGTATGTCGCGCACGCGCTGGCCGGGCTGCGGCCGTGGGTGCTGATCCCGCTCGATTGGAGCAAGATGAGGGCCGACGTCGCCTGCGTTAGGCCGGAGTCCGTCGAGCCGTGTCTGCACTCGCCGCCGTCTCTCGTCTGTCGGCGCCAGCAGGATCTTGACCCGGTGGCACATGTGCCGTTCCTGCGCCACTGCGAAGATGTGGGCGCCGGCCTCAAGCTTTTCGATTGAGTTCGATTTGTGAGGGGAGGCAGAATTTAGTAGTAACATCTTGTGCTTGATCAGTCACTGTAATACACATGTTCTATATCGAGCCTTTTCGCTCCTATGACTTGCAGGAGTTTTACGGGGTTACTAAAGACGATTGCTGATTAGATTAAACTTCTTCATTTGTAGTTCTCATCCGAAATCAATCAATCATAAGAGTTAACGTTGACTAAGTGTGATTTCCCTCGAATGTTTTATTTTTGTACATTTTACATCACTCCGGGTCAGACCTGCTCCGGGTGAACAAGTTTCAGTCCCCAGCTCATGTCTTCACAATGTCGAACGTGCGGCACCAGCTTGCCGGTATCGGCACCGCGCCTGGCCCTGCAGTCATAGAAGGGCGGCCCGTGCAAGCATGGCTCCATGGACATGGCCCTCTGGCACGGCGGGTCAGGCGTGGTGAGGTTCTCAGGCTTGAACATGATCCATGGGGTGAGTCCGCCGAGCCCGTGGCCGACGTACCCGAACGTCGACCAGCCGCTGGTGACGATGGCGTCGGTCATGCTCAGCAGGTACATCTCGGCCAGCGCCTTCATGTCGTGCGTCGCCTCGCCGGAGAGCTGGTGCTCCTCGTGGCTGGGCTGGTGCACGCTCACCACCTCGCCGGTGGCCGTCGCCGATTGCCAGTACCTCCCCCGGATGTTCTCGAAGTACCACGAGCTCAGGCCGGTCATCAGGACAGCTTTCGACCGTGCGCCAGCTGACGCCGACATCGGCATCGTTGCTGTTTCTTCCGTCATAACCTCAGGCAACAAATGTTCCTGTGACGTGCAAGCGAGGATCTGATCCAAGACGTGCTTGAACGGCGTGTCCCCGTCGAACACCCTGACTTGGATGCCCAGCCGTTCGTCCGAATCCTTCAGGTACGAGTTGTAGAATCTGGTGATCAATCCCCACACTCTGTTACTCGGGTGGAAGAGGTACCGCGCCATGAGATAGAACACCGAGTCCTTCCGAGGGAACAGCTTGTCGAGCTCGTCTTGGTACGCCGGGTTCAGGAAGAGCGCCGGCACGAAGTACCCGTCCGTGCGCATCACCAGCCACGGGACCCGGTGGAGGAACTCCCGGTCATCGTCGCAGTAGAAGAGCTTGTCATGGTAGGTGCAGGCATGGTCGAGGTCCACGAACACATATGGTAGGTCGGACATGGAATCGGCCTTGTTGTCCTTCACCAGGTTCCGGTAGCTCTCGGGCACCTCGCCGGTCAGGTTCTCGAGGTCTTTGATGGGGAAGTCCGGCGGCAGAAGCCATGACGTCTCCGGGAACGGCTCGCAGAAGAGGTCGGTCAGCGACGTGCCCCTGTCAACGAGCAGCACGCGGCCGGTGAGCATGGCGTAGAGGAACGCTGACGCCATGGCCAGTATCCGGTTCCCTAGGCCCCTGTACGGCACCAGCACAAGGTACTTGCAGGAGTCGTCGTCATCGTCGGTGCCGTTTCGCGGTGTGTCGAGCTGCTCTGCTGCCCTCCGGTATGCCTTGGTACCTGGGCCACACCGCCTCTGCAATGTCTCTTGCTCCCGCAGCCGCTTGACGAGGTGTGCCGACGGCGATCGCGCCATGTTCTTGCGGTAATGCGCGGCCTGGTACCGGCTGATGCATGATTGTTGGTCGAACCCCGGGACGAGCAGGCCTCCGAGGAATCTATCGTCGTTGGATTCTGCACGGCAACACGTGAGAGAAATTAGTTCCTACTCCCATTCTTCCCCAAAATTTTCATCTCCAAAAACAGGAAGGAAAATGGTGCTGTGTAATTGAGACATTGTGCACAATAAACGACACATATATAGCTTAAGAATGACACCATCGCCATAACGAGCAATGCAATAAATGTCATGGAAACCCGATTATCTTTCATCGTCCAATGCCAATTCTTGCGACAAAAAAAAAATCTCGTTCTCAAACATGGCAAATTCAAGATTGAACACGACCAGACGAGATGTGGCGTGTATCGATCGGTTCCTATACCTTGGTGTGTGTATGTTGTCGCCGATGTCCATCCGGACGCCAAAGGCAGCGGTTCGTCCCGGCGCCGGCTAACCAGGATCAGCAGGAACGGCAAGGCGGCGAGGCAAACCGCAAACGACGCGATCCACTTCCTTACAACCCATGGCTTCTCTTCCGCCGCCGCCGCCGCCGCCTCCTTGGCCTTCTCGTCGTGCTCTTGTGCGGGCTTCTCCACGGCGGCGACCGGCGACTGCTGCTGCGACGGCCGCTTGCTTATGCCATGGTCACTGCCAACATCTCCCTCCGACGCCATCGTTATGGTGCGGGTCGTCCGTTTTTCCCGGGGTCACGGATCTCATTTCTGAAAGACGGAATCAATTCCAAAATGATGCATTATTTCCGAAACGACTAAAGAAGGAAAGTACTACTTTCCAAAAACATGATACTACTTGCACGTACTAAATATTCAATCGGCTTCACACATATGTTTTTTTTATTTTTGAGGGCAAGGCTTCACACATATGTTAAGGCCTCGTTTTGGGAGAAGGTCGATCAGGCCTGCCGGATCACGTTACTACCAGGTAAGGGAGGGAGAGGTGGAACCGTGGAAGAGACGGGAAGGCTGCGATTATGGTGGGGTGGAGATCGATCGGGAGGGAGATACGAGACCAGGTCGAGTTAAAACGTTTTTGTTCGTTCGCTCGGTCGTTCTCTGGCCACAGCCAGAGCGGCTAGAGTATGCCTGTAAGTGGAAACTGGCTTAAACAGCGCCGCAGGCCCAGCCCATTTAAAACCCCCGGGAAATAAGCCCCACGACGGCTTAGAGCAGCTCCAAGAGACCCCGAATAGCTAAATTTAGGGATTTCCTCAAAAAATAGCTAAATTTGGGAAATTTGGGCCCAAAACAGTCCTGCAACAATATCCTCATCCCATTCCTCATATCGAACATAGCCATCGGGATCCCCCATCCGTCAACCACCGAGCCCAAGATCTCCCTCCGGCATGTCCGTTCGCTTCGCCTAGGTACGCGCCATCTTCTCCTTCTCTAGTTCCTTCGCCTCCTTCTCTGTTTGCTTCGCCCGAGTGGAGAGGCGCCCCGACCCGAGAGAAGTGGGAGGTGGTTCAGTAGGGGAGGGGAGGAGCATGCCAACGGCCCATTCCCATGCTCTGCTGGGCATGGCGCGAGGGCAGGGGCGAAGCCGCGCAGGGGAGGAGGGAAGGGGCGCAGGTGGTCGGCTGGGCATGGCGTTGTGGCTCAGGATGGCAATGGGGTGGGTCTGGACAGGTCGGCCACATATCCATCCCCAAACTCATTATCCATCCACGAAAATATCCATGGATACAAAAAAATATTCACATCCATATCCACACAATATACATCATAAACAGCAAAATACAATAGTATTCGTGGATATCCATGGACAGAGGCGGCGGCTCGTGGGGTTGGACTGAGGGAGTGAAGGACAAAAGAGGGAGTTAGGGTTAGGGTTGAGAAGGAAGGAAACTATTTTTATGACTCATATAGCTAGATAATGGACCCACATGTCAGTAATTTATTTCTTTTATTAAATACCGGGTATCCATGGATATCCATGAATCAAATGTGATATCATGCCCACTCCACGATTCGGCGGGTATCCATTCGTGGATATCCATGGAGCGAGAACCCGTTTCATACCCGCCATCCATTAGCTAGATATCCACATCCATTGCCATCCTGAGTTGCGGCTGTTAGCGGAGGGGCGCAGGGGAGGATGGAAGGGGCGCAGGTCGGCTAGACATGGCGCGGGGAGCGCGCAGCAGCAGGAGCGGGGCGATGGAGCACTCCCAGCAAGCATACGGTGATGATGTCAATGTGGATTGTCCAATACAGAACACCCAACAAGCCTGTTGTATACCTGCTGACGAAAAACGTTGCACAAGTGCAATACAACAGCTATATTGTATTCTCTGATGTTTTTGAACAATGGAAGTGGCAACATTTCTTGGCAACTTCGAGTGTAGCAGATGCGTATGATGTTTGATTTTTCATGTTTGTCGTGCCAGTGTAAATTTCAATTGCACAGATAGATTTACTTTCAGCAGCTGGGCTAAGATGAGACAGAGAGACTAAATTTGTTGTATATACCATTTATGAAATTACACAGAGATGACTTTGTAAATTGAAGCACTGATATTTGTTGTGTATACCATTTATAAAATTATGGAGTGTTGTGATGGATTCTCAAGATGTTTTTGTAAATTGAAGCACTGATATTTGTCGATGAAGTTTGGAATGACACTCAAAATTACAGGGAATGAGATATATATATCTCTTGCAAATGAGCCGTTGAATATATAGATGTTGAAATTATAGCCGGTATAGAAGAGTTCGTAATTTATACAGACTATTAATCTAAATATAATATTATAGTTTACTTAAATAATTTATTTTGAATAAAATAAAAAATTTATTTAAATTATGTGTTTTTCAAATATACGATTTCAAATCAACTAGTTTGAAATATCAAAGTTTAAAAAATTGGTTGAAAGATATGAATATAATATAGAGAGTGAATTACAGACGATGAGATTTAGGAAATCTGCCGAAAAGATTTGAGATATCTTCGAGTTTGATGTTCGGGAAATATGGGATAGGGATCCCCGTGTATGAGATTTGGGAGATCCAGTTCCTCTTAGTTATCGCCGCGGCGCTGCGATCGCCGGGAGAAGGGCCGGCGGGGCTGCGCCATGGCCGGCCGAAGCCCCTCCGCTACCCAGCTACCACCCTCTCCTTTTCCCAGCCCGGCCGAATCCATCCATACCGCAGCTCCCCGCCTCCGCCCTACCACCACGGCACCACCCCTGCCGCCACCCCTGTTTTCATTTGCATCGGCATCCTGTCCATGCCCCCACCCAGGGATGCGGCTTCGACTGCAACGGCATCCTGCTGCAGCAGCCCATAGAGTCGAACCTGCGCCTGCAAGGTGCGTTCTAGAATCCCATTCGCTTCGTCATTCAACTACTCCTCTATTGATTTACCGGAAAAATAAACATACTCCTCTATTGATCATCTTGCTCTTGTTTCTGCAAGAAACCAAGTTCAGAGCTCGGTTTCGTATGGGTCGGTCAGTGCTGTACTATTTAAGAAAGTTTAGAGAAGAACACTTCAGATCAATAGAGGTTTTAAATTTCTAAACCTCTGATTTCTTCATGTTTTATGCCTTGTCATTTTCGCGGGATGTTCATGTATCAGGTTAGCATATTGAAGCTCTTCCCTGAATCCTACGGATGCTGATAATGCACTAAATATTTGACCTGGTACTTAGAAGTCCTACAGGTAGTAAGGTATAGCAGCTCAAGCTTGTGATTAATTAAGGACTTGAGGTTCAATATTTTCGTTTTTGATGAGAAATATATTCTTGCCGTCCGTCAAAGCAGAGAGAGCTGGAATGAATTATGTTTAGACAAGAAGTGCAGTAACGGTAATCTGACAAGGCTCTTTAAGAAAAACAACATTTCTGGTAAAAAGAAATGACACTTTTCTACCAAGTGACTGCACTAAGTTTTGTTACTATTTCTGTATAGAGCTTGGTTCTAGAAACCAGGGTGGTTTTTCCATGGGATTTTAATCAGATCAATAGTTATGAGCCATCACTGTGATGTAACATCATCTTTTTCCTGGAATTTGGTGACATCACTGTAGCCACTAGTGTTGGTTAATGTGTTCTTTACAGAGACTCTGAAATGCCATGCACGCATGTGTGTTTAGTTCATTTTTATGTTATGTGCTGAAACGCTAAGGTATCAACATTTAGTGAATGCCACTGCTAAGTCTGAGGACATTAGTTTCAGATCCTAAAGTAAGCATGCACCTTCAAATTGTAAGCAGAGAGTTGCAGCACTCTCAGCACTCCTCCTCTGCGACGTGTCTTGGCAGAGATTAGTTTCAGATCCTAAATTCACCACCGCGTGCCTTCATGCATGAAGGAAATTTAGTGATTAAAAAAGAGGAAATTCAGAGTTAATTTCACAACTCAGCTGATTAAAGAAGAGTACAATATCAATCACTTTCTTTTCTTCCTTGATGGTTCAGGTGGTGCTTCTTCATCAGCTGTTGGAGCATTGGCAGAATTATTCTCCAAATCTTTCCAACCCAGCCCCTCAATTTTCATGTTAGATTCTTTCAACAAGATATTCTCTGGATCAATGTCCCACTTGCAGTGTTGACCTTCTTTGTAGCTCTGGGAAAACTTTTTCAGCAGCCGCTGGTTAGCATGGATAAAGACAAGCTTATCAGCCATCTTTGCATTGAGCTTATTCCTCTTGACACTATGTACTCCAAATTCTTTTTGCCGAGGAGCTAGTAGATCGGGATGAAGTCAAGGATCAGGCAAAGAAGAACCCTTGAATTCAATCCTACCAAGGAGCTAGTATACGTCTTATTGCAGTGCTTGCAACGCCAAGCTTTTGATCCATCGGAATTTTTCCCCTTAGGTGCAGCGAGGGGAATTATGACTCATCAAGTAGGGGTTTTGCCTGTTTAGCAGTACCCTGCTTGGACGATTGATCTTCTTCGTCCGAGTCGTCATCGGGACGAGTATGTTCATCACCGACATTGTTGAGATCAATGTCCGCGTCAGCCTCCTCGACTTCATCCTGATCTACTAGCTCCTCGGCAGAAAGAAATTCAAGTACATACTCTTACATTCATAGTGCTAAGAGGAATAAGATTAATGCAAAGACAACTGATACGCTTGTCTTTATCTTTGCTAACCAACGGCTGCTGAAAAGCTTTTGCCACAGCTAAAAAGAAGATCAACACCGTAAGTGTGACATTGATACAGAGAATAGCTTGTTGGAAGAGTTTAACATGAAAATTGAGCAACTGCATTGGAAAGCTTTGGTGAATAATTCTGCCAATGCTCCAACAGCTGATGAAGAAGCACCACCTGAACCATCAAGGGAAAAAAGAAAGGGATTGGTATTGTACTATTCTTTAATCGGTTGCGTGGTGAAATTAACTCTGAATTTTCTCTACTTTAATCAGCTGCGTTGTGAAATTAACTCTGAATTTTCTCCGCTTTAATCCGCTGCGTTGTTAAATTAACTCTGAATTTTCTCTTCTTTAATAGTGACGTTGCTTCATGCCTGGAAGCTTGAAGTCCTGAAGGCTGGAACACGAGCTGCTAGTGAAGTGCTTTTGGCCGTTGAAGTTTACTCAGTTTATTTACTCATTTGGTCTGTCATGAATTTGAATTTCTAGGCTAAGTAAGTTCTTTTATTGAGTACACTCGTTGTAGACGTTAATAAATTAGTTGATACAAGTCAATTTCTTCTGTAAGATCGATCCATAACTGGCAAGGGTCTTGTTTCTCGACCCCCCGTGTATGTTCCCGAGTCATCGTCAATGGTATGGGGTTGTGTTCCTCGTCCTGCTGTATCGGGTCATCGACCCAAATTGCCGAGGGTCGCGTACCTCGACCGATCGTATTGTTCTCGATTCATGGTCCCCAAATTGTATGGATCCCGTCCCCCCTGTTGAACGGTCGATCCAGAGATGTATACCTTGCTCGATCCTTATTTTTGGCCACTAGCGATTCTCGTCCCTCGACGGCAAGACCCGTTCGACCCGGAAACTAGGCAACTATGAGTTGGACAAGCTGACAGTCTGTGACAAATACAATGGGAATGACCATATTCATATTCTACTATTCACACCTCTACTCGAGATTTACACAAACGATATTCTTCATGTATGAAGTGCCACCCAAAATCTTTGTTTCTGTTCACCATATTGCTTATGATAATCAAGCATTCCTTGAATTTAATCCTGATTTCTTTTTGATCAAGGATCGGGCAAAGAAGAAAAAATCTTCATCACGGTAGATGCAAATGTAGATGATCCATCAACTGATGTTCTACCTAAACCGGGGGTCCTTAAGCAAGTCCAGCAGTTCTCCTAAAATTTATCTCCTATATATCAAAATGAGGAACTTCCTTAAAAATATTCTCTCCTAAAAATTACCCAAGTCTAGCAGTTCTCCTAAATCATCTCTCATATTCTTTATTTTAAGAATTTTCTGTAACTACAAAAACAAAAAGGATACATATATAGGCATATGGCAATACCAATAAATTTATAGGGGATGCCTCCACCGCCCCAATCTATAGGGAGAAGGAGGAGGGGTGAGTCGGGGATGCCGATTTTTCGGATAGGTGATAGGGAAACTACTGGAGAGCCTTTTTTGCCTTTTATCCCCTAAAAATGCTATCGGGAAGGTGATACAGGTACTGCTGGATTTGTTTTGAGGCAATGCGGGGGGGGGGGGGGGGGGGGTAGAATTACAACAAAGACGAGGAAAACAGACCGGCTGCTATTTTCTTTGCATTGCATCTTAGCCTAAAAGACCACAATGTTATGTCCTGGATTAGGGATCCAATAGCAATGGGAGGAGGGATATCTTCGTTAGAGAAAACCTTTGCATTTCTTGAAGGAATTGGTCTAAGGGAATGGTTCATAATCCCACCCCCTCGATCCGGTGACGCCAAGGGGGTTCGAAGGATGTGACCATGTGGGTGAACCTATTTCTTCACACAAACTTAAAAAAGTGTGACTGCAAAACGGAGTAATCTCATGTCATGGTGCAATCCAGTCTTAGCAGGCTTACGATGCGAGATCTGTCATTTCTTACACACCATTTTTTGTTTTGTTTTTGTGAGTACCAATTAATCTAGCCTCTCTCAAAAGAGGCAGCCACTAGCGATGCGCGTCGTCATACGTAAAAGAGCCATTTCAGTTTTTTTTTAAAGAGCAATTATTTCTCACACGTCGTGGGCGCATACTGGCGTGCGTGCATGCATGCATGACTTTCCGATTCTCGGAGCAAAGGACAAGGTCGAGGAGTGCTCCTCACGAACAGCTTCCTAGCCCGCCACGGTTGACCTCTACTCACCGTACTACGGCTCTACTTACTTTCCATCTGAATTTGCTGGAAGAGGTCGAGACTCTCGAGAGGGCATCACAACGTTGCGACATGGCGAAGCCAGGGGGGCGGCGCGGAGTGGTCATCTTGCTGCTCTCGCTGCCTCTGCTTCTAGTCCTCTTCCTCTCCGCCGACCGCCGGGTGCTGATCGCGTCGGATTCCCAGGTGCCCAGGCTCCTCCTGACGGGACAAGGTATGTACGTACGTTACGTCCGTCGGATCGATGCGCGCGGACAATTGATGATTTTTTTCTGATCTCGGGTGGTTCTAGTTTGTTGCTTGCGCGCTTCTCAATTTTTCTGCCGTGCAGTTAAGTCAAGGAAATGCGATCTTCCTTCATGTGGTTACTGGTTAGCCGTAAAGCAGACATCCGGGTTCAGAATTTCGACGAAATTTTGCCGGTTCCAAATGTTTACTTCCTAGTAGTAATTTTGGTTTGGCCGGAAGTTTATCACAATACAAATAGCCCATGTGGCCAACCAAGCTTTGCTTGGCATTGCCTGAAAGAAAAGGAAGTCTAGGATTTTAAAATTTTGGGTACCATTTTGAACAAGTTTCGGACTGTCTTCCTGTGCCGTTTTACAAAGTACCTGAAACAAATGGCGACTTAGCCATGGATGTTTTTCGATCATCCCTCCACATACTTTCTTTATAAGTCAATGTCTTGGATTAATGGTATGACATCTTTCTTACTTTTCCGTCCAACAAAGGATGTCTCAACTTAACTAAATTTGAATGCATCTATACATCAAGTCATGTCTAGATACATCCAAATTTTGACAAATTTGAGACTTTTTTGTTGAACGGAGGGAGTAATAAAATTTGGCTACGCCCACGTTTTGACCCTTTGTATTCCAAAAAGGTATGACCCCTGATGATTTATTCTGTTTTGCACAGCAGGAATGACAACACCCGACAGACTTCTCGGTGGCCTCCTGGCTGAAGGCGTCGACGAGAAGTCCTGCCACAGCAGGTACCAATCCGCCATGTACCGCCGGAATGCCGGCAGGAAGCCCTCCCCATACCTTGCCACAAAGTTGCGGCGGCACGAGGCCCTGCAAAGACGTTGCGGCCCGGGCACAGCCGCCTACAACAACGCAGTAGAGCAACTCAGGTCGGGCGAGAATATTGGGTCATCGGAGTGTAAATATCTGGTATCCATCTCGTACCGCGGCCTCGGGAACCGGCTCCTGGCGGCCGCGTCGGCCTTCCTCTACGCGGTGCTCACCGGCCGCGTGCTCCTCGTCGACCCCAGCAACGAGATGGGCGAGCTCTTCTGCGAGCCCTTCCCCGACACAACGTGGCTGCTTCCACCGGATTTCCCGCTGGTAAGCTACACCAACTTCAGTGTCGGCACCGCGGAGAGTTACAGGAACATGCTGAAGAACAACAAGGTCCGTGATCAGCCGCTGCCGGCGTTCGCGTACATCCATCTCGACCACGACGCTACGAAGCAGGACCAACTGTTCTTCTGCGACGAGGACCAGAGGCATCTCCGGGATATCCAGTGGCTGGTGATGAGAACCGACAACTACATTGTGCCGGGGCTGTTCCTGGTCACGGGCTTCCAGGAGGAGCTCGACATGCTCTTCCCGGAGCCGGACACCGCATTCCACCACCTCGGCCGGTACCTGTTCCACCCGAACAACCGCATCTGGGGCCTCGTCACGCGGTACTACGATGCTTACCTCGCGGCGGTGGACCAGCGAGTCGGTATCCAGGTGCGGGTCTTCGGGATCCAGCCGGAGTCGCCGGAGCTCCTAGAGCAGATCACCAAGTGTACGCAGAAAGAGAATCTGCTCCCAGAGGTTATTCTCGGCACAGGAACAGAGGAGCCCGCCATCGTCGCTGCCCGAAAGCCGCCATTGTCCAAAGCCGTACTTGTCACCTCGCTGAAGTCATGGTACTATGAGAAGATCAAGAGCATGTACTGGGAGCACGCGACGGCCACCGGCGAGGCGGTGGGCGTGCACCAGCCAAGCCACGAGGAGTACCAGCGCTTCGGAGCCAAGTCGCACGACGCCAAGGCGTGGGCCGAGATCTACCTGCTGAGCCTCACCGACGTGCTGGTGACCAGCGGCTGGTCCACGTTCGGTTACGTGGCGCAGGGCCTCGGCGGCCTGACACCGTGGGTGATGTACAAGCCGGACAACGGCTCCACGGTGGCTGACCCTCCGTGTGGACGGGATATCTCCATGGAGCCATGCTTCCACGCGCCGCCGTTCTACGACTGCCGGCTCAAGCGAGGGGCGGACACCGGGAAGATTGTGCCGCATGTCCGACATTGCAAAGACGTCAGCTGGGGATTGAAGCTTGTTCATCGTAGTGATCGCATAGCACCGTAGTCTCCACTTTACACATTTTTGCCCGAGTCACTGAAATCTGCTAAGAGCTTCCCGTTGGGATTTGGACAGCAATTAAGCAAACCTAAACCCCTTCAACCTGTAATGAACTTTGATAATAGTTTCAACCAACAAGTAAGCAGCGGAATAAACACAATCAACATGCACAAGTGACACAAGAATTTAACGTGAAAAAACCTCCACAACGTGAGGAGTAAAAACCACGGGACCGACCGGTCCACTCCAACAGTACCTTTACAAGTTACAAACTTGCTATCACCATCAACAACAACCACTCTTAACAGGAGCAAAAGGATATAGCTCAAATTCAACTAAACAGAGAAATATAGTTTTTGTCCTCTTCGGTTTTCAGATTACTGTTCTTAAATGGGTGGACCAAAGTGCGTGAAACTTGACAGATATGTAGTTCTATGTGTCCTCAACACGCTGTCAAAATTTCAGCTGAATCCGACATTGTTTGACCCCTCAAACCGACAATATCCCAACACTGCGCACCTCTGAGGTTCCAGCCTGCTCTCTGACCACTTAATCCTCAAACCAACAGACCAAATCGAAGTGCTCTTAGTGTGGAATGAACTCACCAAGTTTGGAGCTGATCCAATCACGTTTGAGCTTCCAAGGAACAAGCTTGGTAAAGATCAACACGGAGCTCGAATCTGGACAGATTTTCTCTTCCTTTCTTTTCTCCACTCTTTGGTTGTACGTGTGTGCTGCTATATGTCCCTTGCTCTCTCACTCTCAGTAGCCAGCAAAGGATTCACTCAGCTGAGGAGGCAAGGGTTAGGATTTTATTCATCTTCTCTCTTAAGGAGCAACCTCAGCTGTTGGATGCGACCGAGATCAACGGTTCAGGTGAGCTCAACTTTTTAAATTTTATTGGGCTGCAGCCAACACTTCCTATCGGTCCGATTTGCCAAAATGAAGGGCAAGCTCGGTAATTAACCGTGCACACGGTTGTGGTAATTAACCGTGCGCCATGGATCTGACGATCGATGAGGTCCATGTCTCAAGACAGAAAAAAACTCCTCGATCGCCGCGAGATCGACCGTGGCCGGTACTCTACGCGTTGACCCCAAAGAAGTCTCAGGGTACGCCTGGCCACGCGGCGCGCGCAATTAACCGGCTAGATCCGTATTCCCGATGCTCTAGTCTCGTCACATGGCAAAGTCAATGGCCAAAACTTCACACGCAAAGTAGAATAATGTGCATCCAAATGAAACGAAACATGCACCTTTACGGAACTGATCGCGTCAATCTACTACGTGCATGGCACACTAACGAACGAGCCCATCTAACAACACCAACACATACCACATCTATTAAAAACCTCTGAAGAAGCTTTTTCGCGATTCAATCGCACGCGCGTGTGACTGCACGCTGCGGAGGAGGCCATGGAGATGGCAGGCAAGAAGAAGAAGTTGGGCGATCCGGCGACGGAGGCGTGGGCGGCGAGGGCCGGCGGCGTGCCGGGGATGAGGAGGGAGGAGGAGAGGTTGGGCCGGGCAGGCGTGCTGCTCATCGTGTGCCTGATGACTCTGCCGTTTCTCGTCTTCTTTTTCTCCGGGCGGACCGGCGCTCCCGCCGTGTGGCAGAGCGCCGCCAAGCTGACCGCTGTCGGTGGAGGTACTTCTCTTGTTAATGTCAAGTTTCTCTTATGATTTGCATGCTAATGCGTGATTTATGATTCCCTGGTTGATCAGCTGAAAAACTGTGTCTTTGTTTCACCTAGTGTGCCAGTAGAACGCATATCATATTGTACTGCACTAGCTTGTACCAATCACATGCCCAAAGGCGCGCCATCACCACGTAGAGTCATACGCCGAGCTCTTTTATACAGAGAAATGCTAGAAAAAAAAAGTGTTTAGTCTAAGCACCGAGCATGTCTCTGCCTCGCCACGGTAAAAAAAAGGGGGTATTTCATGCCTGATCACTCACATGTCGTGTATTCGGAAATTCTCTGTACATGCACGAACGCATTCGAACGCATGAACAAAGTTTAATCATCTCGAGGTCTCTCGTTCACAACGTTTCATGGCCCCACAGGATTACCAAACCAGCTCTCTCGTTCAAGTGCCACCGGCGCAAGCAACGCCGCCGCCGAGCTCTTCGGCGGCCTGCTCGCGCCGGGCTCCGACCGGCACGCATGCCAGAGCCGGCACCAGTCCGCACGCTACTACAAGCACTCCCCTTACGCGCCGTCTCCCCATCTCCTGCGCAAGCTGCGCGACCACGAGGCGCGGCACAAGAAGTGCGCCCCCGGCACACCGCTGTACGCCAAATCGACCGCGCAGCTCCGTTCCGGCGGCCGCAGCAGCAGCACGGAGGCCATGGAGTGCCAGTACCTCGTCTGGCTCCCCTACAACGGCCTCGGCAACCGGATGCTGTCGCTGCTCAGCGCGTTCCTCTACGCGCTCCTCACCGACCGCGTCCTCCTCGTCCGCTCCACCGACGACTTCGCCGGCCTCTTCTGCGACCCGTTCCCGGATGCCGCCGCCACTTGGCTTCTCCCGCCGGACTTCCCGGTCCCCGACGCCAACATTTCCCGGCTCGGGGTGTACTCCGACGAGTCCTATGGAAACCTCCTTGGTAGCAAGAAGATATCCAATGATCCCTCCAAGGCGACATTGATGCCGTCCTACGTGTACCTGCACCTGGCGCACGACCTTCGGCACACGGATCGGCTCTTCTACTGCAACGACGACCAGCTCGTGCTCGCCAAGGTGAACTGGTTGCTCCTTCAGAGCGACTTCTACTTCGTGCCGGCGCTATACGACATGGCCGTGTTCGAGGACGAGCTCCGCCGGCTGTTCCCGGCCAAGGAGAGCGTGTCGCATCTTCTTGGTCGCTACCTGTTCCATCCTTCCAACTCCGTTTGGGGCATGGTCAAAAGGTACTACCACTCGTACCTGGCCCAGGCAGAGGAGAGGATCGGCGTGCAGATCAGGATGTTCTCCTGGGCGTCCATCCCGGTCGACGACATGTACAAGCAGATCATGGCGTGCTCCAGGCAGGAGCGCATTCTTCCGGAAATCGAAGGCGACGAGATGGGCAATACTACCGATACCAACAACATTGTCGGCAACGACAAGTCCAAGGCCATCCTGATCGCGTCGCTGCACGCGGACTACTACGAGAGGATCAAGTCGGCGTACTACGAGCACGCGGCGAAGGGCGAGGGCCGGGTCGGCGTGTTCCAGCCGAGCCACGAGGAGCGGCAGACGGAGGGTCAGCGGTCGCACAACGAGAAGGCGCTCGCGGAGATCTACCTGCTCAGCTTCTCCGAAGTGCTGATCACGACCGGGATGTCCACGTTCGGGTACATGAGCAGCAGCCTCGCGGGGCTGCGGCCGGCAATGCTGTTGACCGCGAATGACCACAAGGTGCCCGAGACGCCCTGCGAGCGCGCCGTGTCCATGGAACCCTGCTTCCACATGACGCCCGGCGTGAAATGCCAGGGGAAGGCCGTGGACAAGGAGGCGCTGTCCCGGCATGTCAAGGCGTGCGAGGATCTACCCAACGGGATTAAGCTATTTGATTAGAAAGTTCTGAAACTACAGTAAAAAAAAATTCTGGTGTTGTTATTCATGTACTCAGAAAATGCAAGACATGTAGAAAATTCTGGACCGAACATAGAGTACTAGCTAGTCGTGCTTTTCGGTGACTTCTGGGTCGGTGAGTTTGATTCCCCAAGACATGTCTTCGCAGGACCGGAGATGGGGCACCAGGTTCCCTGTGTTAATAATGTTGTCAATCTGTTTCTTGGTGCACTCGAAGTAAGGCGGCCCCTGGGAGCAAGGCTCCATGGACATGGCCCGTGTGCAAGGCGGGTCGGTCGACTCTTGATTGTCCGGCTTCACCATGATGTACGGCGTGAGCCCGCCGAGCGCGGTGCCGACGTAGCCGAACGTCGACCAGCCGCTGGTGACGATCTTGTCCGTCATGCTCAGCAGGTACATCTCGGCCAGGGCCTTCTGGTCGTGCACGGACCGGAAGAAGTGCTGCAGCCCCTCGTGGCTCGGCTGGTGCACGCTCACCACCTCGCCGTCGGCGCTCGCCGACCGCCAGTACATCTCCCGGATGCTGTCGTGGTACCATGTGTTGAGGCCGGTCATCAGGACGGCCTTGGACCGTGCCTTCTTCGTCTTCATCGGCGAGGGTACATTGTTGACCACTCCGGGAAGCAGATTCTCCTGCTTCGTGCACGCGAGGATCCGCTCCAGGATGTGCGGCAACGGCCTCGGCTGGACGCCGGCGTCGAAGAAGACCCTGACCTGGATGCCGAGCCGCTCGTCGGCGTCCTTGAGGTACGCGTCGTAGAACCGGGTGACCATGCCCCAGACGTCGTTGGTCGGGTGGAGAAGGTACCGTGACAGGATGTAGAAGACCGAGTCCCTCCGGGGGAACATTTTACGGAGCTCCTCCTGGTACGCCGGGTTCAGGAAGAAGCCCGGCGCGATGTAGCCGTCGGACCTCATGACGACCCACTGCACCCGGTGCAGGAACTCCCGGTGGTCGTCGCAGTACACGAGCCTGTTCGCTGGAGCCGCGTCGTGCTCGAGGTGGATGTACACGAACCGGTGCTTGGACGCCGTCTCGCCGCGCAATGACACGTTCCCGTAGCTCTCCGCCGCGCTCTCGCCCAGGTCGTTGTAGCCCCGGAGCGGGAAGTCGAGAGGGAGCAGCCACGTCGTGCCCGGGAAAGGCTCGCAGAAGAGGTCGCCCAGTGTCTTGCCACGGTCCACGAGCAGCACGCGGTTGGTGAGCATGGCGTAGAGGAAAGCGGAGGCCATGGCGAGGATCCGGTTGCCGAGGCCCTGGTAGGAAAGCAGCACGAGGTAGCCGCAGCCGTCGATGGTGTCGGCGAATTTCTGCCCGGATCTCAGCCGCTCTGAGGCTCTCCTGTACGGCTCCGTGCCCGGGCCGCACCGCCTCTGCAGCGCCTCCTGCTCCCGCAGCCGCTTGATCAGGTACGGCGTCGGCGACCGGGTCATGTTCTTGCGGTAGTGCACGGATTGGTACCGGCTGGCGCAGGACTGCTCGTCGATTCCTGGAAGGAGCAGGCCGCCGAGAAGCACGTCTTTCTTTGGTTCTGCAACTGAAATTGGACAAGAGTTAATTTGCAGGCAAATTAACTAGTATGAGCATAAATTGCAGTTACCTCGTCGGGTGCCTAACTCCGACACGGTGGACTTGATCCACACCGCCGGCGTGCTGAGGTGGCCGCCGAGCATGAGGAGGATCGGCGGCATCGTCATGATCAGGGCCACCATCACGGCGTTGGCCAGCGAACTCCATCGCCTGCCTTTGACGACGGATGCCTTGTTCGTCTTCTTCCCGGTGAACGGCGAGGCCTGTTCCTCGATCACCAGCCAGCTCTGCTCATCCATGCCGCACTTGGTGTCCATCGTGGGCTAGCTTTGTCAGGTGATATCTCACTTGTGGGTTAATTGTGGCTGGCTCCTAGCTTGCTATGGACCTCTGTGTTGAAATGCAAGTGTGTAGTGACAAACTTCTTGTACTAGTCAGACTCAGTTTAGATCTATATATTTAAGAATGGTTCCCCATAAACAAACTCTGTAAACATGAGAACGATGCTCTGTTGACCGTTCGAAGGATTTACTCAGATGGCAGTTCTTTGCTAGACTTTGCATCACGGAGTAAACACGAGTATTACCAAGTTAGTCGCAAGTTGCCATGTTCACCTAGTGGTTAACTGTGCAATTCCTAGCTGCGTGTAATTGCCCAATTGGGCGTGTCATTCTCGTTGCAGGGAATCAGTTGTTAAATGGCCAGCTGGTGGAAACGCTACGGCATTGTTTAGGTCTCCAGAGTCCCACCGACGTCCGATGTAGATTAATTACTGGCAGTTCGATGCAATCTGCATAAAAATAAGTAAATCAAGTGCGTCGTACGATGCCCGGTGAATGTGAGCACATGGGGTGCACCCGTTCGTCCACAGGTCAATTTGCTGAGAAACTAATACGACAGGTGTTAATTTTCCGTATACCGCACCTCGTCGAAAACTTAGTCCTCTGGTTATAAATTCTTGACTTAAATTTACTCAAATATGGATGTATCTATTTTTTAAAAACGTCTGGATATATGTAATATTTCGACAACAATTTAGGATCGGAGAGAGTAGCAAATGGTGTCTCTTTTTCTCTCCACGTGTCTTTTGCCCACCAAATACTCAAACTGGACACTAGGAGCCACTGGTACTCGGCGGGGACACTCTGACACCTAGTGGCAGGAATTCCAATTCCATCTTGAACTCACCACGTTAACAAACCCAGGCTGAAAATTTTGTTTTATCCGCTGCATACCGGAATTAAAGAAGATAGAATGCTAAATTCAGAGATTTGAAGGTCGAGGTTTGATGTGGTCGACCTCAAGGTTCAAAATAGCCCAAAATAGGCTTTACTCTTCTTCAAATTATAATTTTGCCTTCAGAATTGTCATGTCAGCCTGCTAAGTTGGCATCACTTTTCGTTTTAACCCCCAAGTCAATTTGTTTCTGCCAAAAGAAACAGAAAACCTAAGCCTGTGTGGTATTTCGAGACCGAAATCATGACACATCAGACCTAATACCACTTCGCATTGGCAGAGGGACTAATGATGTCCGGTTTCAAGAACTGAAGGACGAAAAGCATAAAAAAAGGTTGACAAAGCATTTGCATACTTTTCGACGAGTGGAGAGACGAGATACATATACTCATGGAAGATCCACAAAACAAGTTCCTTTACCAATACTACATTTCAAACAATCCAACTGTGTGGGAAAGTCACGACAGATGCCACCATATGCGGCTCACGGAGGGTGGAGCTATGCGATGTAGAATCTAATAAGAAGAAGCAAACACACAAGGTTTTTTATCCACGTTCGGCCCCTCGAGCTTGAGGTAAAGAAATACGTCTTGCATATTTTTCTTTATCGAGATATAGGGTATCTGTGCAATGAGATGGATCCACCTCAAGACCCCATCTACTCGATTTTATATAGACAGACGGCCGACCTAAAGCCGGTTACAAGGTTTGCCATAACCTAGATTGATATCTTTGTAACTCGAGAGATCTTGTACTGTACTTTACTTCATATTAGTTTTGCCGAGACTTCCTGGGTCGTTTGACCAGGCCCGTAACTTGACCTGGCCACATGCTGACCCGGCCTCGGCACACTTGTCTCCTTGTCTTGGGCCTACCACATTGATTAATACTAGAATTTAGCATACAATACACCTTTAGAAACTTCCACATAATTAAATTTTCTTTTGGGTAAACTTGATCCTGATGATTTGGTACCAGATTTAAAACAAGCTGGCTGCATCTAATACCAGGCAAAAAAAAAAAATCAATAACCAACAAATAACAAACTTGAAATTCTCTTGAATAATTTGCTCTATTTTACTCCGAAGCACCTTCGTGCTTAATTTTCGGTAACCGGGTCAGTAAGTTTGAGCCCCCAAGACATGTCTTCGCAAGCCCGGACATGGGGCACAAGATTCCCAGCGTCGGTGTCTTCTTTCCTCGTGCAATCGAAGTAGGGCGGGCCCTGAGCGCACGGCTCCATGGACATGGCCTTCTTGCACGGTGTGTCGGGCATCGTCTGGTTCTCCGGTTTCATCATGATGTACGGCGTGAGCCCGCCGAGCGCCGTGCCGACGTAGCCGAACGTCGACCAGCCGCTGGTGACGATCTTGTCGGTCATGCTCAGCAGGTACATCTCGGTCAGGGCCTTCATGTCGTGCGTGCTCTGGCCGAAAGACTGGTGCTCCTCGTGGCTTGGCTGGTGCACGCTCACCAGCTCGCCGCTGGCGCTCGCCGACCGCCAGTACATCTCCCGGATGCTGTCGTGGTACCACGAGTTTAGGCCGGTCATCAGGACGGCCTTGGATCTCGCAGCTGGCATCGGAAGCCGTGCTCCGGTGCTCGTCGCCACGACGCCCGGCAGCAGACGCTCCTGGGACGTGCACGCCAGGATCTGGTCCAAGATGTGCTGGAAGTGCACGTCGTCGTAGTCGAAGACCCTGACCTGAATGCCGAGCCTCTCGTCGGCGTTCTTGAGGTAAGCGTCGTAGAACCGGGTGACCATGCCCCAGACGTCGTTGGTCGGGTGGAGAAGGTACCGCGATAGGACGTAGAAGACCGAGTCCTTCCGGGGGAACATTTTATGGAGCTCCTCCTGGTACGCCGGGTTCAGGAAGAACCCCGGCGCGTTGTAGCCGTCGGACCTCATGACCACCCACTGCACCCGGTGCAGGAACTGCCGGTGGTCGTCGCAGTAGACGAGCCTGTCGGCCTTGGACGCGGCGTGGTCCAGGTGCATGTACACGAACCGGTGCGCCGACGCCGGCCCCGTCTCGCCGCGCAGCGTCACGTTCCCGTAGCTCTCAGCGGCTTCTTCCCCAAGGTCCTTGTAGCCCTGGAGCGGGAAATCCAGGGGAAGCAGCCATGTCGTGCCCGGGAAAGGCTCGCAGAAGAGGTCGCCCATGGTCTTGCCCCGGTCGACGAGCAGCACGCGGCTGGTGAGCACGGCGTAGAGGAATGCCGAGACCGTGGCGAGCACCCGGTTGCCCAGGCCTCGGTAAGACAGCAGCACGAGATAGCTGCAGCCGTCGACGGTTTCCACGTCTTTTTGCCCGGATCTCAGCCGCTCCGAGGCTCTCCTGTACTGATCCGTGCCTGGGCCGCAACGCCGCTGCAGAGCCTCCTGCTCCCGCAGCCGCTTGATCAGGTACGGCGTCGGCGACCGGGTCATGTTCTTGCGGTAGTACACGGATTGGTACCGGCTGGCGCAGGATTGCTCGTCGAATCCTGGAAGGAGAAGGCCACCCAGAAGCACGTCTTTCTTTGATTCTGCAACTGAAATTTGGAGCAGAGTTTTAGGCAGAGTCACTGTGACTCTCACAGTATCTTTTCCCCCACACCTAAATCAAGAAGCACGAAAATGTATGTAGATCCTACGTACGTATAAGTACGAATGTACGATCATCAGGACCAGAGTGTACATTGTTTGTAATACTAAATGAACAAACAGTAATTAAGGATGCAAGTTATTACCTCGTTGAGCACCTAACCCGGCCACGGTGGACTGGATCCACACTGACGGCGCGCCGAGGCGGCCGCTGAGGATTAGGACGATCGGCGGCATGGCCATGATCAGGGCCACCACCACGGCGTTCCCCACAGAACTCCATCGCCTAGCGACGACGGACGCCTTCTTCGATCTCTTCTTCACCACGAACGGCGAGGCCTCCTCGATCCCCGGCTCTTTGCCGCACTCGGTATCCATCTTGGGCTTAGCTTTGTCGGGTGGTATACTTCACTAACCTCTCTGGTTGATTGTCGTTTTCTTCAGATACAAGTGAACTCTCTCTTTGGTAAGTACTAGTATCAGGCAACGCTTGAAGCGCAATTAACAAACTTCTTATAGTCCGTCGAGTGTAGATTTCCTCCTAAGATCTACACTCTTGAGAGTTGAAAATGACACTGTGTTGACCTTCTGGAGATTAGTACTAGTACTATATGTCATTCGTTTGCGACCCTTGGGCTGCATCACGGAGTAAACGCGAGTACCAAGTTGACTGCAAGCCTGCACTGCAAGTTGCCATGGTTAACCGTGTAGTTCCCAGCTGCGTTTAATTAGCTAATTGGGCTGGGTGATTATCCTTGCAGGGAATCAGTTACTCCTCCATATTTCGTCCCATATCAAGTGTCGAAATATTACATGTATCTAAACGTTTTTTAGGTATAAATACATTTATATTTAGACAAATTTGAGTCATTTAATATGAGACGGAAGGAGTACTTTATCACGACAGAAGTTACGCCAGACTGGGCCACACGTGCTTCTTCTTTGCATCCTTTGAAATAAGAAGTGACGGATCTTCATGACGATATACATGTCGGTTCTAGATGTTGCATGCGGGTTACGAGACAATGGATGACACTGGCGTATAGCCAGAGGGCCTATCTTTTTTTTTAGGCTTCGGACATGGTGTCCTATCTTTTTTTTCTTCTAAGAAAAGCCATCATGGCGAGCTTTATTAATCAGGAAATAGAGTTATATCGTTTATAATTAAATCCATAATAAAATTTGGAGGGTCGTTCTGCCGCTCATCGGCAAAGATCCCATCCGGCATCCGCATAACTAGATAAAACAAACATGGTGTCCTATCTTAATGAACGGGGCAGAGCGTCTACCGTTCCCCGTAAGAAACAAATAGCCAGATCGTCGGCGGAAGCGCTGCGACATTGTTTATAAATGGTCTCCCACCGCCGTCCGATGAAGATTGACTACTGGTATAGTTCGATGGAATCTGCAGATAAATAAATCAACAAGGCATCAGACAGCGCCCAGTGAACTTGAGCATGTACATGCGCATTTCGTCGTCTGGTTTGGCGTCTTGACAAGAGGTTGATCATGCACCGATGCACTCGTTTCACGACTACAGCATGTCAACGTGTTTGATGTTTTTTATATCAAAAACAACGTTTTTGATGTCGGCCAGCAGTTAAGCACTGGTCCGGTTACACACTCCATAGTTCTACGGTGCAGCACCGGGTAAGCACATCACAAAATTTAAGCATGGCACATGCAGGGCTCATGTCGCGTTGACCTCGAGGAGGGTTCTTGGGTCAGTAGAAATTCCACGGAAATTTCAGAGAAACACCCCAGGAATAGCCACCTGGTACCCAATGGTACTCGTCCAAAATGGTTATGGACCGCGAAAATTCTAATTTACCGACACCGGTACCTATCGGAATAGAATCGGCCGTCCTCTTGTTTTCAGATTCCAGCGATTTTTATTGCCTACAACTATTTAGACGTGGGTCCAGCGGCTGCAAACGTCAGGACATGCACGTGGGGTCTTCGGTGGAGAATGGGCAGGTAACGATTCTTTCGTAGTAGTACATGTCAAACTTCATGCGCCAGCCAACGCAACCAAAAGATCGATCTGATGAAAAAAACTAGGCAATCCACTTATACACTTTAACATCTCTCCCCGCGTGTGACGGGAAAGACAAGTCAACACGTGTAAACTCAGATGTATGGTGGCTCAAGAGGCTAATATATGGACGGAGGGGGTAACTGACAATTTTTAAGACAAATTGTGAAAGACAGAACTTGAACTTGAGACCTTTGGATCTGATACCATGTCAAGCTTCATGACACTAACACGTTTTGATTGTTGTATAAATTATTTGATGGTCCAAACGAACTCAGAATTTGATGAAAATTTGAGGGTTTGTTTAAGATGGTGTTTCCTAAATACAGAATTTTTTTCAAAAAATTCGAGCAAATTTAAAATCTCGGTCGATCTTCACCGATACTAGTACTACACTAACACGTTTTGATAGTTGTATAAATTATTTGGTGGTCCAAACGGACTCAAATTTGATTAAAAAAAATTGATGGTTGGTTTAAGATGGTGTTTCCGACCTACAAAAAAAATTCAAAAAAGTTTGGAGCTAATTCAAAATGAAACTTTCTTTGAAACAGTAGTGTTGCAAGGATTGCCGATAGAAACATTGGTGTCTTAATGAAACTTTCCTATACAATTTCAATCATACATGAATAAGTTCCAATTTGGTCGTTTGAAACATTTGTTGAAACCACAACCATTAAAATTATATGTGAAGTTTTATTGAGACTAATGTTTCAATGAAAATTTCATTCGGAACTTGCCCCAAATTTTTTGAAACTTTTTCTGTATTTGTTTGGACAATCATAGAATTTTAACAACTATCAAAACGCGCTAGTGTCGTACTAGTATCGGCAGAGAACGACAAGATTTTGAACTTGTTCAAAAAAAATTGAAACTTTTTATGTAGGTTCACTCCATCTTGAACAAACCCTAAAAATTTAATCAAATTCTGAATTCGTTTGTACCATCAAATAATTTGTGCAACTATCAAAACATGTTAGTGTAGTACTAGACTAGCCCAATCCCAACCAGCGACCATTCCTTAAAAAAGAAACTATGTGGGCCCCATGTCCTGCCAAAGCGTGTGAGACTCTCCGTGCCTTTGTAGAACCCGTATAGAGCTGGCGTGAATCTTGGCGCATATTAACGGGTGATTAAACTCCGGTAGGTTCCGGCTCCGGTAAAAAAATCGCTTTATTATGGACCGTGGATGGGTTTGCAACCAATAACACATCATTGCTCTCCAAGCCTCTGTCGCAAGACCACACAGCGGCAATTTAGATGAATCTCCTGACCAACATTTGTGACGTTGGGTCCACATCTCAGCGACCGCAACATCACCAACGTTTCCAGTTTTAGTGACGATCCCTACGTAATATTTCTTGGCCTTGTCTGGATGGAAGCATGAAGCACATTCCCTCGCGTCCAGCGGTCACGAGGTTGATTTGGTGTAAGAGCATCTCCACTTGACGAAGATGTAACTTCGACAATGTCCATATTGATGGACTTGTCAAGGAAAGAGGAGTGTGTCTTGACGAACTCGTCGGCTAACAAGGACACAGGGGACACGATTTACCCAGGTTCAGGGCCCTCGATGAAGTAATACCCCTACGTCCTGCTTGTCGGATCTGTATTAATGAGTCGATTACAATGGGGTGCCACAGAGTCTAGACGCACCGAGTCATCGAGTGCGTCCAGGCGACTTGTATCTAAGCTTGAGGTGTGTTCTTGGCTCCCCCTCCTGGTCCTTTATATATGCAGGAACTCAGGTCTCAGGTAGAGTCCAAGTCGGTTACAATGGAGAGATATACTCTACTTAACCTTCCTTGTCTTGAGTCGCAGGATTTGGCATGTAGACTCCTGGAGTCGAAGTAGGCTTCCTTGTGGGCCCCCAGCTGGGCTGTACATGGTATACTTGAGTCGAGTACGTGGTTAGTCATAACCACATCAGTAGCCCCCAAGTGCTTGGTTGAGTTGAAGACTCGACTAGGGACTTTTCACGTAAAGAATGAACTTATTCTGCTGTTGAGCCAGTTGCATAATGCTGCAGACTTGGAGTTTCATTGATTTGCACTTCGAATGAGAAGTATTTTCGATTTAGAGAGTGTCTGAGTCGATGCTTTAATGCTTGACTGTTAAATAACAGTTCCACAATATGAAGTGATAGTGAATCAGTGTGGTGAATAGGAATCATAGGGATATATGCTTAATGCGCCCAGATACTCGAGAAGTCAAGTCCAGTTAATCGCTCTAGGGCGAAAACATCACTAGCTTTCATCAGCATTCAAGTCCCTGGGCTCAAACCTGGCGACCGGCGAAATTTGACTTAGCCTGCTGGGGCCTTATAGAGTCAAATTCCAGATTTTAAGTACTCGACTCGTTTGTCAAGATTGCTTAAACTGAAAATACGCAGCTGGTATGTTTCTAGGCTCTATAGGAAGCCTACGGGTCTTATCTTCATGTAATGAACATGGTTATGGGGGGCGACCCTTAAGTGAAAGTTGTTACTGGAGGGATGCAGTCGATGCATATCCAGTCCTAATTTTTAGGACTTACCTTCATACAATGAGTATGGATTTGACTGGAGATAACGTAGCTGGTACGATCCCTCGGCTGTAAGAGAACTTTCGGGTCTTATCTTCATGCAATGAGCATGGATTTACTGAAATACGCAGCTGGTACGATTTCAGGCTCGATGGAGAGATCCATGAGGCTTATCTTCATGCAATGAGCATGGATTTTACTAGAGCAGCACAGCTAGTGCGGCTCCAGGCTCTTTGGACAAAACCCAAGAGGCTAACCGTTATGCGAATGAGCATAAAAAACTGAGGTGACGCAGCTGGTGCGACTCACTTGAGTCGATTATATGAAATCGATTGTTTTGTGTCAGAATCATTGTCCTGTTTTTGCTGTTATAAGTAAAGAATAAACAATAGCTGACTGAATGAAGTCTTTAGCTAGTATAAGACAACAGCTGGTTAATTCATGACTCGAATGAGAGTCTTGGTATTCACGGTCGAGACTCAAGATGAGTTTCAACATTTAAGATAAACTCCGTCATCCTGTATGGGAGATAATTTTGAGTTAAGATATTTGAGTCAGACTTTGTCATTGATGATGTACCTTCTGGAGGTGAAGAGCCGTTTAGTCATCTGATGTGACTGGTTGTACAGCCTAGCTTGACAGCTAGGCACACTGTAGGCGTGCGTCAGTCGAGAAACGATCACACTTCGTGCAGTAAACAAGACACATTGATGATCTCATTGGTTCTTGTGCCTCATGAAGTAAGCAGTTACTCTCAACTTCACCGTTTCGTATTCCGATTGATGCGGAACACGTGGCCACGACCGAGATCGTGCGTCCCGGATTTTCTACCAGGGCAAGGATAAAAATGGAGGTGGGGTAAATTTAGTTTTAACCCTTCTTCCTCCTCGCACCCAGAGCTCAGGCGCCCAAGATCTTAGCTCCCATAGCCAAAACCCTTCGCATTCCCTGTTAATCACATCCTTCGACCCAGCAAGATGGGGAAGAACAAGAGAAGCGCGGAAGCTTGGACGCTGTCCTCCGTGGATCGCGAGAGGGTGGACGCTATGCAAGAGGAAGGGCTGTTGTCCCTGCGGCCGGGACATGTACGTTTTCCCAGCGAGGAGGCAATCCCTCGCCCCATGCATGGAGAGCGAGTGGTGCATTATGATTTTATCACTCGTGGGTTAACGTTCCGAGTCCACCATTTCCTTCATAGCTTGCTTTTGGACGGTTCCAACTTCATAATCTTTCTCCAAACTCCTACCTCCACATCGCGTGCTTTGTGACGCTATGTGAATGCTTTCTTGGAATAAATCCCCATATGGGTCTTTGGAAGAGAATGTTCACCATCAAGCGCCAGGGCAAGGACGCGATTGGATGTGTGGATATTCAAACTCAGGCGGATGCCGAATTCTTCAACCTCCGAGAGAGGGCATCATCTTCTCGATGGAAATCGAGGAGGTTCTATGTCATGGATGTGCTGGCCGAAGGGCGCGGCTTCAGTCTTCCTGCATTCTCCGCGACCGCGTCGATGAAGAAGACGACGGCCTGGAGTCATAATTGGGAGGAACAGAGGGCGAAGAAGCCGAGACTCTGTTGGCCCGAGTACTGTCTATCATGGAGACTCCTCAGTTGAAGGTGACTGGAATTCACCTCATCGCCGCTTTTATCCGGAGAAGAATTCAGCCTCTGCAGGCTCGTGCTCATCCCATGTGGGCATATCGGGGGGTTCGTGACCTGACCATAATTAGTACCGAGGAATTTCGTTCGACTGAAGTGTGTCAACAAGTTCGGCGGCTTACTGACTTGGACGAGTCGGAGCCCTGCGAGATTAACCCTCCAGTGGCTCCCTATGGGCCCGACAGGTCCCTAGAAAAGGTGCCCACCGAAGCGTCTAACAAGCCCTGCCATTTTTTGGCATGAATTATTTCTGATCACGGCTTTGATTTCAGGGACCCGATAATGATATAAGCGGCGCTTCCCCACCGGCAAAGAAGCGCGGCAGAGAGGAAAATGACTCACAGGTACAGACCCATACGACAAGCTCGAGGGACCTGAACGTCGGGCCGTCAGTGTCTGTACCTGCACTCAAGAGAACCAAGTCCGACGGGCCAGTCGCGGCCCGTCGCTTTGGTCTTTTTGCACGACTTAACCATGCCAGGTGAATCTTTTAGCCATCTTACTTCAGCATCCTAGAGATTTTGACTGAACCTCTAAAAACTTCTTGATTAGCCATACTGGTGGCTCAGTTGAGAGCAAAAAAGCTCCCGGGATTCAATCGACTGGTCAGGACTCGAAAGGGTCGGACCAGCCGACTAAAGAAAAGACAACTCATACCGAAGAAGCTTCGGCGGCCAATCCGAGCGGAGGAAGTCGACCAGATGAGTCGAGCGTTCGTCAGGCGACGGTTCCTGCGTCGAGTCGACATGTGAGCAAATTTGTCATTTGCTATTACCTGCCTCCCGGTGGGAGTGACATTCAAGAAATGACTTGAGATTGCTTTTTTGTTTGTAGCCAATCATCCGCTCCATGACAACTCTTATTGAAGAGTTTGAGGAGACGAAAGCAGATCAGGAGCGACTTCGAGCAGAGCTGAGTCAATGTCGCCAAGAGCTGCAGGACGAGGCCGCCGAAAAGAGTCGTCTTCAGCAACGTATAGACTCCTGTACTTCCACAGAGAAAGAGCGGGAGAAGGTTTGGATCGAGTGACTCGAAAGTGCTGCTCGCTCGGTCGCTGGTGAGTGTTTGCACCTGTTACTCGAGTGAATTCTCATTCTCGTGGAAAATTTGACCGTTTCTCTGTCCTTTTGCGGGAGTCCTTGATGCTTTCGCTGAGGTTCAATTCAAAGAGAGAAGCCGGAGCTTCAATGATGCTTTAGAAAATGTTGAAGTCATCAATGCTGAAGCCAAGGGCAAGCTCCAGTAAGTGACGAAGATTCTGACCACCGTAATCAGGAAGATGACTCCTCATGGGTCAGTGCCGGAGTTGCTGAATGGCCTTATTGACTTTTTTGCGGCATGTCAAGACCCGGTAGGGGAGTACTGCCAGCATCGGTCGAAGACCGACGCTGAGCTATTCTTTACGCTTGCTTTTGCGCATGGCATTGAGGAAGACGTTCTCCGTCGAGTAGCCTCTCAATCGACTCGATCGAGAGCAGGCGACTCGGTCAACCTAGGGCCCCTTATGGGAAAGGGCAAAGAGCTGGCTGAGATCTCATTGTGACAGCCACGTAGATCAATTGAGGAGATGAACCTAGCTTCATCCAGCGGCCCAGAGGTGGGCGATCTGTCACTAGATATATTTGATTCTCTTTCTCCTTTGTGAATCTTCTTCTTCTGTTCTTTTACCTTTGTAAAGAATTGCTCTAGCTGAACCCTTTTTGGAAAGAAATCAAAAAAATCTTTACTTTCATCCTGAAAGGGGTTCTTTAGGATAAATGCCGAGGTAACTTGAGTCTTTTCTGCGTAGAGGAAAAAAAGGACCGTTGAGTCACTCGATTCTAGCTGTAGCGGCAGCCTCTCGCAACGATGCTCCAGCCGATCCTAGCGGAAAGGGTCAGGCTAGGACTTCTTTGTCCCCAGAGCAGTTATGAGAAGTTGAGACTCGATTCGCTAAACTGAAGCGTGACACGCTGGGTGACGCTCAGAGTAGCAAATCTAGCCTGAAAGCTACGACCAACCGGGAAGAGTTTGTCTTTGGAGAGCTTCGCAGCCTGAGCGGCCAAATCCAAGGTAAGGATAAGGATCGCATCTTGTCGTCTTCTGTGCAGCTGTTTGCTTTGACCCTGACGATGAAAAGGCCAGAGTGAACACTGCCATTCAAGCTCACCGAGTGCATGATCCATCATCCTTTTGGCTGGATCAGTCAAGGAGCTACGATTTGATGCTGTTGATTGAGCGGATCAATCAGGTCAAAAGGTACTTCACCTCCTGCCGTGACATGCTAGCTTCGACTCATCGGGCCTTATGGCCGCAGGAGAAGGTGCCTCGTAAATTGGGCAGCCTGATGGTGAAGTTTCACAGCGAGGAGAGGATGAAGGAGCTGGTTCCACTCCAGCTGGTGAAAGGTGCCCAAATTGCCCTCGCATTTGTGCGAGTCAACTGCCTAGAATTAGATTTCTGGCGAATTGCTACACTGCCAGTTACTCTCACCCAGGGTATAAAGTCATTCTTGGAGGCTGGGCAGGCGGCGGCGCTGTAGATGATCCGGCAATGGGAGGCAGCTGAGGAGGAGACCCTGCCTCGTCGTAGGTAGTCATGTGGTTTTTTCCTCTCTTTTTTGTAACGACTATTCTATCGGATGCACGATCAGTGCTCCTGGTGGGAGTAGCCACCGAGTTCGGTTGCGACTGTGTGTAGTGGCGACCGGACTCAAAATTGTAATGTGATATCCTTGAATTTCTTGGCAATGTTGCACCCCTTCTTTTTTTGGAAATGGAGCGCCCTGACTTGCCAATCAGCGCCGAGTCGAATTCTGACTAGCGGAAGTCGAATTTGAGTCGGATTTGAAGTACTCCCGGTGGGAGTGCCTCGCAGTCGAATATAAATAACCGAGTGCATACTCGAACGTACTAGCCAGCACAAGAGATTTATCATGCTGATTAGCACTTGGGCCTTGCAAGAAGATATGGATTCCTCCGATGCACTCGAGGTTATGCATATCCATTTGGGACATGTTAAATACCAAGTTGCGCAGGCACGGGAGGATATTTCCTTGCTCAAGTCAAAGAATCGGGCCGCATCGGGCCGAGAGGATTTCCTCCTTGGGGAAATCGTGAAGCTGAGTTCAGATTTGCGAGGTAACGGTTGAGTCTTATGCTTGAAGTTGTTGATTTAACTGAAATTTGACTGACTTGGACACGCCATATTTTGCAGATATGATGCCAGAACCATACGTTGAAGCTGAACGTGTAAAGAGTCGTCTTGATGCTTTAGCACGATATGGTTCAAAGACCCCATCCTTCTGGTCAAACCGCGACAAGGGTTATGCCCTTGCGCTTCTGCAGGATCGAGTTGCAAGAGCAGTGATCTGCCTGAAGTCCTGCAGTCACTGTTTGACAGAGGTGCACCATAACTTGTTTCCGGAGCTTCCTGTTCCTGTTGACCCGAAGGGATTAATCGAGAGATTTTGTGAAGGAGCAGTAGTGAGGGGGGCTACTCATGAACAATTGGTGGAGGGGGCTGTGCTGGCCCTCTCGTTTGTTCGTCTTCGCTACCCCTCATTGAATCTGGACTCCCTGCATTTGACTCCCTCTTACATTCCAGACGATGCTCAGCTTGGACCGATTTACGACATGATGGAGAACACGGCACGTCAGCTGGTGACTCTTATGGCCTTGGAGTAGAATAGGCTTTGATACTCGTTAAAGATGTAGGCGTAGTTGCCTGAGTAGTATTTTTACCGGGTGCGCGACCAGCGCTCCCGGTGGGAGTAGCCCCCGGGTCTGTGCATGACTGGTTTGCAGTCATGTGGAGACCCAAATACTTTGAAATCTTTTGTAATTGAAAACTGTTAGCATCGGTTGAAGATGCCGCACCTTCTTGTTCTGTACTTTCGTTGATCTTGTATGAGAAAACATCCTGATTCCAACTTTGCTTGCTTGGAAACTGCCGACCATTGACTGATTGTGCTGATGTTTGTTTACGCGATAGCCCGTGAATGTCGGCTGCGTACAACGTGAGGTTTTAGAGTCTATTGAACGCAGCCTCCGAGCGTCGGGTGCACCAATGACAATGTCTGCGGTCGACTGGACGCAGCCCCCGAGTGTCGGGTGCGTCCAATGACAAGTTTGGGTCGATTGGACGCGGCCCCCGAGTGTCGGGTGCGTCCAATGACAAGTTTGGGTCGATTGGACGCGGCCCCCGAGTGTCGGGTGCGTCCAATGACAAGTTTTGGGTCGATTGGACGCGGCCCCCGAGTGTCGGGTGCGTCCAATGACAAGTTTGGGTCGATTGGACGCGGCCCCCGAGTGTCGGGTGCGTCCAATGACAAGTTTTGGGTCGATTGGATGCGGCTCCCGAGTGTCGGGTGCGTCCAATGACAAGTTTTGGGATCGATCTCTCAGTTCTGAGTGTGATGAGATCACAACAAGGTAAGTAAAAGGAAAAGACTCTGAATAGAAGAGCATAAATAGTTTTATTACGTACTGATGGTACAAGAAGGTACTTAAAAATACAGAAAAAAGAAAACGAATAGATGAGAAATTAAAAAATAAAATCGATTAAAAAAGCCTGGCGCGTTGGCGGCGCAGTTGCGTGGCGTTCCACGCCTTGCTTCTTGAGTCCCCGGCTCTGGATTGGAGTCTGAGGGGGAGGTTTTCGATTCTCATATCCCGCAGTCGAGTTGGTTGAAGAGCCATGTCGAGGCGTGGATGAGCTTGAGGTATGCGTTTGAACTGACTCATTCTTCGGAAGGCGTCTTTTGAGCTACACTGCAAGGGCTGGGAAGCCGGCTTGGTGTGCTCGTTTTTTTACTGCGCCTTCTAGAAGGGGCTCCCATTGTTGCGATTGGGGGAGCCCAGCGAGCCAGTACCCCTTAGTTGATAGGGCTACTGGCTGAGCCAGCGTTGGCTTCCTTTGATGAAGAGGCATGTGCTTCCTCCGTCTTCGAGTCTACACCGCCTGTGGCCTCAATGGCTCTTTTCTTAAGGACGGAATTTTGGTCGTCGTCTGTTAAGAAGTAGGCCTGGCCAGCCTGGTCCTGCGCGGCAAGTGACTCAAATTTTTTATGGAATTCACGGTCGCAGTGATCGGACCACAGGAAGCTTCCAGAGATAGTTATCACGCCGTTGGGTCCAGGCATTTTGAGCTTAAGGTAAGCGTAATGCGGGACTGCCATAAAGCGTGCTAGCGCAACGCGACTTAAGACCACGTGGTACTGGGATGGCCAATCGACCACTTCGAAGTCGAGTCTTTCGCGCCTGAAGTTCTCGGGTGTGCCGAACACCACGTCAAGGCTAACTTTGCCCAGTGGAGTGGCTGCTTTTCCTGGGATGATCCCTTGGAAGGTTGTCTTTGTGGGTGCCAGCTTTGTTGTCGAGCGATTCATCTTTCGAAGGGTGTCGGCATAGATAATGTTTAGCCCACTACCGCCGTCGATGAACACTCTGTTCAACATTTAGCCCCCGATCTGTGCGTCGAGCACCAGTGCTGCATTTCCCGGTTGCGGGATGCAGGGTGGGTGATCTTCTCTGGAGAACGTGATCTCCACTTCCAACCAGTCGAGGTACTCCGTTGAAGAGGGAGGTGAACTCACGGCCATATGGACCTGTCAAGTTATAGACTTTTGGACCCGGTTTGTGGGTTTCCCTTTTTGAATCATGCAGGTGACCGACCGGAGTCAGATATGAGCTAGCGACCGTTGTCGGTGCTTCTAGTGGCAGTGCAAGTGCAACTGGGTGCACTGCTCCGGCAAAACTAGCTGGGCGCGGAGGCGGAGGAGGAGCACCGATGGCTAGAGCTCCTGGTATGGGAGGCGGCAAGGGTGCATTGACTCCTTCATTAGGGTATGGAAGCATCCTAGGTAGCTGTGAGAAGCCCGCACTTGTTGCCGACTGCTGTGTCCTGGCAAACTCAGCCTGTAGTTCCTTGAAGCGTCGGCACTCGGCAAAAGGGTGGCTTGGCTTGATGTTGCCTTGCTCATCCCTATAGACGTGAAACGGGCAAGGGGAAGCTAGCTGCTGAGCAAGGATTGGCTGATTTCCTTTTCTCTGTCATTATTGCTTGCACTTGTCACCACCGCGATTTCCGTTCTCTCGAGAGCCAAAATCTGTCGGAGAGGCTGCTGCGATGAATTCAGGTGGGTGTGATTCTTCGAAGGCTCGGTTTTTGCACTTCCTCCGTCAATTGTGGCCACGATCACCCTCTTCCTCTGGAGATCGGTGGCGTTCATTGCGAACTGAGTCTTCACCGTCAGCCCATCGATTGGCGATTTCCATCAGATAACTGATGGTTGTGGGCCGCACACGACCCAATTCTTCCTTGAGTTCGACTCGTCGGAGTCCTCGTTTGAAGGCGTTGATGGCGCTTTCATCAGAGACTTCCTCAGAAGCGTGTTTGGTGTTGGCCCAGCGCTGGATGTACGAACGGATGGATTCTCCCTCCTTTTGAATGCAAGCTCGGAGTTGCTCGAGGGAGACGGGTCGTTTGTACGTGGACCTGAAGTTGCGAGTGAAATCTTGGACGAGCTCTTCCCACGAGTCAATGTCGTCTCGTGGTAAGCCAGTTAACCATGTGCGTGCAGGGCCTTTGAGTTGCAGCTGCAGGCACTGCATGGCAGTGGTACGAGAACCGCCTTGACAGCGAATCCCGGTGAGGTAGTCTTCTAGCCAAGTCTTGGGTTCTTGAGTGCCGTCATGCTTGGCTAGATCGGTTGGTGGTTTGAAGTTTCTGGGCATCCTAGATTGACGGATGCGACGGCTGAAGCATGGCGCTCCGCATGTCTCGGCCTTGTGATCGGAGTCCGGCGAGCGGTCACGATACCTGTCTCGCCGATCGCGGTTTGCGACCCGAGGAGACCCCTGTGTTTCCCTCGGGTGCGAGTCGCGCTCCCTGTGACCTCGAGGTCATGCTGGGTTTCTCCGTCGCGGCGGGATGGAGTCCTGTCCCGCGGTTGCCTTCGGTTGTTGAAGTCTTGGCTGATACAAGAAGCCCCCGCTTTATTCAATCCTTCCAAAATCTGCTTGTGAAGCCGCGAGCACGGGTCACTATCGGGTGGCTAGATCTAGGTAGGTATTGGCTGCAAGCAAGGCAGCCTCCGGGGTTTCTGGTATCATATCACCTTGGTCGTCAATCGACATGAAGCTTGGAGACAGGTTTCGGGTCGTGTGATCACGACACGAGATGTTTCGTCTGGGGAGATCCTTGGGAGGCGTGGCTCCTTCAGAGTCACTGAGTGAACCCGGACGAGTTCTTTTGTGTGCTTGGATATCTTCATCCAGTTTCTTCAGCCTCTCCGCTTCAAGCTTTTGCTTCTTGATGAAATTCTCCTTCTCTTTGTTCAGGTCGCGCTGAGCCGTGGCAAGTGAGTTAGCATATAATTGCAACTCGGCGATAGTGGGATCCTTCATGAGGACACCCGACTCCAGGGCTGCCTGGACTCGAGCTTTCTCTGCCGCAGAATATCCAGCCGGTAGGCCGGAGGAGTCTCCTTTGGGGCGACAGGATTTGTCATCAAGACTTGAGCGATGGCGCTCTCAGGCGCAAGATCGCTGCTGCTATGGCAGCCTTCCCGTTCTGAGGAGTTGCCAGCGTCACCTGGGACGGGGCTTTCCGCAGACTGGGGTGGATTGCTGTAGGAGTCGGAGGAGGTTCCAAGGGAAACCTGCTCTATTTCGTCAGGTGAACCCAACGAGGTGAGGTTGTCACGGCAACTCCCTTGTTCCGAGCGGTCGCCAGCGTCGCTAGGGACGGGGTTGTTCGCGCGTGAGGATGGACCATCTTTGAAATCGGAGCAAGTCCAAGAGGGGACTCGCTCTACCTCCTAGAATAGTTTTGACGAGCCTGTCGGCGGATCTTTCTCTAAAGGAGAAAGGAGAAGCAGTTCTTCCGGAGTCGAAGGAGTCGGACATGGTAATCGAAGGATACCGGATCGGACGTGGAACTCGCCGAATATGAGATCCAAGCGGGTATTAAGTTTGTCCAAGACTTTGGAGTTGGACTGAAAGTGAGCGGCAGAAGACTCGAGGATCATCGACTCCACCTGAGTCGATGATGATTCTGCTGGATCTGGAACCGCCGAGATCGTGTTTCCAACACACTTCTTTCCCACAGACGACGCCAATGACGAAGATGTAACTTCGACAATGTCCATATTGATGGACTTGTATCAAGGAAAGAGGAGTGTGTGTTGGCGAACTCGTCGGCTAATAAGAACACAGGGGACACAATTTACCCAGGTTCAGGGCCCTCGATGAGGTAATACCCTACGTCCTGCTTGTCGGATCTGTATTGATGAGTCGATTACAATGGGGTGCCGCAGAGTCTAAACGCACCGAGTCGTCGAGTGCGTCCAGGCGTCTTGTATCTAAGCTTGAGGTGTGTTCTTGGCTCTCCCTCCTGGTCCTTTATATATGCAGGAACTCAGGTCTCAGGTAGAGTCCAAGTCGGTTACAATGGAGAGATATACTCTAATTAACATTCCTTGTCTTGAGTCGCAGGATTTGGCATGTAGATTCCTGGAGTCGAAATAGGCTTTCTTGTGGGCCCAGCTGGGCTGTACAGGGTATACTCGAGTCGAGTACGTGGTTAGCCATAACCACGTCACCACTCGTCTCGCCATAAATCGTCCGGCGCATGGCCGTATGGGGGGCGCCGGCGCAAGCAATTCGTTTGGGATGAAGCCGGCACCCAGCCGCACCCCCCAAACGTTAGCCTCTTAAATTTGATTTCTCTCACTGACAATGGTGGCACGCACTACTTTTCAGCTTCAGCCAGCGCCCCCGCTAGCCCCCCTTGAGTAAGGAGCGGCCTAGGGGCGCCGGCTAAATTTTCGGGCCACGCCGGCTACTTTTTGAATTTAGGAAAGTGTGCTAGTTGGGGTTTTTAGAACCGGCGTCCCATTTTGCGTTTGGTTGCCTTTGGGAGGCCCGGTTGGAGATGGAGTTCGGTTTCCGAGTTTTTCACCTTGGTTGGTGGATCCCATCATCTCGAAAGTGAGTCTCCTAAACTTTTTTTTACTGAGTCCAAAAAACTCAGTATGGAAGCACCCGGGCTCCGTTTGTGGCAAATAATAGTGCCCTTTTCCAAGTGGTAGCAGCAGGGCCTTTGATGATTGCACGGTTTTGTTTGCAAGAACCAAACTTCAGATGGTTTCGATTTCCTTGGTACTCTCAGTGTCTTGGTCATGATTTCAGCGACTTTTACATCCTACCGGAACCACGGACATCGCACTTCTAAATTAGTTTATTAAATTTGTCATGATATATATCTTCGTAGTATACTCAGATTTTCCACGCTGTTCTGATATCCGATACAAACATTCATAAGGATTTACCAAATGACATTATTAACCAAGCACAGCAGCTACATGCTTTGTTCATTTATCATTAACGTCGCCAAGAAAGGGGACTGTAAAGTCAGATTACAGGCAGGTCAGCGCCTGCATTTATGAGTAACTGTGAACTGCAATTACAGGCAGGTCAGTGAAACCAAATGATCTACCACTACGGGGTAATCACTGAACTATCACAGGATGGTATCTGAACTCAACAACATACCAAGCAGCTGCACGGCTGCATCCAGCAAAGACAAATGGCATGCATGATTCTGTCATGCCAAATAGATAGGGAATTAAACAGATTAGATAGTTCTCTTTTGTTCATTCGAAGACAGACAAGCTAAAACCTAGGAAGTAAGTGCCACCAGGAATGAACTAAAGAAACTGGAAGATCAACGAAGGAGTAGGGGTGAAGCTGCGGTCTACTGCGGTAACTGGAGATTCTGACTTCATATGATATATACACTGGTTTTACATCTAAGGAAGCCAACCATCTCAACTGTTGTCAAAGTTGTATGACCTTCAGGCTACCATGGACCGGTCAGCGTACGTCGCAAGCAAAATCTCTTTGCCTTTGGTCCAAGTTGCTGGCTGATTCTCTCTACAACCTGTCCATTCAAAATAGAATTCTGTGAGCAAAAGGATTTCCATAGCGAGAAACCTTTTCCTAATTGCTACACATCAGTCAGGAGCACCATAGATATAGTTAGTACAGGTCTACAGCAACAAAATAAGTGTCAGGGCACAAGTATACATCTCAGTTCAATTCAAAATCAGGTAAACTTCAGCAAAAGGAATGCATTTTTCCACCTCCATGATGAACAGGAGTAATGTGGTTTTATATCTGGAATAAGATTCGAATAGAGCAAACTCTATTCATGGATTTCCATGACATGCACTAAGTTGACTTAGTTTGGGCTTGCATTCTATTTGCGAATACTAATTGACACTCCAGAGAGTTCTTAGTTAAAACTTGAAATAATTAGGTAACAAAAGAATATGATTGAGACTTCAGAGAATTCTTAGTTAAAACTTGAAATAATTAGCTAAAAATAAAGTAGATTGTAGAAAAATGAAAAGTACTAATACGTTTCATCTGAATAGAATAAGGATGCAGCTATGTATAAAAAGAAGATGCAGCAATTTTTCAAAAGTTCAAGTGAAAAAGTTGAGTAGATAAATGAAGCCCACTAGCAGATTCATGGCATTATCTAGTGAAAGATACGCAGATACAAATAAAGATATTACGGGACATTACTATCTACTATAGAAATTTGGCACCATTGGTGCTTTGTTGATATCCATATGATAATGCTAACTGTGGTCTTTCAGGCAGCAAAACCGAGCATTAGCCCCCTCCTTCCAAATCACAAATCAACCAAGAAATATGGGTTTTATTAGGGATATCAACTCTTACAACAGACGGGTAACTCAAACTCTTCACTACTAACAATCCTGATACAGCTGAAGCATACACTCTTTGGGTGGTTACACTTTCACACTCTAACTCTCTTCTCTCCGCAAGACATCTCAATCTTTACTGTGGCAATTGGCAAGGTGGTTTATGATAGTTTATGCTCTGAGGAGGTTCTGCTAGACACTCTATTTGTTAGTATATGGTTATTATTACTATACGCTATATTTGCACAGAACATCCAAAGTTCAATTCATGGATATAAAGTTTGCACATGAATTTGAAGAAAACATACATGTGGGTTAGTGCTATACTCTAATTGAGGAGACACTACCATACTAATGTCAACTCTGATCTATTCTGTACTAATGGATATGACGTTTGGCTGTAGAAGATCCTGTGAAGCCTTGGAGACATCAGCAACTCAACAAGCAGATTTACCTGGTTCTCTTGACTTCACCCCAAAGCCTTAATCACCGCCCACACATACTCATCTTCCCCAGGCTTCCCATTGCTTCTTCAAGTTCCAGATCTTCTCCATTCTGGAGTTACTCTCCTTTTGTCTCTATCTTCCGCACCATCGTGCCCTGCCTTCTCCAGACTCCAGGTCGAGCTAAAATAAGGATGGGGATGAATGGACAGGATCAGGAGGTCTCACATGGCTGCTAGGTGCTATCGCATGTCCCGAGCTGCCTCGCTCTGGTAGCACAAGTCTGCGCATGTACTGATAGCGTCCGCATGCACATCCAGGATGGGGCCGGCAATGGAGAACTGAGGCAAGCGAACAAGGCCGAGATCCATCAGGGCGGCAAGCCGTGAATAACTCGAAAGGGTCTCATTTTCTCCAGAATAAAGTTGAGTTATGCATTGCGTACTGTAGACATGAAGCCCTTCACTCCAGACTGTCGCATTGACTCTATCAACAGCTGAAGTTGCTTCTCAGGCTCAGGATTGAAAATTTCAAAACTGGCACACTATAACAGCAAGGACATATCTATGGATCACCTGTCCAAGTCTAGAGTCCTCTAAAATACCTCGACCATACTCATCCTTGATTTCTTCCAGGACCTTCTTGGCAAATATATTTCCCTTGTAATACTAGAAAATCTTCTAAGAATTTATTGCTAGAAGAATCCATTACATAGTTCCCAACATATCTGCTTGTAGTTGTAACAATTGTGCTTTTGGACATTTAATCACTTCTTATATATGAACCATGTACTGAAAAAAGGGACCAACATTATCTACATTGTAGTCAATACTTTTGGGAGAATCTTAAGGATGACATAGTATTTGGGTTTCCAATTAAATCAGTTATTGGCCAATCAAAGCAGGAGGTGATTACCACCAAACACCTGTCAGTCTAGAGTCCTCTACAATACCTCGGCCATACTCATCCTTGATTTTCTTCTAGGACCTTCTTCGCAAATATATTTCCCGTGCAATACTAGAAATCTTCTAAGAATTTGTTGCTAGAAGAATCCATTACATAGTTCCGAACATGTCTACTTGTAGTTGTAACCATTGTGATTTCGGGCATTTAATCACTTCTTATGTAGGTACCATGTACTGAAAAAAAGGACCTAAATTATCTACTTCCTCCGTCCCATATTAAGTGACTCAAATTTGTCCAAAGATGGATGTATCTATGCCTAAAAAGCATCTAGATACATGCAATAGAAAGTCACTTAATATGGGACGGAGGGAGTACAATGTAGTCCTGCTTTTGGGAAAAACTTAAGGAAGACATAGGCTCCGTTTGGCATTGCGGTGGATTACCATAATCCCGTTTTTTTTCACCTGCCTTTTCTATTTTTGTGTTTGGCTAACCAACTTTTCCCTACTTTTGTGTGTATTTTTCCACAGCAAATTATAAAATAAGTTCAGCACAGCACAGTTCAGCAATGCCAAACTGAGCCATAGTAATTGGGTTTCCAATTAAATCAGTTTTTGGCCAAGAAAGCAGGAGGTGATTACCACCAAACAACACATATGATAAATGTTAGTTTTAATCTTCACCTTTTGCATGGTTTAAAAATTGTGTTTGTACACATGATGTACCAATTATTAAAGCAAAATTCTATTCACAAAACAGTGACATTAGATCTTGTTACCGTCAATGGGTTCTGCAAACTGAAGAGATAGGTTTTATCCGAGTATGACTCACTTGGAATTCTCTATGCTCAGGTTTATACTCCCTATGTTCCTCAAATTAAGGCCTATATTATTTTCTTTGACCAAGCGTTTGACCAAAGATTACTCCATCAACGTGTGACTTACGCGATATAATCATAAACAAGTAATTTTGAATACGAATCTAATGATACCGATTTTATTTCACAAAAAATATATATTAATAGACTAAATCTTAGTCAAAGGCTCGGTCGAAGAAAACAATATACGCCCTAATTTAAGGAACGGAGGGAGTATGTCCTAGAATCATGGACTCATGGATATTCCAAATGAAACACTGTAACCTAACTCATACAATGTCTTAGTACTCAGATAATGGCAACAGAACATTTGATAAAAAGAACCTCCAAGGCAAAGATTAGTAGTTGATGCCAGAGAGTTGGCAACTGGCATGTCTACAATCGCCAAAAGTATGGAACCTAGGTCTACTAGGACGTATACATGAACTGGTAACCTCACCAGTTACTGGAAAACCTGAGTCCAACTGATATTATGACTCTGGAAGTTACCAATAACTAATGCACACAAAACTAGTATATACAGGGGCGGATCTATACCCAGGGCTACCTGGGCTGTAGCCCTGGTCATGGCTCATCTAGCATCTAACAGCTTTAGCCCTGGACTTTTGTCCAAATTGACAAGGGCTAGTGCTACGGTGATTGCAATTTCCTGTGATCAGTTGATGATATACAAGACACAGCATCCTGTAGGAGGACCCTGATTCACTGCACATCCGGTCCATCTACTTCTAAAGTCAGCAAAACATTAAACTAACTGTGCATAATTTTTGCTACTCCCTCCGTCCTAAATTAACTGACGTGGATTTTGTGTATTCAAGCACTGAATATATGTTCATATCAAAGTATACTTATGCGTCTGGATACGAATTAATTATGATTTTTTCCATTAATATTTAGCCCCGTTCATGTCCTAATCCTGGGTCCGCCACTGAGTATATATCAAAAATTGCCAACTTCACCTCACAATCAACCAATTTCTAAGTCTTTGAATAACAAGTTTAGCAGATTTGGAGGATTTTTATTATATAAAGTGCTTGAATCTATGCATGCATGACTATGCTGCTGCGAATGTACGCACCTTAGACTGAACATATGATATGAATAGACCAAATCCCTGAACATTCTATGGAAAAGCAATAATCAATTTTAGGGATTCTCGCAGAAAAAATAACATTTTGGTTTTCGAGGACTGGTTACAGGAGTGGACTTAGGGGGCTAGTTGGCTAATGAACATCTTGCGTGTTGACAAGAAAAATTGTGGATTGAGGCAGAGATTCAATCCAAAAAAGAAACTGCAGTAGTGATCAGAACAAGGTTAGGTAGCAGAATTGCATGCTGGTACTTCCACAACAATGAGACCAAACAAAGAATGTATTCATAACACCAGTACTTTCTACAAAATGGAGGACAATTACCTCATTCTTTTGCTCCTTTAGCATTTCCACCTGCAAAAAAGAAATTAAAATAGCATCTTAGACTATTTTATCAGAAATTTAAAAGGAATAAATGCAACATAAATGAAATGTAACCAGCTGATCTAAAATCTTTAACTTAATGTTGAAGTTTAACAAAACATATAATTTCGAATTTGGATAAAATAAAAGTAGTGATAATCCTAGAAGGCCACATTTTTAAGAATGTGATACTGACAATCTATAGATAATGTTACATCCAGGTGAAATAAAGACAAGGAAATTCTAGTTCTGTTAATCACAGAAAACATGATACAAAGTGGAATCGATATTTCATAATCAACAGAAAACAATCGACCAGTAAATGCACAGAATAGAGTGCCAGAACTAGCAAATGTTACATGGTATTGTACCCGAAACAACAACAGCTTTACAAAATTCATATAACAAAACTTGCAACCATAATATAATGCAAGCATTATTTGGGGAGAAACCATAAACTCAAATCTCCGGACAAGTTTCCCGAAACTAAAACTCCCCAGATAAATTGTGACAATCGTTGTAACAAAAGAAAGCTTCAGAATTGTCCACAATCAAGATTAACTAAGGACCACTAACTGATTACAGGAATCGCTTGGTAAGTAAATAAACAATGTGTATACCAGGATCAAAGCTACTATCAATTTACCTGTTTTTTCTGTAATTCCTCATTATGCTCCTTCAGTTTTGCCACCTCAGCTTCCAACTCCATTATATAAGCCTGTCATATATCAGAAGGCTCAAACCTAAGTTTATCCAAATTATCTTAGTGTCTAACTTACAATAATAAGCAGAACTGTTCTCGAACTATTTGAGATTCATTAGTGATATCAAATAGACTTCAGCTTGCTTTGGCTGCAACACAGAAGTTTATAGTCTATCTAGTGGTACAAGTTCATCATGGCAGCATAGCTTATGCACATGAAAGAGACTTATTATCCTACGCTAGCCTATAACAAAATTCACCAAAAAGTACAATACTTCTCGTCATTGGTCTTACTGACTTGTTTTTAAGACTCGCAATTAGCACGGTATCACTACCACGGCGACAGAAGATGGAAGATATAACAAAACACATGACACTGCAATATCTAAAGAGCACTTCCAAAATGAACGAAGTTATCCATGTCTTCCTGAATCTAAGAAGGTCAACTTGAATGACGATTCATGCATAGATTCTTCTCCTCTTGGGTTCCACAATATTTAACAACTCCAACTTGCTATTTTCAGTGGCTACTTGGACATAAACTAATACCCATCAGCTAAACTGGAAGTCTAGAAGTGGCGGATCAGGTGAATAAAGTACAACATGACCGAGGGGGATACCAAATATGGACACCACTGCGTTCGATTTCAGATAATATTTTCGGAATAATTAAGCAAAAGGCGCATGATAAATGGATAGCAACATCACTGCAGTTGAAGGACAAAGGCTTCACCTGCTTCCGCTGGCGGGACCTGGCAGCTGACTCCCTGTTCTTGATCATGCGCCTCTGCCTCCTTTCGACCACCTTCTCGACGGTAGGTCCTTTCCTCACCCTCATCGCACTGTCAAAGGGATACGGCACCGGAGACAGCGATGACAGATCCCCGCCCTCAACCTTCCCAAACCCATTCAGCACACCCGGCGTCGCCGGCGCCGCAACAGTCATCCCTCCCCCAGCCCCCTGCCCAACGACTCCATGCACCATCCCGTTCCCCACCTGCATGGTCGGCGTGACCACATTGCTCTGAGGGAACAGAGCTTGTGCCCGCGCCGGCACCACGACGGTCTGGCCCCCCATGTCCTCCCGCACCACGCCGGCGCGCACCAGGAACTCCTCGAGCGTCATGGCCCCCAGCGTCGGCTGCCGCTGCGCCTGCGCCGGCAGTTGCGCCGGGACAGGGGCCTCCGGCTCGTCGTCGCAAAAGCCCATGATGTCGCGCCAGACCTCGTCGACCGTCATCTGGCTGAGCGTGCGAGGGAGCGTGAGCGAGCCCTGCCGCAGGATGGCCTGCTGCTGCGGCTGCGGCGGCTGGGCGTCGACATTGGAGGCCGGCACGGCCGTCGTAGCCGTCGCGGCAGCCGCTATGGCGTTGGACTCCTCAGCCGTCCAGATGTTGCGGAGCAGCTCGTCCATGTTCATGGACCCGAAATCCTTCCCGGCGCCGCCGAGCGCGCTCTGGAACTCGTCGAACGTCAGCGAGTAGATCGACCCCTGCCTCGCCAGCGCCGGGGCCCCGCTCCCTCCCGGCATCTCCATCTCCCTCCTCCCACTCAACCCTCACCCACCTCCGCTCCAAAAGCCACCGAAATTCCCCCCAAATCTCACCAAAACTCCGCAGCAGCGGCAGTCTCTGTTCCCCAACACGACCGACGAAGAGCAGCGCCGCGGCAGGGGGGCTTGACTTATAAAGAAGCAGCGGAAGCGACAGGATGGCGAGTGTGATTACTTGGGGGTATTATACCCAAATTAGCAAGGGGAAATCTAATCCAAGGATTAGAAAAACCGGAGGGGAGCATCGGGGGATGTGTAGGGGAGAAAGCGTTGGGAGAGAGTTGGTGCGGCTTTACGGGAGGCGATCGCGGGGGCGAGGGAAGGGAGGAGGGACAGGTGTCGCCTCGGGGACATTAAAGTGGCTGCCGCCGGAGGACGACAAGGCCCCCGGCGCCGGTCAGAGGATTAGATTACTGCCCCACCGGACAGCGCACGCCACTGCCCCGCGCACAGGGCAAACTCTACACAGCCCTAAAATCAACCAACGGTCCTCAAATTCGTCGGTGGTGCTGCCTTTGGGGCATCAAATGACTGCCACTCTCTTTCTTTACAGAAGTTGAGGTATGTGTTAGAAAATAGAGAGAATGGTTTTTGCAGGAAGAGAAGAAAAAAAAGAGATTACTCACGCGTTCACTCTGTTTTTCTTCAAGTTAAAATGGGGATATAGTTCGTACTGTGCTATACAAATTTTATATTGGAGCGAGGTAGTTGGATATAGCATAAAAACAAGCGGCACCGAAGCGGCGATACTATCTATGTATGACGAGGTACAAGAAGTTAAGGAACGAAAGTTTGCGCGTAAGCAACCCTTATTTAGCACTGCAAGATAGACATGGAACGTTTAGGCTCATCCACATCATTCTAGAATGGGTTGTGGCGTCACGAAAGCTGACCGTAGAAGCGTATACTTCACTCTAATTGTTGACTTTAGAAACCAAAATTCGGCATCCAAATTCGAAGGGTCGAAAATAATAATGACATAATTATTGTTGTACAATTATAACTATTCCATAGAAAATATTCCTATGGTTTCAAATCCTGCAAATCAAACAAGCTATAAAGGAAAAATTCCTTAGGAATAGAACCTTCCAAATTTCTTATAAAATTCCTTTGAATTAAAGAGGCCCTAAGTGGGCAAAAGAAAATTTTGGTTGCGATATGACAGAGAATGGTAACAAGGCATATAGTAATTTATTATTATATTCCCTCCTTTCGAATACGTAAGACACACATAGATTGTTATAAAAAACTTTGACCAACAACTATGGTAAAACTGAGCCCCCTCTGAGTTTTCTTACGCGTCCAGAGTTTACAACTATCGAATAGTGCAATCGATCAATTAACCGTGAAATCGTGGGCCTTTTGTCCTAGTGCAGTTGTTCCAAAGAAAAATAAAAAACTTATGGTTACTTGGGCCTAGTTGGCTTGTTGCTGGTGCAATCCATGCAGCTTGGAGGTGTGTACCAATGTTGCATGAAGCGCGGCCTGAAAACTTACTGATCAATTAAAACTAGACCGCAAAATTGTTGATGAAAGGAAAAAACGAATCAGAAACGAAACAAACATTGGGATTGATATGGCGAGGAGTTGTAATTTGGGGATCTGAAGGGGCGACGACATGAGCGATTAGACTTCATGCGTTGACGTTCAATCAACCAACTAAGCGTACGTTCTTGAAATCATCAATTGCACAATGGTTTAGATCAGAGAAATTATGCATCTCTTCTTATGAAAACATTATTTAATCTAACTTCATTTTAGTTTCAAACCAACTAAAGGTATTGATCAATTATTCTGCAAGTATTGGAAAAACAGAACTTCAGTGAAATACTCACCCAAAGTCATAGTATTAAGTTTTCTGTGTGTAGCTTTGGGCGTAGACTTAGCTTCTGTGTTCAATCGTACTAGTAAGAATAGTAAATGCCTGTAACAGGGCACAGGGGATAGCGCAACGTGTCGCGCGCAGAGTGCTGGCGGCCTTTCAGTCCGCCGAAGCTGAGCCTGAACGCTGGACCCATCCGGTTCGCTCCCAGGACGAACGGACGGACGGGATATACCAAAAATCCCAGCGTTTCGCGTGGGAGAGCTCGCGGCAGTGTTGTGTGCATGTGAAACGAGTTCGAGCAACGGCATCCGGCATGTGCATCTCCTGCCGTCGTGTTATCCGGGCTAACGCCCATACCGGAAAGTATAACTCCAAAGTTGTCTTTAGGTCACCTGAAAACGAGCTGGCCGAAGGGCCCACTGAACACCGTCATTTTCTTTAGAAAATACAACAAAGTTAATTGTAAATTTGAAGCTAATCCCCGTGCTTACCTCAACCACATCCCCGGGAGTACATGTCAGTACGATTGATGGCCACATGTCAGTCAGACTCGCTAGCTCCGCTGTCCCCTGTCTCGGCGCAGGCGCAGCAGTCGATCTGGCCTGTCTCGTGGTACAACCTCAGTTGGCACGGGAGTGGCCGATCCAGTGGGTCGCTCTCGCCCTTTTGCTCTCGCCAAACCGAGAGGCTCGTGGACCGCATGACCTGCCATTTTTGTATCGCCCCGGCGCCTATCACCCCACGCCAGCACGCAGGGACCCCCTATCATGCCATTTTGAGAGCAATGCCCCGGTTTGAATAATGCAGCGGCGGGCGGGGGCAACGAGACACCGCCCGGCGCCCTCCACGTCGCGCGTTCTAGCGATCTGCCGATAATAATATTATTTCCTGACCCGAAGCAGCTCGTCACCACCGCAAAATCATGGACCTAAAACAAAAGGTAGGCCCCGTACACAGTCGATCGGACTCCAATAAGTAATCTCTGCGTGATCCCGCTGATGAATGATTTTGTTTCTGTCCCCGTCGCTTACCTAACGTAGCGTCCGTCACTTGGAGAGCAGCAGGGGGCCTCCAGTGTGTGAGTTTCCGGTCGTCTTTGCCCCCCAACCCTGCTTTGAGGAGTTTTCTATTGGGGAAACTTGGAATATCCTTTCCGGCTGGCTGCATGGCAGGTAGGTAAAAAAAAACTGTGCGAAATTTCTAGAAGAAGGGGGAGTAGAATATTAGACGGGCACATGCAGGGATCTCTACAGCTGGACACATCCCTTCGCTAGTTTACAAGTTACTGCAACGTCACGGGGAGCCAGAAGACTTGTGTTCATTTTCTGGCATTTGTCAAATGCCCGCTCGCTTTGTGCTTCTTGCTTGCTTCTCTCCCCTGCCTGCCTACCTATGGTAGAATAAATATATGGTTTTCTAGGATGTGCGGCTGCATTGTGCTTTCGGCCGTTCTTTTGGACTTCGGACTCGTCATCGTTGGTTTATGTGGGCTGTTCTTTAAGAAAAAGGAAAAATAATTCTGTGGGCTGTTTGCTGCCCGCAGTGAGAACTGACTACCTGGGCCTTGTGGCTAACTGGACGGCCATACGGCCTGCTTGTTTTGCCTAACCAGGGGGATAAACAGGCACATTCTTAGTATGGGCTATTAAAGAGGACCACTACTCAAAAATAGGGAGAAAAAAAAAGAAGCAGCAGCAAGCTATAAGAAAAACTTAGGGTATGCGAGGCAAAACTATGCAGTCAATGGCAGACCCAGGTTTTTAATATTGGACGAAACAAACATTATAATTTTAATACTGGGTGGGACAAATACCGCGTTTCAATTTTTTCCTATTTTATATAATTTTTACTAAGAAAAAAAACTCAAAAAATATTAGGTGGGGCCGACCCCACCCAATCACCCGTCTGGTCCGCCCATGTATGCAGCCGTACCTTGATTCTTTCTCTTATGTGCTAGTCCACAAACCCAATGAGTTTTCTCTTCTCAGGTTTCATGTGTCTGATCTTGCGCATAGTATTAGGATCTATCTCTTCATATGATCGTTCTTATAAATCTGATGAGTTTTTTAGTGCATTTTTGGTGCTTTTGTTGGTCTGATGTTTCATAATTCTATATTAATTCCTTGATGTCTTGGTGAAAATCTTGTGGCTCAATGACATGTACTTTTAATGGATCTTCCACGGCCCTTTTTGTTTGTACGAGCGGCTAAAGTTTTTTTCTCTAAAATTCTTTAAAATAGTCAGAGTTCATGCAGTTGTTCGAGTGACGATGTCATTGCTCCAGCTTGATTATACTTAGTGAAAGCTTGGCGGTACTTCATGTTCTAAAGTTTGCTATCATGGAGAAGATTAATAAATTCCATCGAAATCCTTAGTTAAGAGTTGCTTGTAGTTTCTTGAGTTTACAATACAAAGCATTGTACCTTAATGAATGCTTGAGTTTAAACAAAGTTACAAGTGATTATAAGAAAAGTAATAGTAAGACCACTAATACTATCAAATTGTGACTTTGCGCGAATATTTCCTTGGCCCTTCTACATGAGCTTAGAAGAAAATATTATTCCCACATTTTCATAAAGGATGGCATATTTGGTTTCACTAAAATAAGACTTTGACCAAAAAAATACCTTATTAATATGTGTTCATTAAGACGTGAAATCTATATCAACAGATTCGTTTTGAAAAATTCTTGATGATAATTATGGTTTCCTATCATATAAATTACTCCCTTCGATTCATAGTAAATGACGAAGTTAGGACTTCGACAATGTCCAAATTGGTGGATTTATATCTAAAAAAGATTTCGAGGGTATGTGTTGGATTTATTACAAAGTTGTACTAAAGTTGTATCGTACTAATTTAACGACACTTATTATGAATCAGTGGGAGTAAATATTAATAAAGTTATTGTTGGGCAAAAAGTCTTGTCTTAACGAATCAGATACTCCATCCGTCCCATATTCTCATATTAAGTGACTCAAATTTGTTTTAAAAGGACATACTTATATACTAAAATACGCATAGATACATGTAATATTTCGGCACTTAATATGAGATAGTGGGATTACATCAATCTTTGTGGAAAGGAAGGAGTATGTCAAAGTGAATAGATGGAAGGAGAACATGAGAGACAAGAAACCGTTCCCCGTGATCGAAATGTGCATACTGTTTTTAACACGGACACCAAATCTCACCGCCGAGAATTTCTGTGGAAGAGAAGAAAAAGGTGAAACTAAGGGAAACTAAACTGCTGCACTTCTCATGTGCTGCGCGACGCTCATTCAGTTGTGCGGTCTCCCGCGTCCACCTCGAAACGCTTGATCAAATCCAGCAGGTTTGCAAGCGACGACCCGCCCTCCTGCACGGCCGCCCTCGCCTTACCCGACAACGCCAGCGCCTTCCTCCTCCTCTCCTCCCCCTCTTCTCCTCCGTCCATGATGCTCCTGACGGCCGCCTCCACCACCTCTCTGCCCACGACGATCTCCTTCTTCTCCGCCTGCCACACCAACGGCTCCTTCACCCCGACGCTCACGCCGATCCCCAGCACCTCCACTGCCAGCTTCTCGTTCAAGAACTGGTCCGAGAAGTGCGGCCATGTCACCAGCGGCAGGCCCGCCGTGATCCCCTCCAGCGTCGAGTTCCACCCGCAGTGCGTCACGAAGCCGCCCACCGCCGCGTGGGACAGGATCAGCACCTGGGGCGCCCACCCACGAATCAGCATGCCACGCCCGGCGATGCGCTCCTCGAGGTCACGCAAGAACTCGCGCACCGCCTCGCCGTACTGGTCGGCTTTCTTCAGCACCCAGATGAACGGGTGCCCCGACGCCTCCAGCCCGAGCCCGAGCTCCACGACCTGCTTCGGGTCCGCGTGCACGATGCTCCCGAAGCTGACGTACAAGACGGTGTTGGCCTCCTTGCCTTGGAGCCACCGGAGGCAGTCGTCCGCGTCAACGGTGGCGGCGGCGGTGTTCCCTCTCGCCGCCAACGTCGCCGCGTGCTGGTGGTAGAGCGAGACCGGCCCGATGGTCCACACCTTCATCTTCCTGGCCTCCGAGTAGCCGGCGACGTACTCCGGGTCCATCTCCAGGAAGGAGTTCATGACGACGCCATCGGCATCGGCTCGCGCGCGCTCGATCTCGTCGGCCAGCTCCTCGAACCCGGGCGCCCGGAAGAAACCGGGGGCTTGCGCCCTCGTCACCACGACCCTCTTCTCCAGGCCAGGAACGACGACCGGCTCGTTGTCGTCGGCCACGCCGTCGTAGGCATTGTACCGCTCGACGTTGTGCTGGCACAGGAGGCAGAAGGCGCACATGCTGAAGAAGCTGAGCCGCGGGACGCCGAGGCTGGCCGCGACGCCCACGGTCCACGTGTGGCAGAAGTCCGACACGATGCAGGTCGGGTGCGGCGGGTGCGCGCGGAGGTGGCGTTCCAGGGGCCCCGCGAGGAGAGCGAGGGCGCGGAAGTAGTTGGGCTCGAGGCCCAGCGGGATGCGGTCCACGTCGTCGGCATCGTCTGGCAGGCCCACGCCCGCGCAGTCCAGCGGGAGCTCCACGAGCCGGATCGGCAGGCCTGACCGGCGCGCGGAGTCGATCGTGGGACGGATGCGCGCGGCGTTGTACGGCGTGGCCACGACGCTGGCGAGCGCGCCGTGGGTGGCCAGGAGCAGCGCCGTGTCCACCGCCGGGATGACGTGCCCCTGGTACATCAACGGGACGAACACGAAGTGCGCTCTAGCGCCCATGCCGATGTCGTCCTTATTCCCCCGGCCGTTTGGTGCTCCTCGGCAAGCCATCATCCCCTAGTTACTGGCAGGCCTGGAACTACTAGATGACGAGTACTAGTGTGTTTGGCGATGTGCATGGTTGGGGGCTTGTCTTAAAGAAGACTGGGTTTTGAATGCGACGAATGCCGTTAGCCATCCTAGCTTCACGTACGCCGCCGCCGCCGGCATGATATGATCAGATCGCGAGGTGGTGTGTCTGATGATGTCTTTTGGAATGTTGAGTTGTTGCGTTTTGTCAGTTGTGTTAGCGAACAGCACGGGCATGAATACGACGAATTTCTCGCCTGTCGAGGCTCGGTTAGAAGCGATGTTACCGAAGTCCAGATAAGACGTAACCAAGTGAGTGACGACCAGGCGCCTGTGGGGAATGAGTGAATTACCATCACCGATGATGAGATCATGGAGATGCATGCGAGGACTACGTATAGTATGAGAGTGATGCCAAGTTAGCTGGGCCGACGATGCATCATGCATGTCGCGTCTCACGATGTTGACTGCTGAGGGCGTCTAGAAGATTTCCATGATGCTACAGTGCTACTACTAGTACGGATTACGGTGGTCGTGGCTCGTAAAAAGGGTGGGGCTAGCAGGTTGAGCTGTGTTATGTCAAGTCGGGACATGACCCGTCCCTGAAATTGTGGCCGATCGTCGTGGAAACTATGTTCCCAGCGACCCCAGTCCTTATCAGAAAAAACAGACCCGGTATGGGCCCGGTATGTCCGGGAAGAGGCTACATCGCCGGCTGAGGACGGCCCATCAAAGTATCGTTTCCAGAATGAACAAGAGTCCGGATAAGAAGAAATTCCATGTCCTCAACTCTTTTTTTTTGGAAGCCCGAATCCTCAACTTAACACTTGCGCACATGCTCAGAGCTTTTAAATTTGGGTCTGTATATTGCGTAGTCACCTAATTTGTTACCAGAAAGTAGGCGCCTATTTCTGTCTGCATTTTCAGTCGCCTGTTTTTGTAACAATTTTCAGTCGCCTACTTTGTTTTGTGAAATCAGTCGCCTGCTTTGTTCAGTCCGTACAGGCGCCTGCTTCTGAACACAAAAACAGTCAAAATTTGTTATGCCGAACTCAAACACCAAAACATCTATAAAACATTAAAGTGCATAGCAATTCGCAGCAGGAAAATTCAAAAAACACGACATGACAGTGACGTAGCACACAAAATCAAGGTGTCCAGAACATGTGTTGTGATTCTGTTAAGGATTTAGACGAAGGACATGTTTCAGAAGACAAAATGACAGGTACAGCAGACAAAATAAACACAAAATCATGAGTCCCCCCAGCCTCTGCAGAAAACAAGTTTATGTGGCTTAGCAAAACCCTGATAACAACCCAAACTTACTTACAGTTTCTCAGCACAGACAACTAGGCGTGTCGATTCCTTGAATAAGATGAAAAGAAATGATCTCACTTCTCTTGAGATTAGCTTTGACAGCAAAAACTTTCCACAAACTAGAACCTGCTGTTACCATACGACCATCATTGTCGACACGGTAATCAAATTGTGATTGACACTCTGGCTCCCTCACATAAATAATCATTTGACCTTCGTTATTTGTCCTAAGAGCAGATGTAACTGGTTCTGGAAATTTCTGAAATAAAAAAGTAACCATTAGTATCAAGGGAATGCAAAAACTCTGATACATTGAATATTAGCACATTACTTAGTAGAACTGAAAAACAGAAATTAAGCCAATCCTTTTTTGAGATTGCAGTCATTCGAAACTGCAAAAAAATGCAGGTCAGCCGATGATGCAATCCAATTTGTTTAACAGTGCAAAAACCTAACTTATTATAACTATGGTATAAATACACCTGATCAAAAAGACACATTAATGAGCATGAAGTGCATACACACCAAAAGTGCATGCACAATTAAAGCAGCTTATAGCTGGGCACAAAGTAAGCTACATGTACAGGCTTGCACTGCCTCAAATATACATTGCACAACAGTCATGCGATTGTAGTAGCTGTAGCAGTGCAAAACTCTCTTGATAGCAACAACTATCGATTATTATTGGGGCCATAACACAAAAACAAAAAAGTCTGGGGAAACTGTGGGATTGCAAAAAGAGGAAGCTTCAATTGCTCCGTGTAAAACACATGCAATAAAAATAGGAAAATAGTCCCATGTGTTGCAAGAAAAAGTACCTGATTGCAGCAGGTACAAAGCTGTGCTCACAAATCAAAAGTAAAAAAAAAAAGAGAGTGCTCCCGCTGTCCCGCATGTGTCTAGATATGAACCAACTACAATACAGAACAGAAAAAACAGCTTCCTGGTGGTGATAATTTAACTGAGATCAACAACCAAAAAAGACTTGAGGCATTAACTGCAGATGCATTGCGTAGGCTAGAAAAAACGTTGCACTACCTCACATAAAGAAATGCACCAAAACATATCATGCAATTATCTATTCTAGTTAGTGCAAAAAAAATACAGATTGGAACTACTAGAGGTTGTTGTTGCAGCCATACAGAAAAAAAAACTTAAAAAACACTGGATGCTGAAAACATCCAAAACACAGAGGACCCCTGTTTGCATTGATTACAAGCTATACTTACAAATCAACCTAATGAAAGAAAACCTGGTTGCAGTGCTTAGAAACACCTAAAAATAAAAGAAACAGGATTGCAGTGGCTTGGGTACAGAAATGCATCAGAAAAAACTTGCAATTTTCATTACTCCCTAGTGCAAAAAAATCTGATTGCACAAACTAGAAGCTACACTTACACACATGAACAAAACATGGGTGCCCCAAAAACTAGTAAAAAGGGTGGTTCCGTTGGAATGAATTCGAAAACATACAATCCCTTATATAATGATTTTCAACAGAAATTAAAGAAAACAGGATTGCACTGGCTTGGGTATGGTAATGCATCAGGAAAAACTTGCAATTTTGGTTGCTCCCTAGTGCAAAAGAGTCTGATTGCACAAACTAAAAGCTACAAATGCACACATAAACAACCAGGGATGACCCAAAACTAGTAAACGGGAAGGTTCCGTTGGAATAAATTCGAAAACACATTGCCTAGACAAAAATCATTGCACTAGCATACCTGTATAAATGCATCGTCCCAAAGACATGCAATACTGGTAGCTGGCTAGTGCAAAAATACATGATTGCAATACGTTAAAACTTCAATTACACCAATTTAAAAACTGCATTGCACTCGCGTGGGGTTGTAATTGCATCGTCGCAGACATGCAAATTCTGGTAACTGGCTAGTGCAAAAGTACATAATTGCAATACCTAAAAGCTTGAATTACCTAAAAGACATAAGCTATGGCATAAGTTATGGCGTTTCGTAAACGGCATAATGTACAAAACAACAACAAAAATTGGGGCGGATGGACGGATTTGCATAAGCTATGGCATCTTGCAGTAATTAAAAGATATAAAATACAGCAAACAAAAATAAATAAAGGAAAACACACAAGTCTTAACTACACATACCAGACACTTGTTGACGTTAGTGTTTGATAGCTGGTGAACAAAAAACCCTGCAGCACCAAACCCACTATCTCCGATCTGGTTGCAGAGATTCTCTTTCTGAGTATTTGAAAGGCAGGTACCCCTTGTATAGAAAACATATTGAAGATTGTACTCAACATTTAAGTTGAAAACCTCAAGAGAGACTGCAAAAAAGAATACAAAAAAAATGATGTGCTACACATACATATATATAAGCTATTTTTACAGTGAATCATGCAAAAAATACAAAAAAAGCAGAAACATTCTGAATCTGAAAACAAAAAAGGATCTTACCTGTCTGATCAATTCTGTCCTTGATGGCGCCCTTATAAGTAGTGCATTCAATTATGAAGATGCTTTCATCCTTCTCCGGGAAAAAGAAAGTCAGAGTGTCTCCAGCAGCAAGGCCGTGATCATCAACATATTGTTTCCACTTGTTACCATGTACGACAGGTGTCCATGACAGCAACATCAACGGTGTAATCAAACAACTAGTTTGTTTGCAATGTTACAATGTGAGATGTGAACTTGTTGAACTTCTCACAGGCGTAGCAGGGATGGTCTGCAAAGAAACAAAAAAAGAGAAAGGTATTACAAAATAGAATCGCTGCAATTACAAAACAGAAACACTGCAATTGCATTTGTGAGAAATGCAATCTGGACAAGCTAGAGGTCCAGAAACCATAAAAGATTATATGCAATTACAAAACAGAAACACTGCAATTGCATTTGTGAGAAATGCAATTTGGACAAGGCTAGAGGTCCAGAAACCATAAAATATTTGATGCAATTACAAAACAAAAACACTGCAATTGCATTTGCGAGACATGCAATCCAGAAATATGAAACCATAAATAAGCTAAAGTATGTTATTCAAAACACACATAACACATTGGTACAGATCGCAGAGACTATGAGATTGCACTAAATGGAAGCTAGAATTGTACCATCCCAAAACATGCAATTCGAGGTGTGGGGCAATGCAAAAGCTCATTGCAATTACTCCCTAGAGTTCGCCGGGGAGGACCTACCAAAAACATGCATAAAGATCATGGGATTGCGCTAGCTGGGAGCTCGAATTACACCATCCAAACTCATGCAATTGTACTTGGGGGATGGGGGGTGCAAAACTAAGAAAGGGCATAAATCTTTATTTTGACAAGAGCCCAAAAACAAATAAGACATTTGAGCATATCGCATAGACTATGAGGTTGCACTAACTGGAAGCTAGAATTGCACCATCCGAAATCATGCAATTCTAGTTGCGGGGTAGTGCAAAAGCAATAACTAGAAGCTATAATTACACCCATTCAAAATCATCAGATGAATTCCGACATAAAAATCCTCGAACAAAATCAAAATGTACTACATACGACATATGACAAAACTAGCCTAAAAACTATAACAGTCAGGGGATAAAAACTTAAAAACTATACCACATGATCCTCGAATGACGCGCTGAGGTGGATGCAAAAGAAACTCTTTTCTCTTGGTTTAATCTTGCATGGTCCGCTTGGCTTCCCGCATACAGCACAAGGGCCCTTCAGGCAAATGGTACAAGACAACACAAAAAATAGAGGCAGTAATCAGAAAAGGGATGACATGTCCTCACTTACACATGACTGTAGATTACAAAAAAATGAAGGAGCTTATACAAAAAACAACTGTACCTCCATTTTTGGGCAGAAAAATGTTCAAAATGACCCGCCTATAACTTGACCCTGGTTTACAATAGAAAACAAAATTAACGTTAAAAAACGTGTAGCCTACCAGCAATTGGTAGCAAACACCCCCTCCTCCCCCTCCATGCAGAATTACCAGTTATTCCGATTCTTTAATGTTGGTGCTACATAATTATAGAAAAATGGGCAATCTCTTGAACAAACAACGCAATATAAATTATTTTGCAGAAAACAAGTACTAGGCAAAGGTAAATGTTGGTGCTACATTACACACATAAAAATGTTGCTACCTAACTAATGACATACTAAAATACACATCGTGGAAACACAAAAAAAAGCTTCTCAAGGCAACAGGTTCATATCATGTAAACACATAAAGGATTGGATGTAGTGAAGCTATACCAAAAAATAAGCATATAAATGTAAGAAGCTAAAAACATGTGCCGCAAGTGGTGATAACAGCAACAGGCTTACTCGAACCGCAGGAGCAGGATAGAGCGAGGTAGGGGACGCGGGATGAGGTGGGGTGGGGGGGGGGGGGGGAGAGGAATGGTCGCCGTGTAACAGAAGAACTGAAGGGGCGAGGAGAAAATGAAAGAGAGAAGACTGATTGGGGGGAGATGAAGGGATTAAAACGCCGGGACTGCTGCCCAAATAAGGTAGGTGAAGTGTCTGCTGTTATTAGGGGGGAAATATCCGGGAGTTATAGTGAAGACAACGGGACGCAAAAGAAGAGGATGTGGGTAAAAGCCCAGAAAACAAACTGGGCCGACAAAAAGCCCACATCACATAACACAACGGATCGTCGTGTGGGGGGGCGTGGGTCTCCACACAACAGCACACAAAAAGCCCAGTCACCGATGGAGAAAGAACACAGCAAAAACCCATCTCGACGCAAGAGAGCAAGGAGCATGTCTTCCCGGCGGCGCAGAAACCAAGGGTAGCATTGAAGGAAGCAAAACCAATCAAGAACAACAAAAAGCAAAGGAGAAGATTGCGAAGCAGAAGCCAACAGCGCGCGGATCTTGGGGAGAAACTAACCTCGGATATCCTGTTCTGGGTATGATTTCTAAACTGCTTGTAAACTCTTGGTTAATATGCGTCAATCTTCATGGCTCTCCCGATTCTTTACATCAAAATAGCAACGCCGGAAAAAGAGACCACACCGCCCAACCCTAACCCCCAAATCCACTGAAAAGAACAAGTGTAAACTAGATTTAGAATACAGATAACATGGAAAAAAGGGAAAAAATAGGTGGTGAGGTACAGCCATGAAAACGCATAAAATTCAGTTGCATCTTTACATCAACATAGCAAAAAAGGAACCCTTAGTGTTTCAGTCCATGATACATTTGTTTGTTAGTAGGCTAGAACAACAAAGATGACAGGAACAGGATTCTGAATTTCGTAGGAAGTACGCAACTTACATGCAAGGGGTCCCTTCAAGCCAAGACTTAGGTATGGACTCAACTCCCTGGATGACAGCAGACACAGGAGTGGATCAGGTATCTCATAATAAAGCCCACCTGCAGAAAAAATAGAACTGATTTACTAACAAAAAAAACTATGGGTATATACAGGTTGATGGAGAAATAGCAGGAACGAATTCAGAATTGTCAGATAGTGCGTGTCGACGGGTGCAGGTTAGATGTGACTGAAAAAAACAGAGAAAACAACATGCAGATTTCCTTGTATTGGTTCTCACATATAATTGTCGTGTGCGTCACAAAAATGCAGAACGAAACACCCCGAAGGGGTACTCCAGAAGTTGGATATATAGTATCCAACGAGGAAGCTCAGTACCAGGTATCTTTTGGCTGTTCAATCATTTTATTAGAATTTGAAAATGCAAATTAAGACTACTTGTTTTTATCATTTCTCTGATTGAAACATTGAAAATGCAGATGTCACTGTCACAAGAGAAGACATTTACACAAATTATGCAGGAGATGACTCAAAAAAATGTAAGTTTTGCCAAAAACATAAACAAAACCTTGTTTCTGTATCTGAAGTTCAAAATTAAGAGCAAAACACACAAAAACCTAACCTATCCATATCATTACAGGACAATGTTGGTTCTTCTCAATCACAAGGAGTGGGTTCTTTTACAAGGCTGCTTACAACTCCATATGATCAGCTAGATTTTGATGATTGCACATACTCTGAATATTTTGATGATGTAAGTACAAAGATATAAATACTAACATAATCAAAACAAACATAAGGTAAACAGATACGTGAATCATTCTGACAACCTCCCCTTGTTATTACAGCACACATACTACATGACAAGTGACCGAAGTATCAATATAAATCAGATGGAGCAGGACGAGCTAGACAACATGTATAATGATGAAAATGAGATTGGGATGCCAGATACTCTAGCAGAGACACATACAGAAGAACAAGATGACTGGATGCAAAAGGATGATGCTGGGGAAAATACAGAAACAAATCCTGATGGGGCTGAACCAGGAGTAAATTCAGAAATAGAAGAAGCAGATACAGGAACTGCTGAAGAACATTGCAGGCAAGCAACAAGTGATCAGCCCGAGCGTGAAAATCTGACACAAGAAGACATTTTAGAGTACATACAGATTTCCCAGCAAGAGGAACAACAATCTGCTGCGCATGAAATAGAAAATATGCACACGCCAAGGGAAGGGATGATTTTCAAAACAGAAGAAGAAGGACTCAAGTTTTTTAACTATTATGCAATGATAGTTGGTTTCTCAACAGCCATTGTGCACACAAGGTTACAAGGGTGACAGTGGCATGCAACAAAGGACGTAAGCCAACAAAAGAAGATATTCAAGCAATGAAAATAACAGGACATCAGGGTGAAGCAGACGCAGCAGGCAACCTAAAGCCAGCACAGACTAGAGTTAGGAAAACAAAGGAAGGAACAGGTGACTAGAGAAATGTGCACTTGAGGAAAACGAACATGGTGGTGTTGACAGGATGCACTGCAACAATGGTTATAACATATCTTGATGATGTGTGGAAAATAACAAGACTTGACTTGGCACATAACCATGAGTTACACCCTCCGGGAGAGTCAAGGTTCTTGAGATCACACAAGAAGATGACGGTCGAAGAAACGATGATGATAAGAACATGTAATGCATGCAAGATCCCCACCAGAAAAATAATGGCAATACTTGCTTACATGAGGTGGGGGGGGGGGGGGGGGGGTCTAAAAGCGCTGTCATACACAAAAAAAGATGTCAGCAATGTGAGGACATCAATAAGGACAGAATCAGGGATAAATGAGATGATGAAAATGCTTGAGTACTTCTTGAGAAAGAAGGAAAAAGATAAAATGTTTTATTACAAAATAGACTCAGATGAAGAGGGTAGAGTTACAAACATATTCTGGTCAGATGGATACAGTAGGGAGTTATATAAAGATTGTGGAGATTTGGTTAGTTTTGATACAACATACAGAACTAACAGATACAACCTCCCGTTTGCTCCAATAGTTGGCATCACATCACATGGAGATAATTGTTTGTTTGGATGTGCATTCCTCCAGAATGAGATAGCAAAAACATTTATATGGCTGTTCGAAACATTGCTAGAATGCATGGGGGGAAAGGAACTAGTAAGCATAATAACAGATCAAGATGCAGCTATGAGGACAGCAATAAAACAGGTGTTTCCCAGAACAAATCACAGAAACTGTTTATTCCACATAATGAAGAAGGCGCAGGAGAAAGCAGTTATGACTTTTGCAACTACACCATCCTTGCATGATGATTTCATGGATATAGTGCATAGATCAGTGACCATTGCAGAATTTGAGAGACTGTGGACACAAATGACCGTAAACTACAAGTTGGAACACATAACTTACTTCAAAATTATGTGGGCAAACAGGTGGCGGTTTGTGCCGGTTTATTTCAAGACATGCTTCTACCCATTTGTACAGACGACAGCACGTAGTGAGGGTACTAATGCAATATTCAAAGACAATGTGTCATGCACGCACTCGGTAAGCAGTTTCCTAGATGAGTATGATCGAATAGCAGAAGGCATAGAAGAGAATCAGAAGCATCATGACTCCGTGACAAGAGACACAAAAGCTAAATTGAATAGTGCATATTTTTTTGAACTCCAAGCAGCAAGGCTTTTGAATAGGTCCATATTCTATAAATTTCAGAAACAAGTAATACATTCAACAAGGTACAATGTTGATGTGACGGAGGCAAATAGAAAGTACTCAGTTTATAAAACAGAAAAACAGTCAAGGAAAGATTTCAGGTTGAGAAGGTATGTAGTTTCAGTGAACTTACCGGCATCAGATTATTCTTGCATATGTTGCAAATTTCAGAAAGATGGATTGCTGTGTGCCCATGTTCTTAGGGTGCTCGTACACCTAAACATAACAGAACTAGATGAGAAGTATTTCATAGACATATGGAGGCCTAAGGAGAAGAAAATAAAAAGGAACATAGCTAACAACATACCTGTTGATCTGACTGGTGAAGATACTCAGATGAGGTACAATGTTATTTCGAAGAGAATGACAGACTTGGCATCTAGAGCTGTGAAGAATAATGGTAGATATGCATTCCTTCTGAAAGAAGTGGATAACCTGGAATAAAAAATGTCAGAGCTAGAAATTGCAGAAGGAGACGTGAGCATACAAACTGAGACAAGCCAAATGGGTACAAATGAACAAGTTGGGTCCACTGACCATAGGAGCTTAAGAGACCCCTTGGTTACTAAACCAAAAGGAAGGCCAACCGAGAGGTCAAGATGTCGTGGCACGGGGCTTCGACACCGGGGATGCTCGAGCACCCCTTTTTTTGGTTCGGCAGCGGGCGACGGGGATCGCTCTGGCGATCGCCAGCGGGGCCAATGCGAAGCGCTACAGCATGCAATGAGCACGGACACACGTTTTTACCCAGGTTCGGGCCATCCGAAGGTGTAAAACCCTACGTCCTGCTTGTCTAAGCTCGAATTAACAGAAGAACAAATGCTTGCAGGTTTGCCGGGGGGAGCCCCCGGGTGCTCTTTTTTTTGGCTAAGCGCTACTTACTACTTTGTGCTACTACCAGTGTAGGACTATGAGTTGGTCGAACCCTTTGACCGTGGGCGGGGGTCCTCCTTTTATGGCCAAGGGGATACCACAGGTGCCACGGTGCATGGTTTACAAGTGGCGAGCAAGGAGCTCGGGCAGCTCCTCCTCGTTGTGCTGGCATACATGCAAGAATACTAGCCTAGTAGCTAGGGGTCTAAGGCCTAAAAACTACTCTTGGACAGCCACTGTTCGCCTGACTTGACGGGAAACCCCTTCCCTGTCGGTTCATTAAATGCGTCGTGCGCCTCACTCCTTGTCCAGACAAACCCTGCACGCTGGGCGCCCGCCACGCGCCCACGTGGTGCCACAGTCCTGCTTACTCGGCCCCGCCCTCGCAGCGGAAACCTGCGCCCAGGCGGGAATTCTCCCTCGAAGCCCCGCTAGCCCTGCCGGGCTGGTAGCTTGCTGGGCGGCTTGTATACTGCCGCCCGGGGTGTGACCCTCCCGGGAAGCAGGCGAGGCGACCCGCGCATCGTGCAGCGGTGGTACCCCGGGTGCCACAGGTGCGACAGTAGTCCCCGGGCGTGGGCCGGCAACGCCTGCTCCCGGGCGGACTCCTCCCTGGTCGGTTGTCGGGCTACGCCCTGAACCGACGCGTGGGTCCTGAGCCGCTTCGGGCCCGTGTCTCCCCGCTGTCCCAAGGACCTTGCCGTTACGGGCGGAGTAGTGGGCGCGAGATTTCTGCCGTAACCTCCCCCTTAATCATGGGAAGTTAAGGCCACTCTTTGCATTATCCCTTCGATTAGTAATTATCCCAGCGCACCCGTAGGGTACGGATGTGACCGTTACCGAGCAGCGGGGTGCTAAAAGGCCCCATTGCTGTGCCGAGGGGTGAACACTTAGCCCCCCAGCCTTTCTCCTCTGTCTTCCGACTGCCTGCGCCCATCAGCCTTGCTAGCTTCCGCCCACGCTTCCCATGGCGCCCCCCACCACCAGGAAGGGAAAGGAAGGGAAGGCCCCAAAGAAACCGGCGACCAGCAAGAGCGAGGCGGCCACCAAGGCCGCCGCGGACAAAGAGCAGAAGAAGCGGGCGATGAGGGCCACGCTCGCCTTCTACCGGCACGGCTACAACGACGAGGCGCGGACCAAGATCCGGCACGCCGTTGCCTCCGGGTTCAACGAGCACGGGGAGACCCTGATCTTCCCCGCCGGCGCTGACCCCCCGGAAAACGACTTTCGGGTGTTTGGGCGCTTCATCCTCGCAGGATTGGTGCCGCCGTTCTCCCTGTTCCTCTATGCGCTCATGGAGTCGTACCAACTGCGGGTGGCGCAACTCCACCCCTCCTCCCTCTACCTCCTCGCCACCTTCCAGTTCCTCTGTGAAGCGTTTGTCGGGGTAATGCCGTCGGTGGCACTGTTCCGGCACAAATTCTACCCCCGCATCGATAACGCAAACGCGATGTCGTCGGGGGTGGTGTTCCGCGCCCGCGATCGGATGAAGTCCGAGTTCATCGTCCGGTTGGAAAAGAAGATCGAGAAGGAATGGCGGAGCGACTGGTGCTGGGTTCGGGTGGAAGACCCCGAGGAATTCATCTACTCGCCCATCGAGCTGCCGCAACCCAGCGGCGGCTGGCGGGACCGGTACCATCGCGATGCCGATCTTCTCCCCGTCGTGGAGAAGATCAAAGCCTTGCGGCTAGCGGGGCTCACCGATGTTGATGTGGCGCGCACCTTCATCAGCCGACGCGTCGCGCCGCTCCAACTGCGCTCCCGCCCCGCGTGGATGTACACGGGGTCCGGGGACAGGACACGCCTCCATCATGAAGGCGTGGACCGGGAATCTCTCCAGGTGTGGGTGAAGGGGATCTCCGGCGAGGAGGTCCCCGCTACGGGGTTTCCGCCGGGGGTTATCTCCCTCCACGCCGGCGTTCCGGAGCTGACCGACATCATCGCCTCCTTCCCGCCCTGCAACGAGTGGGGGCTGATGGACGATTCCCCCACTCGGACCCCGCGCGCTCCTCCGCCTGCGCCTCGCGGGATACAGGTGCTTGAAGAGAGCGGGAGCGAGTCGGAGGTCAGCTGGCCCTCCCTTCCGTCCTCGGACGACGAGGTGGGCCAACCTGCCGCGACTCGAGAAGTCATCCTCATGGACGACGAGGGGGAGGATGAGGAGGACGACGCGCCCCTGATCGTGTGCAGATTGAGGGCGCCCGCAGCGGCAGCGACCACCTCTGCAGCGGCCGCCGGCGCCACAGCGGGGGCCTCTTCTGTAGCGGTCACCGGCGCCGCGGTGGCCGTGACAGCGGCTCCCTCGACGGCTCCTACGGTGTCCCGGGCTGCGGCGACCCCACGGGCGCCCACGGGGCCGCCCGCACGGGGGCTCTTTCGGGGCTTCAAGCTCCATCTCAACCCCCCGAAGGACGGCTCGCCGGCTGGCGCCAGCAAGAGGGGGAGGGCTGATTCGCCTCTTGCCGCGCCAGGCAAGAGTGTGCGCAGGTAGGCCGGCAGCAGCATCGACCCGGCTGACGCGGGGGCCAGCGGCGCCGCTGATGCGCCTGCTGCCGACCCGGCCTCGATGGAGGTGGTGCCGGCAATAGGTATCGCATCATGCCCTGCTCCTTTGCTTTCATCCCCTTCGCTAGCTGACCCGCCACCATACCTCTCTTTCCGCAGGCGCCGTCCAGCCCGCGGCAGGCGTCCCGGCAACGGCGGCCGGAACGGAGGAGGAGGAAGATCCTCCCGCAAGCCCGGCAGCCCCGCAAGGTACTCGTTCAGAACCTCCCGCCCCCGCCTCCGGGCAACCTAGCTAACACTCCGGATTCTAACCCTTCTATCCGCTGCAGGCCCGAGCGTGCCCGCGCCGGGAGCGGGCGATGTGGTGATTGACCTGGACCCTGTCGCCGGGGTCGCTGGGATTGCGGAGGAACCGGAGGTAGCTCTCGTGCCAAGCCCCACCACGCCGACTGCAACAACGGCAGCAACCACTACCGTCCCCGAAGCGACGCGCCAGCAGCCACAGAGGCTGCCAGGGCGGGCTCTCTGGTCAGTCAGCAGGAGGCGGATCCTGCCGGGGGCGCGGCAACCCCATCATCCCCGCAGCCCTTCGACACAGGCGCGGGGGAGGCTGCGGGGGAGGATCAGCAGAACGCTCCGCCACAGGCGGACAACCCCCCGTCCAGCCAGACGGTGGCGGCGAGCGCTTCGCCACCGTCGGCCGCTACCTCCAGCACGAGCCTTGGCACCCTCGCCATGGTGGCTTGGAATCCCATCACTTGGGACCCGAGCATCTTCGACAGGGGGCATCGGTTCCTTAACGCCATCAAGGACCAGCAGCTGGCCTTTGTCACCTCCTTCAACCAGGTGAGGAGCCGACAGCCGCACGAGGAGCGCACTCCCCCCGCAAGCGTCCTTTCAACACCTTGGCTACACGCAGGGTCTGGGCCACGCTAGCGAGGCAACGTTCAGTTTCAGAGAGTTTATCGTTCAAGTTCATGCACTTAGCTTTTCGTTCGTTCCCGTGCTTGGAATGCTTGCGGGAGGGATGCGGCAGAGACGCTATGGTAGTGCACCCATCGGCCCCGGGCACTGATGGCATGCACCACCATAGCGTTGCCGCGGCAGCCCTCGCCTTTGGATCCGCCTGTTTGAGGGATGCGGCGAGGATGCTGTGGTTGGGCAGCCGCCAGTGCCAAGCGCGGGGCCTGCGCCACCACAGCGCCCCCGCGGCAACCCTCGCCTACCTCTTTGGAGGGGTACGGCAGGAACATTGTGGCGGGACCACCGCCAGCGCCGGGCACCGGTGGTGGCGCCACCACGGCGTCTCCGTGGCAACCCTCGCCTCGGAGTAGCCCGGTGGAGGGGTACGGCAGGAACGCTGTGGCCGGGCCGCTACCGGCGCTGAGCACCGGTGGCGGCATCACCACAGCGCCCCCGCGGCAACCCTCGTCTCTGGGCAGCCCAGTGGAGAGATGCGACAAGGGCGCGGTGGCAGTGCACCCATCAGCACAGAGCTCTGATGGCATGCACCACCATCGCGCCTTCGCGGCACCTCTCGCCCTTGGTTCATCTTCCTTGGCTCCGCCCTGAACTGCTCCATGGCCGGCACGCCCTTTTATAGGCGCAGGGGGAGGGGCTTGCCCCCACGCGCGCCGGGTCACCGCAGCACACGTGGCGACGCACCCCCTCGAAGTGAGGCCTGGTCTTTGCCACCTTGCATGCCAAGTTACCCTAGCACCCTGGCGGCCCCCTCCTGAAGCAGAGACCTCGGAGTGCGGCGCGACCCTCGTAGTGCGGTCACTCCACACCACAGGGTGTCACTAAACGCCACAGCCCGTGGACGGTCCACGAGCGTTACAGTGCGCTGGATTCCACCTTTACCCTGCACGTCAGATTCTTACCAAGCTCGAGATGCTGCAATTTTTTTTCGAAATTCATGAAAACATATTGCAACACGGATAGCTCTCTTGCCTCCCAGCCCCCAGGCACAAAAGGGTCGATGCCAAACTTGGTTGTGAGCACTCTTATATTCCAAGACGCAGCGTCTGCATGATGCACGTTGCGGCGAGCCCGGCAACTGCATGCACCATACCGGAGTGATCCGGCAACAGGTTTTCGTTTTCGAGGCTCCGACAGCCCCCTGCTCACAACCAAGTATGGAAAGAGACTTCTGTGCACCTATAGCGGGAGACAGAAGGAGGAGAAACATGCAAATAATCGAGGCAACTTGAAATTCGGAAAACAACACTTATCTTCATTCGCAACAACTAGTGGTTTACAATCGGGGGTTGCCCGGTCACACTAGTTCTAGAGGCATGCATCGGCGGCATCACTTGTGGGTCAGGCACCGCCGCTTCACGGGTACAACTTGTGCAAGTGCTCAAGGTTCCAGCTATTTTGCACCGGCAATCCTTCTTCGGTTTCCAGTCGGACAGCCCGCGGCCTAGTCACCTGCACTACCCAGAAGGGGCCCTCTCATTTCGGAGCCAACTTGTCCCCGACCTTCGTTCCTTGTATCCGGCGCAGGACAAGGTCTCCGGTCTCGAGCTCCCGGGAACGGATCCGCCTGTTGTAATAACAGCGGAGTCCCTGCTAGTAGCGCGCAGCTCGCACAGCAGACCGGCATCGAAGTTTTTTGATGAAGTTCAGATCGTCAACCCTCTCGTGTTGGCTGGAGTCGCCGTATGCGCATACCCGGGGAGATCCGTGCTTGAGCTCGAGGGGCAGCACCACTTCTGCCCCGTAGACAAGGGCGAAAGGAGTTTCGCCCGTTGCCCGGCTAGGTGTGGTCCTGATTGACCACAACATGAGCTGGAGTTCTTCGACCCAGTGCTTCCCGTGGCCTTTGAGTTTGTCAAAGGTTCGTGTCTTGAGCCCCCGCAGCACTTCCGCGTTGGCTCGCTCCGCCTGCCCGTTACTCCTTGGGTGAGAAACAGACGCGAAGTGTATCTTGGTGCCCATGCCCTTGCAATAGGCCTAGAACACCGCACTCGTGAATTGTGTGTCGTTGTCGGTGATGATGCCGTTAGGCACACCAAACCGGCACACAATGCTCTTGAAAAACTTGATGGCCACCTGGGCGGTCACCTTCCGCACTGGTTCCACTTCCACCCACTTGGAGAACTTGTCGATGGCCACGAACAGGTACTGTAGCCGCCAACCGCTCTCGGCAGCTTGCCGATGATATCCAACCCCCAGACCACGAACGGCCAGGAGGACGGAATGACTTGCAGGGCCTGCGCCGGCTGGTTGCTCTTCTTCGTGTGAAACTGGCACGCCTCACACGTCTTCACCAGCTGCTCTGCATCGGTTAGGGCCGTAGGCCACTAGAAGCCGTACCGAAACGCCTTGCCGGCCAGGGCCCGGGAGGCCACATGATGGGAGCACGTGCCTCGGTGTATGTCTTCCAGTAGTGCGCGCCCCTCGTCCTGGGGCACGCAAAGCAGCTTGACTCCATTTGCCAGCCTTCGGTAGAGGTTGCCGTCCACCACAGCGTACATCTTGGCTTGCCAGGCCACGCGCTCCGTGGCAACGTCATCTTCCGGGAGGGCTTCTCCCTTCAGGTAGCGGGCGATATCCACCGCCCAAGGTGGGGTCTCCCTGCCAACGTATGCCGCTGTGTCGGCGGCATGGATCTCCGCCGCTGCAGGGTTTCCTTCGGTTGCCGGGGGGGCTTCCCCGGCAGCCGGCTTGGGGGTGACTGAGGGCACAGTCTGCCTGTGCTAGAACACCCCCGCCGGAACCTTCCGGCGCTCCGCTGCCAATTTGGACAGCTCGTCAGCCGCGAAGTTATCCTTCCGCTTGACGTGCTCGAATCGCAGGCCCTTGAACTTGCGTTCCAACTTGCGGATTTCATCCACGTACGCTGCCATCTGTGGGCAGTCGTAGTCCTTGTTGATCAGGTTGATCACGAGTTGGGAGTCCCGACGAACGACTAGGCGCTTGATATCCAGAGCGATTGCCGCCCGCAACCTGGCGAGCAGCCCCTCATACTCTGCCGTGTGTTTGTGGAATTTGGGAAATCGAGTTGGATGGCAAACCTCAACTGATGTCGCACCAGTGGCACCCGGGGTACCACCGTTGCACGACGCGTGGGTCGCATCGCTGAGTTCCCGGGAGGATCTCACCGGGGCGGCAACGTACAGGCTGCCCGGCAAGCTACCAGCCCGGAAGGGCTAGCGGGGCTTCGGGGAATATTCCCGCCTGGGCACCTCCCGGGAAGTCACTTGCCGGGAGGAGGGGTTTCCGGGCGCAGGTTCCCGCCTGGGCACCTCCCGGGAAGTCACTTGCCCGGAGGAGGGGTTCCCGGGCGCAGGTTCCCGTCGTGAGGGTGGGGCCGAGCGAGCATAGCAGCGACGCCACGTGGGCGCGTGCCAGGCGCCCGGTGTGCAGTTTTGCCAGGGCATGGAGTGAAGCGCACGACGCATTTAATGAGCCGACAGAAGGGGCGTTATCCGTCTAGTCGAATGAACAGTGGCTGTCTAGTCCTATTTTTTAGGCCTTAGACCCCTAGCCGCGGGGTTGGCGCTCATGCATGCATGGCAGCGCACCGAGGAGGAGTTTCCCAAGCTCCTTGCTCGCCACTTGTAAACCATGCACCGTGGCACCTGTGGTATCCCCTTGGTTATAAAAGGAGGACCCCCGCCGACGGTTAAAGGGTTGGGTTTTTCCTTGTTAGCTCGTTCGCTTTTCACTAGGGTTATGCTATCTCACAGTTCGGCACTAGCCTTAACCAAAAGTAGCAAGGAGCACTTAGCCGAAAAGAGAGCACCCGGGGACCTCTCCCCGGGAACTTGTAAACCCTTTGTTTCACAGTAATACAAGCTCTGACAAGCAGGACGTAGGGTTTTACACCACAAGGTGGCCCGAACCTGGGTAAAAAGAGTGTGCATGTGTTCTTAGTGCCTTCACAGGCTTCGCATTGGCCCCGCCGGCGATCGCCGGAGTGATCCCCGTAGCCCACTGCCGAACCTAAAAAGTGGGTGCCCGCGCATCGCCGGTGTCGGAGCCCCGTGCGACGACATCTGGCGTGCCAGGTAGGGGGCGCGTGAGGAGAGCTCGCCGGTGACCGCCGGCGGCGACGTCTACACCAGCATCGGTCTCGTCTTTTTCAGCGACAGAGCCGGCCACCATGCCCCCCAAGCGGGCTGGTGACTCGAGGATCGACCCGCGTGCGGCTGCAGCGGCGCACATGTGGTCGCACGACGTGCCACGCGCGTCACAGGAACAGGGTGATCCTGAGCCTGCTCGAATGCAGCCATCACAGCTGCCACTGTCGCCTCCTCGACCGTCGGCTGACAACCGGTCGAGAGGGCCGGCGGCTCCCAACGCCGGAGCCAGCCACGCGAGTGGCTACAACACCGCCCGCGCCCTGCAGCGGGGTGGCCTGCAGGCCGACGAACCGCAGCAGCGGCAGCAGCCGCACGAGGAGCACGGGGCGTCACGGGCGACGCCGACCGGCTCGCATCCGGCTCAGCCGAGGGCGTCCGGGGATAGAGCGGAGGGCAGCCGTTCGGGAAACCGGCAGCCCCCTGCGCAAACCCCGGCAAAAGCCATCATCGCCGCGCGTGTCATGGTGCACTACGAGCCGCCCGAGGGCACGCCGACGCACGAGGCATGGAGCGCTGAGTTGGACGCGCTCCTCGCGCTCGCCGCCCAACAGCCACAGGGCGAATGCGGCCCGGCAGGCTCAGGCGGTGGGCAGAACCCGAGGCGCGGAGGCGTGCCTTGCGCCACGCAACAAGGGGAAAACCCTCCCCCGCAGGGAGGCCAGGGAGGCGGGGACCCGGAGGGGTCCTCGGACTCGTCACGTCACACGAGGTGACGCGCATGGCATCTTAAATGCCCTCCAGTAGGAGGATCTGCGTCAGCGCCTGGAGCGCCGGCGCTGGTGCGAGGTAGAGCGCCCGCGCCCGCAGGAGTAGGAGGATGCCCCTATGGGCCCCGAGGACGACTGCACCGCGTTTACGCGCGAGTTGCGGCGGGTGATCTGGCCCCGCAAGTTCCGAGCGCCTGCGCTCGGCACATACGACGGGACCGTAAATCCCAAGGATTTCCTCCTAACCTACACGTTGGGGATGCATGCCATCGGCGCCGACGACAAGGTCAGAGCCAATTGGTTCCCAATGGTCCTAAAAGGATCAGCGAGAACCTGGCTGCTCAACCTGCCCGCCGGGTCCATCGCCACTTTGGCGGACCTGCGCGAGCAGTTTGTAAGCGCGTTCCAGGGCGGCTACAAGCGCCCGGGAATCATGGCGAAGCTGCACACTGTAGTGCAGAAGCCGGGAAAGACGCTGTGGAGCTTCATTAATCGTTTCTCCAGTCTCTCCTACTCCATCCCGGAGGTGGAGGCGGCCGCCATCGTCAACACCTTCGCCATCAACGTCCGTGACCCCAAGATGCGCGAGAAGCTGAGCACACATCAGATCCGGACGACGCAGGATTTGTACGCCTTGGCGCACAAGTGTGCCATGGCCGAGGAAGGGCGCTTAGCGCCCGAACTGGCAGCTCAAGCTGCCGCGAGCCCAGGAGAGGGCTCGCAAAAGAAGACTTCCAGCAAGCGCAGCAGGAAGCAGGTCCTCGCCCGGTGGCGGGTCTGGCGGCAAGCAGGGTGACGCGCCTCGCTGCCCCATCCACGCCAACTCCACCCACGACGCGCAGGACTGCCGCATCCTGCAAGGTATCAAGCAGCGGCGCAAGCAGCGCCACGAGGAGCGCCGAGCAGCCGGCGCCTGCTTCAATTGCGGCGACATCGGACACCTCTCCAGGAGCCTCGCGGCATCGCCTGCATCCATGGGGGAGCCTACGCTCTCCCATCCCACGCTGCGGTGAAGCGCCTCACCCGCGACGTCTGCGCGCTGTTGCCGGACGCGGAGCCGCAACAGCCGCTGAGGTGGTCGCACGTGCCGATCACCTTCAGCGTCGAAGACCACCCAGCGCGGCAGCTGGGTTCAGGGGTCATACCCTTCGTGGTCGGCCAGCGCTGATCAAGTTTATGGTGGTGACGCATGGCGCCTATGGCGGGATGAAGGTCGTCAGGACCGCCGCCACAGCCGACGCCGGTGACGAGGATGTTGCCGGAGATGGAGGCTCGTCGTGCGGCGGCCCGGAAACGAAGAAGGCCAGCGCTGCCCCGCAAGAGCTTGCCGGGCGCCCAGTGCGCAGTTTCACCAGGGCAAGGAGCGGAGCGCACGGCGCATTTAATGAGCCGACAGGAGGGGCGTTATCCGTCTTGTCGAACAAACAATGGCTGTCCAGTCCTATTTTCTTAGGCCCTAGACCCCTAGCAGAGGGGTTGGTGCTCATGCATGCATGCCAGCGCACCGAGGAGGAGTTGCTCAAGCTCCTTGCTCGCCACTTGTAAACCATGCACCGTGGCACCTGTGGTATCCCCTTGGCTATAAAACGAGGACCCCCGCCAACGGTCAAAGTGTTCAGAAAGTTCAGTCGGTACGGGAGGTACTTCCCTTTAGCTCGTTGATTCGTTTGCAGAGCCAACTCGTAGGGCACACAGGCAGTGGCCTGAAGTAGAAAGAAACAGTTAGCCAAAAAGAGATCACCCCGGGGTCTTCCCCCGGCAACTTGTAATCAGCTGTTTTCCCAGTAATTCAAGCTCAGACAAGCAGGACGTAGGGTTTTACACCTCCGGGTGGCCCGAACCTGGGTAAAAACGTGCATGCATCTGCTTGTATTGTACTTCGCAGGTTACGTACGCCCTTCGGCCACGCCGGCGATCGCCGGAGCGATCTCCGTCGCCCGTAAGCCGGTTGCCGGGGAAGCCCCTCCGGCAACCGAAGGAAACCCCGCAACAGCAGGGGTCCATGCCGCTGACATAGCGGCATGCGCTGGCAGGGAGACCCCTCCCTGGGTGGTGGAAATCGCCTGCTACCTGAAGGAGGGGCCCCTCCCGGAAGACGACGTCGCCGCGGAATGAGTGGCCCGGCAAACCAAAATGTACGCCGCGGTGGACGGGAACCTCTACTGCTGGCGTGCAAATGGGGTCAAGCTCATCTGCGTGCCGCAAGATGAAGGGCACGCATTGCTGGAAGAGATACATCGAGGCACATGCTCCCACCATGTGGCCTCCCGGGCGCTGGCCGGCAAGGCGTTCCGGCACGGCTTTTACTGGCCCACGGTCCTAGCTGACCCGGAGCGGCTGGTGAAGACGTGCGAAGCATGCCAGTTCACACGAAGAAGAGCAACCAACCGGCGCAGACCCTGCATGTCATCCCTTCTTCATGGCCGTTCGCGGTCTGGGGGCTGGACATCGTCGGCAAGCTGCCGAGAGCAGTCGGCGGTTACGAGTATTTGTTCGTGGCCATCGACAAGTTCTCCAAGTGGGTGGAAGTATAGCCAGTGCGGAAGGTGACCGCTCAGGCGGCCATCAAGTTCTTCAAGAACATTGTGTGCCAGTTTGGTGTGCCTAATGGCATCATCACCGATAACGGCACACAATTCACGAGCATAGTGTTCCAGGCCTACTGCGAGGGCATGGGCACCAAGTTGCACTTCGCGTCCGTTGCTCATCTGAGGAGTAACGGGCAGGCGGAGCGAGCCAACGCGGAAGTGTTGCGGGGGCTCAAGACGAGAACCTTTGACAAGCTCAAAGGCCACGGGAAAAATTGGGTCGAAGAATTCCTGCCCGTGCTGTGGTCAATCAGGACCACACCTAGTCGGGCAACGGGCGAAACCCCTTTCGCCCTTGTCTACGGGGCAGAAGCGGTGCTGCCCCTCGAGCTCAAGCACGGATCTCCCCGAGTACGCGCGTACGGCAACTCCAGCCAACACGAGCAAAGGGTCGATGATCTAAACTTCATCAAAGAGCTTCGATGCCGGGCTGCTGTGCGAGCCGCGCGCTACCAGCAGGGGCTCCGTCGTTATCACGACAGGCGAGTCCGTCCCCGGGGGCTCGAGAACGGAGACCTTGTCCTGCGACGGATACAAGGAACGAAGGCCGGGAACAAGTTGACTCCGAAATGGGAGGGCCCCTTTCGGGTAATACAGGTGACCAGACCGGGGGTTGTCCAGCTGGAAACCGAAGATGGCTTGCCGGTGCAAAATAGCTGGAATATTGAGCACTTGCGCAAGTTCTACCCGTGAAGCGGCGGGGCAAGGAGTGAAGCGCACGACGCATTTAATGAGCTGACAGAAGGGGTGTATCCATCTAGTCGAACGAATAGTGGCTGTCTAGTCCTATTTTTTAGGCCTTAGACCCCTAGCCGCGGGGTTGGCGCTCATGCATGCATGCCAGCACACCGATGGGGAGTTGCCCAAGCTCCTTGCTCGCCACTTGTAAACCATGCACCGTGGCACCTGTGGTATCCTCTTGGTTATAAAAGGAGGACCCCCGCCGACGGTCAAAAGGTTGGGTTTTTCCTCGTTAGGTCGTTCTCTTTTCACTAGGGTTCTGCTATCTCACAGTTCGGCACTAGCCTTAACCAAAAGTAGCAAGGAGCACTTAGCCGAAAAGAGAGCACCCGGGGACCCCTCCCCGGGAACTTGTAAACCCTCTGTTTCACAGTAATACAAGCTCAGACAAGTAGGACGTTGGGTTTTACACCGCAAGGTGGCCCGAACCTGGGTAAAAGGAGTGTGCATGTGTTCTTAGTGCCTTCACAGGCTTCGCATTGGCCCCGTCGGCGATCGCCAGAGCGATCCCCGTAGCCCACTGCCGAACCTAAAATGGGGGTGCCCGCGCATCCCCGGTGTCAGAGCCCCGTGCGACGACAACTGATCGCCCGTCGGTGACTCGATGACGACCCCGGCGCCTGCTCCCTGGAGGCTGAACGCGTCGTCGCAGTACAGGATCCAGTGGTCCTCGTCCAGCTTGCCCGGCATGCTGGTCTTCGGCTCATCCTCCTCTATGCCCGTCGAAGTCCATTCTGCGACGAAGTCCGCCAGGGCCGTACTCTTGATGCTCTTAGTGTTTGCGAAGTGTAGGTCAAACTCCGACAGTTCCATCCTCCACTCGGCCACCCTCCCGGTGGCTTCACGGTTGGTGAGGGCTCGCTCAAGGCAGAACCCCGACACCACCGTGACGCGGTGCGCCTGGAAGTAGTGCCGCAGCTTGCGTGACGCAAGCAGAACTCCCAGCAGGAGCTTTTGTTCCTGCAGGTACCTCACGCGATTGTCGCGGAGCATCGTGCTGACGAAGTACACTAGGTGCTGCACGAGCCGCCTGCGTGGTGCGGACGTTGCCGGCTCGAGGGTGGTTCCCTGGTCTGAGGCAGTTGCCGGGGGCAGCTCAGCCCCCTGCCCCCCAACCTCAGTCCCCGGGATGTCCTCCTCTCTCTCGGCAATCAGCACCGAGCTGACCACTTGGTCAGACGCCGCTAGGTAGAGTAGCAGCGGCTCGCCCAGTCTGGGGGCGACGAGGACGGGAGGCGATTTCAGGTACTACTTGAGATCCTGGAACGCCACCTCGGCCTCGGGGGTCCAATCTATCAGGCCCTTCTTCTTCATCACCTTGAAGAAAGGTAGGGCGCGTTCGCCCAACCTTGAGATGAAGCGGCCCAGTGCGGCAATGCAGTCGTTGAGGCACTGGACGTCCTTGACCTTGCGGGGAGCCTCCATCTTCTCGATAACTTCTATCTTCTTTGGATTGGCCCGAATTCTCCTGTGCGAAACCAAGAAACCCAGAAGCTGGCCCGAGTCTACACCAAAGGTGCACTTCTCAGGGTTCAGCTTGAGTTTGATCCTGCGAAGGTTATCAAACATCTCCCGCAAGTCATCAATCAGCGAGCCCCCGTACTTCGACTTGATGACGATATCGTCCATGTAGGCCTCTACGTTCCGGCTTAGCTGGGGTCCCAAACACTCGCGCAACGCACGTTGGAATGTTGAGCCCGCGTTCTTCAACCCGAAAGACATGCACGTATAGCAGTAGCAGCCGACTGGGGTGATGAACGATGTTTTCTCCTCATCTTCGACCGCCATATTAATTTGATGGAAGCCGGCAAACGCATCTAAGAAGCTCAGCAAATCGCAACCAGCAGTGGAATCTACTATTTGGTCAATGAGGTACAGGGAAGGGATCTTTCGGACATGCACGGTTGAGATCAGTAAAATCCACGCACATGCGTAATTTATTTTTCCCCTTGGGCACTACAACAAGATTAGCCAACCAACTGGGGTATAGTACTTCCCTGATAGCCTCCGCTGCTTTGAGCTTTTCCACCTCTTGCTTGATGAAATCCTTGCGCTCCTACGCTTGCCGGCGGATCTTCTGCTTGATGGGGCGGGCATCCGGGCGCACCGTGAGCCGATGCTCAATCACCTCCCTAGGGACTCCGGGAAGGTCCGTCGGCTCCCAAGCGAACACGTCGGCATTTTCCCGGAGGAAAGTGATGAGGGCACTTTCCTATTCGGCAGTAAGGTTCGCACCGACGGTGACGGTGCAATCCTTGTTGCCGGCTCGGAGGGGCAGCTTCTTCACCTTGGCGGCCTCCTCCTTGAGCTTCCGGCCCTTGCCGGGGCACGAGCTTGAGCCTGCGCTTCCCCCGGCAAGCTCTTGTGGGGCAACGCAGGCCCTTTTAGTTGCCGGGCCGTCGCCCGGCGATCCCTCACCTCCGGCAATGTCGTCGTCACCGGCGTCGGCTGCGGCTGCGGCCCTAACGACTTCGCCTACGCACCAAGCCGCGTCCTTGAGGTCGCACCTGATGGAGAGGACTCCGTACATGGACGGCATCTTCATCACGCCGTAGGCGCAATGAGTCGCCGCCATGAACTTGATCAGCACCGGCCGACCAAGGATCCCGTTGTAGAGCAACGGGATGTGCGCGACGTCGAACACTATGTGCTCGGTCCTGAACGCTTCTCGGGACCCAAAAGTCACCGGTAGCGTAATGCGCCCCAGGGGGCGCACGATCCCGGGGTTTACTCCCCGGAATGGGTCAGTGGGCTTCAGCTGCTCCACCGGCAACTAGAGTTTCTCCACCAACCTGACGAACAGGTGGTTCAGCCCCGCTCAGTTGTCCACCAGCACCTTGGTCACCGTCACGTTGTTGATGATCGGTGAAACCACGAAGGGTATGACCCCTAAATCCAGCTGTCGCGCCGGGTGATCGTCGGAGCTGAAGGTTATCGGGACGTGCGGCCACTTCAGCGGCTGCTACGGCTCCGCATCCAGCAACAGCGCACACACCTCCCGGGTGAGGCGCTTTACCGCAGCGTGGGATGAGGGAGCGTAAGCTCCCCCATGGATGCAGGCGACGTCGCAGGGCTCCTGGAAGCCCGGCTCGTCGCCCTCGGTGCAGTTGGACTGCTGCTCCTCCGCGCGAGCCCTGTCTTGTCCCCTGGGAGGGCGCAACCTACTGGCGCGGGCCTGGCCGTGTCCCCCCGGGCTTCCTCCCTGCCGGCGGTGGCGCCGGCAGGCTTCGGCTCCGCTCTGGGGTCGTTCGGGCAATCTCGTGCCCGATGTCGCCGCTGTTGAAGTAGGCGCCGGCTGCTCGGCGCTCCTCGTGGCGCTGCTCGCGCTGCTGCTTGATACCCTGCAGGATGCGGCAGTCCTGCGCGTCATGGGTAGAGTTGGCGTGGATGGGGCAACGGGACGTGTTGCCCTGCTTGCCGCCAGACCCGCCACCGGACGAGGCCTTCTTTGTGGGCCTCGCGGTAGCCCCTGACTCCGCAGCGAGGACTTGCTTCCTGCTTCGCTTGCGGGAGCTCTTCTTCTGCGAACCCTCGCCTGGGCTCGCGGCAACTTTAGCTGCAAGTTCAGGCGCTAAGCGCCCTTCCTCGGCCATGGCACACTTGTGTGCCAGGGCGTACAGATCCTGCGTCGTCCGAATCCGATGCGTGCTCAGCTTCTCGCGCATCTTGGGGTCACGGACGTTGATGGCGAAGGGGTTGATGACGGCGGCAGCCTCCGCCTTCGGGATGGAGTAGGAGAGGTTTGAGAAGCGGTTGATGAAGCTCCGCAACGTCTCCCCCGGCTTCTGCACCACGGTGTGCAGCTCCGCCATGGTTCCTGGGCGTTTGTAGCCGCCCTGGAACGCGCTCACAAACTTCTCGCGCAGGTCCGCCCAAGTGGCGATAGACCCAGCAGGCAGGTTGAGCAGCCAGGTTCTCGTTGATCCCTTAAGGACCATCGGGAACCAGTTGGCTCTGACCTTGTCGTCGGCGCCGATGGCATGCATCCCCAATGTGTAGGTCAGGAGGAAATCCTTGGGATTCACGGTCCCATCGTACGTACCGAGCACGGGCGCTCGGAATTTGCGGGGCCATGTTACCCACCGCAGCTCGCACGTGAATGTGGTGCAGCCGTCCTCGGGGCCCATAGGAGCATCCTCCTGCTCCTGTGGGTCCTGGCGCTCCACGACGCGTCGACGCCAGCGCTCCAGGTGCTGGCGCAGGTCCTCCTGCTGACGGGCATTCAAGATGCCGCACGCGTCACCTCGCGTGACGGTGGGTGACAAGTCCGAGGACCCCTCTAGGTCCCTGCCTCCCGGGCCTCCCTGCGGGGGAGGGTTTTCCCCTTGTCGCGAGGCACGGGGCGTGTCTCCGCACCCCGGGTTCTGCTCACGGCCTGAGCCTGCCGGGGCGCCCTCGCCTTGTGGCTGTTGGGCGGCGAGCGCAAGGAGCGCATCCAACTCCGCGCTCCATGCCTCGTGTGCCGGCGTGCCCTGCTGCCGCTCGTACCGCACCATGACCCGCGCAGCGACGATGGCTTCTGCCGGAGTTTGGGCCGGGGGCAATCGATTCTCCGACCAACTGCCCTCCGCCCCATCCCCTGGCACACCTGCGTGAGTAGGGTGTGACCCCATCGGCGTTGCTCACGACGCGGTGTGCTCGTGGTGCGGCTAACGCTGCGCATCTTCGGCCGCGATTCAACTCGCCGGCCGGCGCGGGCGGCACTGTGGCCGCTCGCGCGACTGGCCCCGGCACTGGGAGCCGCCGGCCCCCTCGGCAGGTTGTCTACTGACGGCCGAGGAGGTGGGGGTGGCAGCTGCGATTGCTGCGCTCGTGAGGGTTCAAGGTGTTCCTGAACCCGTGACGCGGGCTGCGTGTCGTGTGATCGCGTGTGTGCCACTGGGGCTTCACGCGGATCGATCCGGGGGTCACCAACCCGCTTGGGGGGCATGGTGGTTGGCTCTGTCGTCGAAGAAGACGAGGCCTATGTTGGTGTAGATGTCACCGCCGGTGGTCACCGGCGAGCTCTCCTCACGCGCCCCCAACCTGGCGCGGCAGATGTCGTGGCACGGGGCTTCGACACCAGGGATGCTCGAGCACCCCCTTTTTTGGTTCGGCAGTGGGCGACGGCGATCGCTGGAGGCGATCGCTCCAGCGATCGCCGTCAGGGCCAATGCGAAGCGCTACAGCATGCAATGAGCACGGACACACGGTTTTACCCAGGTTTGGGCCACCCGAAAGTGTAAAACCCTACGTCCTGCTTGTCTGAGCTCGAATTAACGGAAGAACAAGTGCTTGCAGGTTTGCCGGGACAAGCCCCCGGGTGCTCTCTTTTTTGGCTAAGCGCTACTTACTACTTTGTGCTACTACCAGTGTAGGACTATGAGTTGGTCGAACCCTTTAACTGTGGGCGGGGGTCCTCCTTTTATGGCCAAGGGGATACTACAGGTGCCACGGTGCATGGTTTACAAGTGGCGAGCAAGGAGCTCGGACAGCTCCTCCTCGGTGTGCTGGCATACATGCAAGAATACTAGCCTAGTAGCTAGGGGTCTAAGGCCTAAAAACTACTCTTGGACAGCCACTGTTCTCCTGACTTGACGGGAAACCCCCTCCCTGTCGGTTCATTAAATGCGTCGTGTGCCTCACTCCTTGTCCAGACAAACCCTGCGTGCTGGGCGCCCGCCACGCGCCCATGTGATGCTGCAGTCCTGCTTACTCGGCCCCGCCCTCGCAGCGGAAACCTGCGCCCGGAAGCGCCCCTCCCGGCAAGTACCTTCCTGGGAGGTGCCCAGGCGGGAATTCTCCCCCGATGCCCCGCTAGCCCTGCCGAGCTGGTAGCTTGCCGGGCGGCTTGTATACTGCCGCCCGGGGTGTGACCCTCCCGAGAAGCAGGCGAGGCAACCCGCGCATCGTGCAGCGGTGGTAATCCGGATGCCACTGGTGCGACACAAAAGGAACAGCTGCACAGTGGGCTAGCAAGGCCAATAATTCTAACTCAAGGATGAAGACGATTGTTGAAGAACGCAAGACTAGAAACAGAATAACATGTTGGCACCGTGGGGAGTATGATCACAATAAGCAAACCTGCAAAAATCTACATACTGAGTATCCCAGTACGAGGAGTGTAGGTAAAAAGACAGGCAGAAGCAAAGGTAACAAAAAAAATAACAGCATTTAAAAATGAAACGATCACTTGGTCAAAAAAGAATGAAGAAATTAATTTCATTGAATAACAATAATTCTATGCAATAAAAATGATGGAGAATATTGTCTGATTCTTTAATTCATCTGATTGTAGCAGAATTATGTGGTTACTGAAATTACCTGTTATTGTTTGCAGGAGCTAACACAAATTCGGTGAGGCAAAAAAGGCCAACAGAAGAAGATGCAGGGCTCGTACAGACAAACACAATGCCAGGTGCACCAGCTAACAACAGGCAACAGACATATCACGCTTCTTCACATCACATGCATCTGCAGCAAGCGGGTTAAGAGACTGAGTGAGCACCTGGAAAAAAAAGCATAAGCGATGGGAAGAAGAATACAGAAACATGGAGAAGGATAGGAAGAAATGAACTTACAAAAAATATGGCGACGTTGCGGTGCTTGTATTCCTGACATTGATTTACATCCCATAAAAAAGAACTTACGTAACGCCTGTGTGTTAATCTTGTTCCCTTAAACTGAAGTGCAAGTTTGTATCCCAAAACAGCAGATGGACCACCTTGTTTTGGAAAAAAATATGAGTGCTATCGCGATCTTGCATGGTATCCCTTCCCCTGGTGAAAGTAACAACTACAAAATGTACTACTGGAGTTCAAACAGAAATTGAAACATACAAGGGCGCTCGGAAAAATAAACAGATGGAACAGAATACGTTGGAACACATCACACATGAACAACAAAAAAGTAGTGACAAAAGAAGATATTTAAGTGCTGCAATACTGCTTGCAGCAAAAATAAAAAAAAATTGTGCTCCAACAGAGAGTATTACATAGACAAAAGCTAGAACAAGGTACTACAGTAAAGGGAGAGTCTTTCCTCTCGTATAACAACAAAATCAAAACATAAACCACACCCCCAACATTACTCTGTACGGATCTTCAATATAACATACAGATGAAAAACACACTACTCTGGTACAGCAATGTCAAGCACCATGTCCTTCACTCTCTGTAACACATTGTGGTGGCTAAACAACATTTCATTGCATATTTGGATGCGAAAATTATTTATATCCCTGAATGTGAACTTGTCTTTGAGATGAGACCGAGGATTGAACAGCTGCATAAATTTCATGCAGAAAATACCACAGCCGTCCCTGGAAAACCACAAAAACATATGTAAAATAATAAAAAAAATACAAATTCAGTAAATGATTAGAAGTCAACAAAAATGCATTGCTGAGAAGAAGCATCAAAAAACTTTACGTGTTGCTCTGCATTGGGACAATTGGGTGCTCAAAACGAAACGTAGAGAAGTCAACTTGCTTGTCAGTTTCTTCATTCCAAACTTTGCTGAAATTTTGCATCTGTTTACAGAAAAAGCAAAAACAACCCTTTATTCGAGGATGAAAATAAAAGAAGAAAACAGAAAACACAAGACCTATGGAAACAAGTTGTAAGAACATACAAGACGATTCTTTATAGAATTATGATAGTCGCTGCCTTCCCTAAAATAAGAATCCAGAACAATGAAGCATTCCCCCGGGAAGTCAACCGCAAAAACAAACCAATGAACACGGTGCAGGCATGGCATGAAAACCTGCATGAGCCAGGCAACAAATGATGTAATGAAAACAAGCATGGGAAAAGGATATGCTACAGTGACAAGTAAAACAAAAAACAGGGTAACATACGAGATCACATTTGGTGATGAATTTGCGAGCACTATCAAAAGATTTCTTCATGGTCTTCTGGCATTCAAGCATCTGCTTTTCATTGTCCCATTTGCACAGAATATAGTCCTGCCCCACGAATTTACAAATAGTTGGAGCACACAACAAAATGTGAATGAAATTAAAAAAAGGACAATAAAATTCCTAGCAGAAAACATTACCGCCATTGTACTGAAGAAAAAATTCTTCTTGCATTTGGTTGCAGGTGTGTCAAGGCTAAGCTTCCGACAAAACCCATTCATTGTGTAAAAATCAACTCTCCCTCCGAATTTAAAAGAATTCCCCAAAGACCAAATGGTAACATAAACTCTAACATAGTCAATGGCTTTATTGCTGCAAGGAAAATAAACGGAAAAATGGAATTAGATAACACTAAAAGGCAGGTGACAAAATGTATGCTTGTGTCAGTACAAAAGAATGCTCAAAACAAGAGGACAAAAGAAACAAAAACACTTACTACTGAACTGTAGCATCTTCTGATAAGCACACAATTGTACTGTGGTACTTTACTTGGTGAGGCCTCGTATGTGATTTCAAACGATCATCTTCAAAAGGTGACAACTTGAAATGGCTAGGAGCAACATGCCTTCTAGGAGCATATAAATTTTTCTTATGAGCAGATGAACTAGCAGATTGAAAATTATTAGATGTTGAATTCCCAAAACTGTTGTACAAAACATCTCCTTCATTGCTCAACTGGTTGCATCTATCTGCAAAACTCCTTTCGCCTGTAATTTGAACTTCAGGAGTGCAATCGGGTGACTGACACAAAAAGAGAAAAAATGGGGAAACAAAAATAGTGAATCAACAGCAATAACTCCTCCTAGAAATAAACATATAAGATTAACAGAGGGGGGACACAAAAAACTGCAAGCACCAACCAATACAACAAAACATCAGCGTTATGGGTACGGCTTTGTCTAGACAAAAAAAGCATTGCACTAGCATGCCTGTATAAATGCATCGTCCCAAACACATGCAATACTGGTACCTGGCTAGTGCAAAAGTACATGATTGCAATACCTTAAAACTTCAATTACACCAATTAATAAACTGCATTGCGCTGCGCGTGGGGTTGTAATTGCATTGTCACCGGCATGCAATTCTGCTAGCTGGCTAGTGCAAAAGTACATAATTGCAACGCCTAAAGGCTTAAATTACCTAAAAGACATAAGCTATGGCATAAATTATGGCGTAATTTGAACTTTAGGAGTGCAACCAGGTGACTGACACAAAAGAGAAAAAAGGGGAAAACAAGAAGGGTAGTGAAAACAACGGCAATAACACCTCCTAGAAAAAAAAACATATAAGATTATCAGAGGGGGGAGACAGAAAAACTGTGTGCACCAACCAATACAACAAGATCAGCAGTTTGGGTACGGCGTTTCTTCAAGGATCTTGGGCAGTCATTGTGACCAACATCGCCAGGGTTCGTGCCCAAGTTGTACCTAGAAAACTCAGGATTGTCGAGGTTGATGACAAAACGTTCATGCTGCAAAAAAGCAACGTGTGAGTGAAAAAAACTGTTAGCTTCATAATGATTTGATATTGTAGAACAAAAAGACATCGCTCGTGCAATAACCAACTACGCGCACCCCACAACTCCCCATACCTGACTTGTCTTTGGAGAAACATTGACACTGAGACGGTTTAAAGCATCAACAGACTTGTTTGGCTGAAAGACATAGGAGCAAGTAAAAACTATGGATTAAAACGTATACCATTAGTAACCCAAATATAATGTTCGGTAAAAGGGTATGGCAACATAAGAAACATTACATAAAGATTTCCCTTGCTTCGATCCTTTGGAACAGACTTCAGGTTAGACAAATCATCGCCTGAAAGACCCTGTAAAAGACACGAATAACATACAAAACCTAGACAAAAATGTAAATTTACGTATGGTCGGAATACAAAACAAAGAAAAGGCAAAAACTCACTGATGCGGATGGCTTCATGATGTTTGTAATCCTATCAACATTATACATTTGTGTGGTTGGAACATCAACATGTTTGGGAGGGCATGGCTTAGCAGAAACATTGAGGGGGAGGCCATTGGACCGAGCAACTTGCTTGTTAGGCTAATACACATAGAAGCAAAAAAATCAAAAAGAAAAGAAAAATATGCATAGGAAGATAAGACTAGAGTGACATGGGAACATACATCAACATTTTCCTTGTTTGAGTTCTTTGAGACCAACTTTGCCTTAGGAAACATAGCGCCAGGGAGTCCCTGCAGGTTGCATAAAAACATAAAAACATAAAAACATATGGATAAAAGGTGAAAAATACGACTTGTTGCATAAAACGAGATACAAAAAATGCGGCAGCTCACTGATATGGATTGCTTCCTCTTATGGCTAACCCTCTCAATATTGTAGGTTTGGGTGCTTGGAGGATCAACTTTATTGGCGAGCTCGTGGGCATAATTGTCTACATTGTTCACAAAATCATCAACATGGGGCCCCGACTGAAGGGGTTACGTCCTGTGCTGACATCAACCTTTAAACTGGTGGGTGTTGGCAGTTTCAAATTCCTATGATATTTAACCTTGCCTGCCTTCTGCATGGGCAAAATGGGCCCTGGAAAAAGGCAAGAATGAAAAACAGAGGACACATTTTCAACACCCACAACAAATGACAATTACATCATCTGGAAAAAAGAGGACACAAATAATCTAGCCATTGATACCTGTGGTCGCTGTTTGTTGAGAACAAGTCACACTGGCCTTATATTGGCTAACAGATACATCTGGCATTGCGATTGCATTTTCACATGCGTTTCAAAAAAAACACACAAAAACAATGAAACAAGCAATACATGAGGACTTGGTGCCTATGATAGGTGAAGTGCAAAAATAAGGAAATAATACTTACCAGCTTTATCATGTGCAACTTGGGAGACATCTTTTTCAGGGACGCATGCAAAAGTATTGTCAGAAGCAGATGGCCCTGCAAGAAAAAACTAATGTGTGAGGGAAATAGTGGATTGTACACAAAAGGAAGACAAAAAATCAATAACATAACCTGGCTTTGAAAGCTTTAATTCCAATGCATCAGCATTTGATGCCTTGTTCTGGGCTGCTAGACCTGTGATAAAAAGACAGAAAAACTTGCAATTCATTTGAAAAAAATAAAACACAACGAAAAGCAGGTGTCATAAAAAACCAGAAAAAGCCTGAACAATGAACCTTGAACTTCATTTTCTTTGTCATTATTACACATGTTTCTCCCTTCAAAGAAATTATAGAAATCACACCCGTCCTTGCCCCCACTGCCTCTGGGAAGCTCAGAGACAGAATCGCTGATATACTGATCCTATGAACAACAAGAAATCAAAATTTATACAAACTCAATGCCATGTGCGTCACAAAAGAAAAAAAAAGGAGCCAATAAGTAACTAACCAGCAATGAATCCGATTTTTCAAGATCTCCGCCATTGCTTGCGTTTTTTGGGTTAGCAGAACCTAAATAAAATGTACAAATCAGATTAAAAAGGAAAAAAAATAAGACCCAAATAACAAATAGAAAAGAGCACAAAAAAAAATCCCCCCCCCCCCCCGATAGAGCCAAAAGCAATACAACCACCAGCATGAACATACCTATGTCATATGAATTGGTGCAGTCAGAATTCACAACTACAGTAGTGCATTCTGAATTAGCAAAATTGTTCAAGTCAGGAATAGCGTCAGGATCATCAACTTTTTCAGTCTTATCTGAGTTACAACAGCCATCTAACTGAACACCGCCATCATTGAGAATGCATTCTGAAGTGCGAGCTGGTTTGGCATTTCCTGGACTTTCTTGAGCAGCCATGGAATCAGTAAAATCAGCGGGAAGGGGAGCCCCGGATTCGCTAAATTGAGGATCATCCAACATTTCAGCAGCAGCTTTCACACGGTTCAACACAGATATAACAAACTCCCCGGCTCTAACTGACGTCAAAGGTTCAATGCTTGAAGCAAACATGTCAGCCATCATGTATATATCCTTGAGGACCTAGACGAACATAAAAATGAAAACAATGTTTGATAGCACAAAGAGCTTAACAAAAGGACATTAAATAGAAATTTGTAAAAGGGTCTGTATATTCAAACACTTACATCAGCATGCAAAGTGTCTTTGAAAGAAGCCTCTAATAAATCAAAAACAGATAAAGCCCCAGAAGTTGATGCTCCGTCATTCGCACACAAGCCATAGCAAGTCTTGGACAAATCTTTCAACTAATAAAACACCACAGCAACCAGTAAAAAAAATGGTGGCGATGAAATTTTAAAATAAAAAGAAGCAAAAGATAGAAAAGAACTAACATTGCGACGACCATATTCAGGACCTTGTTTCCAATCATATTGAGCAAACTCCTTTATCATGTCCTTTCGCCACACATTTAACCTTGGGAAATAGCCACATGGGCTCCGGACTCCAAAATCAACAAAGTCCAGATACATAACCTGAATTACAAAAACATCAAAAGGAGGGTAGTTAGATACAAAAGGACATATCAGAAAAACCCATAAAAAAAGGGGATATAAAAAGAAATCAAAAAATGGGGACGTACAGCTTGATAATAAGTACAGCCACCAAGCGTGAGATTAGACTTGGAAGACAACACTTTAGGCTTGTCCTTCAGATACTTTTTCACGCTCAACATAAACCAATTGAATCCAAAAAGAGCCCAGTTGTAGTTCCTCACTTGACTGGGAACAAGAAGCCAACCCAGGTACTTGGTGCTTGGGTAGGTGCTTGAATTAGGACACAAGAAAGATGCAAACACAACAGCCATAAAGCAAACAAAGTACTGGTCATCACTAAGAACATCTTGCAAAAGGAGCTCCCCAAGCTGCTTTATGGTTGGAAATTCAGATAAGCCCAAAAAACTAGTGAATGCTTCTTTTACCCCAACAGATTCAACATTAACAGGATCGCCAGAATTATTAAGACCCGTCACTTGACAAAAAGAGTCAACACTCAAATTAATGCAGCCCCCTTCCAAAACAATATCATTCGAGTTGACATCAATGTGATCAGCAATCCATTGAGAAAACCGACTTGGGACACCAGAGCAATCAATGTCCAAGAAGCATGAAAACCCATGATTACATATGACAGATTTCTTATCACCAGGGATTCTCTTGATGATATCAGATAACCACATCAAATTTCCGCTATTAGTTGCTTTCTTACAAACAGGGGACTGAGGGTTTTGTCATGTTCTTTGCCTCTGATAACATTAATATACTTCTACAAGGTTACAAAGAATACACGAAGAGCAAAAACCCAAAGAATACAGAAATACAGAATGATTTAACCTTGTGATCATGGGGGGCAACGCCGCTCTTCCCCATCTTCTTCCGAAAACAAGATTTTAGCTGCACATAGAAAGATATGGGGAGAGGATAAAATCAAAAGCTGTGTAAAAAAAGAAATTATGAATTTTTTCAATTACAAAACCACAACAAGTCTAAGAGCAAACACTGACCAGGTCACTGATATTGTCTACAAGAAGATCAGTATCTTCAAGCTCGCTAGAAGAAGAACCATCCTTAAACAATAACACCAATCTCAGTAAACAACAAACAAAAAATCATATAAAACACACCTCCACCCCAACCCCACAGCATCACAAAAAATGGCGAAAAAAACACAAGCTAACCAGATCATGTGCGCCAGCCCCACCAGCGGAATCGATGAAAGCTTGATCAAAATTATCAATTCGGTCACCATCATGGTCAGATTGCAATGTGAACCTATCATCATATGAGGTCTGGTGGAATCCCATCCTACAAAACATAAAAGATTCAGACAACCGGAAGTGCAAACTATAGTGAAGGGAAAGTATACAATGTGACAAAAGACGCACAAGAGATGCGTAATTCAAGTCGCCATTGCCCCACCCAGGATACCCGACCAAATCAAAATCTAAAGAATCATCTAGGCCATGTACAGGGGCATGGTCGTCATCATCAGCACTCTCATTGCCACCACCCAACTAAAAACATGGACAAAAAACAAAAAACAATTTGCACCCATATAAAACTCTGGTATAACGATGATTAACTAGCTGACCGATAAGATAACAAAGAATGGCTTCATTAAAAAAACAGACTAACTTGAACATGACTCGCCAAGCTCCGGGAAGAAAAACCACCGGAATTGGATAACATAGAATCGCCACTGCTAACAGCAAGATAATTCTGTGTACAGGCATCCACCAATAACGTGTGATCATATGAGCGGGCGCCAACGCCATACATCTAATTACAATAAATCGGGGATAAACAGCTTTAAAAGTCCACTCATATTGACAAGTAATAATGTACATAAAATCTGCATAACAAACATTAGCTAAACTCACAAAGGGGGGGACCCCCTAAAAAGAAGAACAAATAAAGCACCATGAATAAAATGGATTAGGGGATGGGGTATTGCATATATATTGCATCATGGTTGTAATTGCAAAAAACATACATTGCAAAATGCACACTGCATAACGAACAAAGCATATATGAGGTCTATAAAATCTCTGACTCCATTCGAGGTTTATTTCTGATCAGCATTACATATAGGATTAGCAACTTGAATTACATAAGAATACACCATTACATATGAAGCAAACCGAACTGTATAAGCCGTGGAGAAAAGCATCAGATGCAGCTGAGCTTAGTCCACATCCAAAGCTACAGAACAAGTGCAGAATTCGTGCGAAAACTCACCAGATCTGATGCGACGGCGACAGAATTGCAATGAACATGAAAATATGGGTCTCTCGGCAAATCAGCATCGTGTAGGCAAGGCAGGTAGGAGAAACTCTCATCGAAGCTCGCATCCCCACCACCCATCGATCCGAAAAAAAAGCATCAACCCCTCCTGTACGGTGTAAATCGGTATAAACCAAGGGTTCCGAAAAAACTCCTTCCAAAATCACGTGAACTTGTTCGTACAAATACTACATCAAGCAACCAAGTTCATTCCCCCCCATCCGATTAAAAAAAGTAGGATGAAAATTGAGTGGCAAAATAGAAGAGCAGCAGGTAAACAACTGCAACACAGAACAGCGCATCCTCCCCGGTACGAAATGTTCTAGATCTAGAACATTTCCTACACACGATTTGAACGCGCGCACAAAACAGCAAACCCCCCCTTAACGACATAGCAATCAGCACCCTTCCGTTCAAAAAACCACACAAAAGAACAGCGAAATCGCCGGGATTCCAGCCGACGAACAAACACCCACTAGGCGAAACAGAGAACCAAATCACCAAAGCAGCGAACAAAAAAAGGGGAAACCAGCGACAAACTCTATGAAATCTCTCAGAAAAATGGCCGAACCTCGAAAAGGGGGATAACCCTAGGGCAGAAACCACAGAAATCGCCTCTGTCGGCACAGGAAAATCGCCTCTGCGCAAACAAAGGACGAAGAACCAAATCGCATGGAGAGAGGAGAGGCGATAGAGAGATGGGGGACGATACCTTTTGGTAAGACAGCCGGGAAAAGTCAGAAGAGAGGGCGCGGACAAAACAAAGCAGAAGCGGTGGCACGAAATTTGAAAAAGAGACAACAGCGGGGCCACGCACAGGCCGCGGCCGCGGCCAAAACCCAAGCAAGCAGAACGAAACGCAAAGCAAAGGATCGACGGCTTCCAGGTCGCCTGCTTTGGCAAAACAAAATTGGCGCCTACGCACTAGCAATTCAGTTTAAATTTCGGTCTAGATATGCCACTAAAATCTATGTCGAGTTGTTGAGAAGGCGATTTTGCGCTTATGATTAGCCAATAAAATTCTACATGATAATAACACAAAGTTTTACTACAATTAAATTCAAAAGATATAATTTGAGTACAAAAATAGCACAACGTTATGATACTAGGCTGGAATGTTTCTGAGCATACATTGCTTGTGATTCTTCTAAGATTATGTTGAATTTGGGCATATGCTATTGAAATTTATTTGAAAATTTTGTGCTATGCTGAATATGGGAATATGTTGTTGAAATTTGTGCTAAAGGTTATTCTATATTTTTGCGATATTTTCATGTTGAAATTTATATCGAATATAATGGTCATCACAGGGCTAAAATCAACACAAGGGCTAATCAAGGGGGCAAAAAAAATCGTCTTTTCCATGGCCATTTGAACGGTTAAACGCAAAGCATGAAAAGGTGGAGGAGGTACAATTGGCACCATCACCAAAATGTAGGAATGCTAAAAAAACCAAACAATCACTAAGATGTGAAGCACCGTGGATTAATTTTCACACCGCGTAGTACGGAAAGCAACAAACTAATGGTCATGGAGAAGTAGGTCGAGCGACGCGGCCGCGAGCCTGGTGGCGTTGACGTAGTCCCGCGGCGCGTGCGGCGGCAGCCCGGGCACGACCAGCCCAGCCACCCGAGCCACCCTCATCGCCCACCCCTCGGCGTACTCCGCGCCGCCAACGTACCCCATCAGAAACCCCCTGGCGAGCTCCCACGCCGCGTTCGCGTACTTGGGCACCAGGAACGCCGGCGAGAAGTAGTTCCTGTTGGGCACCTCTTCCTGCTCCTCCAGCCCCCGCGCCCTGTACAAGCTGTCGAAGTAGACGCATCGCCCAAAGTGCGTGAACAGGAGGCCGTCGTAGGGCACCCTCGTCACCACGTCGTTGCAGTACACGAACCGGAGGTACTTGTTGTTCCCGTTTGAGTCCAGGTGCCGCTCCACGAACTCCGCCAGCCCCGCGTCCCCGACGCGGGGCTGCCCGTAAGTGTACACGCCCTGGAGCCTGCCCAGGAGCTCGTGCTCCCCGTGCAGCGCCAGGATCGCCGGGAACAGCACGGCCAGCGCGCCGCCCAGGCTGTGGCCCGTCACCACGAACCTCGCCCGCGGGCTCTCCGCCAGGAACCGCCGCAGCGCGTCGCGGACGGCGTAGTACGCGAAGGGACGGTCCGGGTCGGCGGTGATCTCTGCCGGCCAGCCGGCGTTCCGCTGCAGCCCGAGCGCCTTCATGAAGCCGCCGTGGACCTTGCCCACCCCTGGGATCTCGTACCACGACAGGTCCACGTCCGTGCACCACTGCTCCGCGTCGAACGGCTGCGTCCCCCGGAACGCCACCACGGCCAGCTCCGCCGCGTCCGCCGCCTTGTCCGCCATCATGAAGGCCTGGGTCGTGCGATCGCCTCGGAACTCTGCATTTTTTTTTTTGGGTGGCTCCACGTTAATCAAACCGAATTACGTGCATTCGTGTGTCATCAAAGTGCAACGGCTATATATGTTGATCGGTCCTGATCTTACCGTTGGAGCAGTTGAAGAACTCCAAGAACTTCATCTGCATGATTAGGAAAGCCGGACGGGTTAGTTGGACACAAGGCTGTGAATATATTAACCTCGATCGACATTTACAAGATTTTTTACCGGTGGTGTTTCCGCACCTGCCAATGGTTTTCGACGACGCTCTCGATGACGAGTTCGTTCTCGTAGGCTAGTTTGGAGGCCATGATGCCGAGAGCGGCGTGGTAATTGCTATCCCCTGGATTGATCCTCTTGTCCAGCTCAATTCTCGTGTCCATTAGCCCGATGAACGATCGGTAGTTGGCAGATTTGCTGTCCGGGATTTGTCGTCTGCCTGCAACCATATTATTGCGCTTGAAATTAAGAAAACATAGTCATGCGTATCGTATATCTGTACCTGTACCTAGGTGGGATTTTTTTTGAGAAAATGCATGCGCACATTATGTCAAGGAGGGAGGAGACTCGGCTCCCCTGAGTAACTATGCAGAGGTCACCAACTCACCATCCCACTCACCTAACTTTGTTGGATGTACGGGTTCTCCCCTGTGAAGGAGTTCTTGAGGACTTCTCAGTGATTTTCAAAGGGGAAAAAACATTTTGATCTTTGTTTTGGATTTTCTTTTATTTTCAATTAAATTCAAAGGCGATCTCCAAATGCGCAAAATAAAGGAATAGTACAATTTGGGAACAACTATGTCGAACCAATTAATTCAAAGTGGAGATAAATGACAAAGCTAAAAACAAAGTCTGCGGGTCCTTTTTAAAAAAAAAAACAAAGTGTGCACATGAATTGCATGTTCTCGGAAAATCTAATTAATCTCTACAATTCAAAATATAAGATGTTCTAGCTAAGACTATAGATAATCAAAGTAATAACTACAATATCAAATAAGTATATTACGAAGATATTTATCATGCCGGATTTAATAAACTATATTTTAGAGTTGAAGATGTTTCTATATTTCTTTTATAAATATGATCAAATTTTAAGAAGTTTGACTTAGGAACATCTTGTGTTTTGGAATGGATAAAGACATAAGAGTATTAGAAGCAAACACTTGCCCGAAGTCAACCTTGGAATCTTGGACGAGAATGCGCACGAGGATGAAGAATGTGGGAGGAGGTTGATCGAGTGGACAACCAGAGGGGGGATGGTGGGTACGGTAGTTGACCTTGGTGATCGGCGACCAGGGGAGGCCCCGAGCAAGGTTAGAGCAAGGTTTTATCAGGACGACAGACAGATTAGAGCAAGGCGTGGTCGGGACACGGTAGAGACTTGCTGCCGCTGCAGGAGTATAGGAGGCGAGGTGGCTTTGGTTATTAAGGAGCGAACTCCTTAAACCATGCATGTAATTTCCTTCCCAAAAAAAAATGTTTTCTTGCTTACAACAAACAACGGTTTGCTGATTTTCGTATCACTGCTTGATATTCCTAAGAGACCAACTTTAAAACACAGGTATATCTACCCGCAAAAAAAAAAAACACAGGTATATCTTAGATTAATGGAACTAGATTGCTTCCTAATTGTACATCCATCGCTTTATAGAATTTGGAGAATCTATTTGCTCAACTGAAAATGTTGATAATTATAGGAACATGTGCTAGTGTCATCCTTCGAAAAGATTGATCGATACTCCTGCAAAGAAAGATGGGTTAATTCGTCCTTTGTCTCTTGATCATGATCAGATACTACCGCGACGTAGGTAGCATTATTTCTAGCACAGAACCATGCATGCTAGTGGTAGATCTCATTATCTGATTTAGACATTAATTTTAGTGCGTGTATATATACCTCGTATGGTGTTCCAGATAAGCATGAGCACGCCGCCGCCATTGTCTGTGACGAGGTTCATCCAGTACTCGATGGCCGTCCCGAGCCTGGCCATGGGCGTCTTCACCCACATCAGCACCATCTGCGCGACGACGGAGACGAAGATGACCCAACGGTGCCACCGCTCGGCGACCGGCGCCGTGCCGGCGGGGAACTCGACTGCGTCGTTGTCAGTGACGTCGCAGGAGCACAGCAGGTGGGCGAGGTTGCGAGCGCCGCCCTTGTCCGGCCGCAGCACCATGAAATCGCTGAAGTACTCATCCCGGCCGTCCATACCCGATCGATCGAAAGCGAAGGCGAGCAGAAGCTGAGCTTATTGATTAAAAATGATCAAGAGCAAGAGACAGGAGCTAGCTAGCCCAAGGTGTCCAGGAATCAACGCCGAGGTATATGGAGTGTATATATAGGAGGATTAGCTAGTTCAAGGATTGAATAAGAGACGCGTGCAGCGTGCTGCTAATGGCAATTGACTAAATTAAGGATTAGTTGGGACTGGGTAAAGGTACTGTGTACTAGTGGCGTAGTGTTGAGCAATTAATTAAGGACCAGATCAAGTCATCAGACGCGATCCGATCCGTGTTCCTCGCACGCAAAAAACGAGCTACTCCGGAGTACTGTAGAAGAATTGCCCGGTAAGAAAATCTATTATTAATTCTTCTTGTTATTTTGTCTCCGGTGCCTTTTGTTTGCATGTCTGTTTCACGATTACGTGGTTCCTTTTCTCTTGTAAAAATGGATTTCTTACTTTCTTCGTCCTCTGAATCATAAAGAACCAGTGCAGAAATCACTGTGCCAATGCAAGAGAAACATGCAATGAGGTACTTTCAAAAAACAAAACAAAATGAGGTAGTTTTTTTCTTCTTAAAAAATTACCACCAAAAACCGTACCAGAAATCAGTGTGCAAATGCAAAAGAAACTAGTGCAGAAAGAGTAGAACCAGTGCAATAGAAACTGGTGCAGAATGCAATAGACCCAGTGCATTAAAATCTGTGTAGTAGATACCAGTACAAAAATATAGTAGGACAAATACAATAATATAGAAACTAGTGAAGAAATCAATCCTCTCAAAACCACTAGCTTCATTTCTAAATGTAAGAAGTCTTAGTTTTTTCAAGTTTATAAAAAAATATATCAACATCGAAAATATCAAATAATTAAGTATATTATGAAATATATATATATATATATATATCATGATGGATTTAATAAAAATAATTTAGAATCGTAAATGTTGATAGATATATTTTTCTACAACTCGGTCAACGTTTAAGAAATTTAATTTATGACAAAATTAGGACTTCTCACATTCAGGAACAGAGGTAGTAACGAAGAAACATAGTAGAACCAATGCAGTATAATTCAGTGAAAAAATACAATAGAAACTATTGTAGCGGAAACTACTACACAAACACAGTAGTAGAACCTAGTGTAGTGGAAAGTACTGCGTAAACACGATATCGTAAAAATCAGTACAGAATGCAATAGAAACCAATGACAATGTAAAATTACGCTAGTCTCCAAGTATAGTACACACATTAGCGAAAAATACAGTAGAAAACATGAATGAGAAATTACCTAAAATACAGTACAAAAAAGTTGTCAAAACATATCCTCGGGATCACTTTTGAATATCTTGTATACAAAGTTGAAAAAGGTAGCTCTTTCCGACCAATGACTCATGTGCAAAAAGGTTTTTTAACAAAAGTTGCCAAAATTAGGTGGCAGCAACATCCAGAATAAAAATCACGGAAAAGAAAAATTGTTTACTTTATTTTTTATAGATAAACGTGCACCATTACCAGCATTTTTCCATTATTATGCATGCCCAACCTTTCGCATATAAAATATCAAAAAAAAAGGGGAGAGTCTTGACAAAACCGGGCCTACGGAGTCATAAACTAGTGTTCTGGTCTCTGTCCGCAAAGCGTGTGAAATTCCCTCCAAAATTGTCTATCTAAAAGATGGTCATCATCTCTAATCTCGTGCCAACCTTTTGCGATAAACTATAAAGACACGGCTTTGGGCAAAAGTAAACGTCGTGACAGAGTCTTGCGTACGCTGGGAACTTTCCTCCTTGGCTAGCTTAGCTCTACACCTAACATTTCAAGTTCCTTTAATTAATTAGTCTTAATTCTCAACCATTTTAAATTTCCTTGTATATATTGTTTTCCAAAAACAAATGTGCTTCCTAACCTATGTACGTACTCCGTATGTGAGTTCGATCACGACCAAGTTCCGAGCAGTTTCCGAGCATGCTGGGCAGTTCCGAGCAGTTTCCGTAATCTCGTTCTCCGGTTTTACCTGCCAATGTAATGATTGCACTGTAGAGCACCTGGAAATGGTCACAGGATGTCAAAATTTGTCATTCCATATATGTACACCGTAACTGGAAAGCCAAATAACTAATTCCTCCATCCTAAATTATTGTTATGGTTTTAGTTAACTGAAAAGCCAAATCACTACTCCCTATGTCTCTAATTTTTTGTCGTGATTTTAGTTCAAATTTACATATACAGAACGAAGCTTAGTTCCTTGAAAAAAAAAAGAACGAAGCTTAGTTAACTGCTAGCTGTTTTCGATACGATTGGCATGAAATTGGATTGACGAGGCAAGCATGAGGGCATATGATTCATGAAAGAGGAAGCATGTGCTTTAAATATCTGCATTAGCCATTGCCTTTTGGGCACCAGATTTGTCCTGCATTTTTGTGCCGCATAATTGCCACAATGGTCCTACCTTGTGTCTCCTAACGCATTGTCTTGTATTTTTTTTTTCTTTTTGTGTCCCTAAACGAGGACTGTCCCGTCTGTGTCTTAAGAATGGTCATATCCTATGTCTGCTTGTTTGACTTTTAATTTTTTGAACTTTCGCATTTTATTTTCTGATTTGAGGGTTCTAATTTTTCCTTTTTTATCTTTTTATTTTGCTAAAAAAAAACTTGCCTCCGCCGGGGAGGAGGCCGCCTTCGTCTCGGGCGGCGGTGTGGGGAGGCAGGCACGCCGGCCGGCAGGGAGGGTGGGGGAGGGGAGGAGAAAGAGGTGAGGGCGCCTGATCAGGTCTCTTAGAGCATGTACTCCAATGCAAGGTGCTTGTGCAGGTGCTTACGAAAATAAACCAAGCATCATCTTAAGCACCAGTGCTTATTAAGTATAGAAGAAGTGCCAAGTTAGGCATCTGCTTAGCACCATTGCTTAAAAAAAGGATTAATTTTTTTAAGCACCTGCCTAAGAATCTTGCATTGTACATGCTCTTAGAGAGGCTCTTCGTCTGTGGAAGGAGTTATCGGCGGTTAGACGCAGAAGAGATAATCCGGTATTTATCAAGACTTGTGTTATGTAGTTATCCTGCCTTAGATAAGACTTATGTAACTAACAAAGTACTAGTACAGTAGCATCAATCAAGGCAGAAAATACTTTTTCTTAATCAATACATATCACTATGAGATTTAGATTTGAAAATCTGCCGAGTGGAATCCAATGATGAGAATCATTCGCAATTCGGATGCTTGATTAACAATACTGCAGTTTGAATTTTCAGAACATAGTCCATCCCGAGAGGCTCACCATGGAAAGGTACCAGGTGTTCACGTTGGCTGTTGGGATTCTGGTGCACTCGCGCCGTGGAGGACACACTCCTCCTCGTTGCTCCTAAATAAAACTGGAACGAAGGGATGGGAATTGAACTGTGGCTCACTGGAAATGCTCGCCAGTCGCCACCATGCTGCAATCCGTCTACCGGGGCTTGGATTGAGCATGTATCAGTCCCGACATGCCGCCGCGCAGGCGTCCGACAGAAAGTCAGAAACATAGAGACCCAGGACGGCGACCGATCTGCCGCGTGCTGCCTATCTGCCCGGCCAGGCGCCACTCTAGTCCGGCCGGTTCATTGCATCGGCGCCCAAAGATCAACATCTATCTATAATCTCGTACCGCATTGTGGCACGCACGCGGCTGTATATCGATCGGCATCACGACCTTAATTGGAGCCCACGCAGGAGCCCACGCGACCCGAATCGTGCGAAGGTGGTGCACAAGCAGTACTATGTGATAATTTGGTCTTCCAGACCTGAAGTTGCACACAAGTGTGCCACAAAAATATCGTTGCGAGAGGAAGATGGTTTTGCATCGAATCTTTCGTGTGTAGAGAAGAGGGACAAGAAATTAAATACATGCAGATTTAAGACTCTGGTACAGTAGATAGGAAACGACGAGACCTCTTTGATGTCATTATATATGTGTGCGCAAATATTCGATTGTATGTCGTTTGGTCTAGGAGGGATGCATGGATTTGTGGTCACCCAGCTATCAGGTCACGGAACACGGATATGATCAACCTCAAAGATACTCTAACGAGGGGGATACTGTGCATAGGACAAGCCGCACCTCACGTTACACGTACGCACGCATCCTGAATTCATAAGCTCTAACAGGCGGTTCCATGGCTACCTGACCAGATACCTGTCAGTTCATGCCACGAGGAGATCCAGTAGACCGGCCCATCGGTTGTTCGTCGTCAACATGTTATCTTCACGTGCTTCGTGGGCTCCTCTGGCAAAAGTATGATTGGCTCTGTACATTAATTGCACATTTGCACCAACTTAATTCAACAAATCGGACAGAGGTGGACAAGAATGTACAGGTTCGTGCTGTCAAAAAAAAGAAAAAGAATGTACATGTTTCTTTGCATGGTCCCTGTGCGTTACACTGAACCTAACTGGCTTGTGGCATCACCTTATAGATCCATCTATTTCTGGAGAGCATCCTATGCTCAGAAATGTACTAATTAAGCTACTAATTGAATCCTAAACACACATACATTTGCAGCTATACCGGTGTACGCAATACAAGATTCTAGGTTATGAAAGTCTAAAATGTATTTTTCAGTTTATGCATCGGTTGTTCCGAATTATAAATCTCAAAACTCGGTCCGGTGAATGTTTTAGACTTTGCCCTTGATTGTTTCTTTTGAACTTCCAAATAAATGAAAAACGAATTTGTGTACGCTACAAACAAGCGGGGGAATGCCGAACCGTTTTTTCCAAGGACTCCTGCGATCAGGCGATCTAACTCCCTCGGCGCTGCCACCACTGGTTGTCTGGTTCCCTGCCCTCCGTTGGCAGCTGGAGGGTGGGGGAACCTCGGATATGATGACCCGTCTCTGTTGGGTCTTCGTGTTCTTCGTCTCCGGTGTTGGGGGCATCGAAGGCGATGGGAATATAGGTCCTGCAGCTAGCCCCATATCGGTGTTCTTCCTCGCGGAAAATTTGGAGTCAATCATTGGGCCTTAGGTTTGGTGTGGAGTTGTGTTTCCGACGAATCCCTTGGGGTCCACTGCCACAAGCAATCATATATTTGGCAAGCTCTGTCCGTCTCCGGCGATGGAGGGACAAGGACGGTGGCCCATTTTCGGCTCATTCCAGTGCTTGTTGCTGTCGCTAGGTGGTCCAAGAACCTACTTGTAATTTTTATTACTTTTAGATTTCATTGTATTGTTGTTGATGATTATTAATAGGACGGTGATCCTTTTCAAAAAAAAAAAACAACAACTGGGGGAATAATAATCCTAAGAATAGAGCAAATGCACTCCTAACAAGAGAATGACATATATTTCCTCAAAAAAGAGAGATTGATATATATAGTACTCTGCTCTTGAGCGTAACACAAATTACTTGCATAGTTGCATAATTCACAATCATGTACTAACTAACGCTTAATTACTTGCACCAGGAACAACATGGTACGCATCTCCCGTCTAGCTAGCTAGGCGTAATACGGGCAGGAGGACGAAGAGTCGTAGAAGCCTCCGGCTGCGACGCCATCGGCCTCGACGCGCCCGTGCATGGCGATGGCGGCCGCGGCCAGCTGCTCCAGCGCCTGGACGTGGCTCTTGAGGAACCTGACGTAGCGGACGGCCTCCTCCAGCATGGACGCCGTGTCCAGCCTCGCGCCGCCCGGCACGAGCCGCTGCAGGGCGCGCATCCGCTGGCTCACGCGCTCCCGTCGCAGCCTCGCCGCCACGCTCTGCGGCTCGCCCGACACGCGCGCGCCGGTGCCTCGACGCCGCCTGCTGGGCGCCGCCGCCCCCGCTGCATCCGAGTCGATGATGCCGAAGAGCTGCCGCGTCGCTGCCCACGGCGGCTGCACCGGCACCGGCACCAGCATCGTCGTTATTGGAGGAGGATGAACTTGTGGTGGCGCGAGTGGTTGTGGTGGTGGCGACGTGGATGGAGAAGCCAGGTAAGCGAGCGCGCTGTCGAGTTGTGAGATGGTGTTCATGAGCTGCTCTTGGTTCATCATGTCCGGGTCCATTTGAGAAGAACTCAAGAACGGGACGCGGGAAACAGCAGTGGACTTCGGCTTAGGGAATGGCCATGGAGTCGCTAATTAATAAGCTTTAGGTGATGGCTAAGTTGGTGGTGCTTCACTTGCTATTTATACTGCCTGCTTCAGTGCTTCTCTGCTTCTTGTTGCTCAGGGAGACGGCGTGACCATTCAGCTGCATCTCTCTGCCCTGCGAATCATGCGTTTTACAAATGTTCTCAACAGCTCTTCACTATCTGATATCTCTGCAAGAAATCAAAGTTGTAGTTGCACAAATAAGTTGCCACTAGCAATAACAATACGAACACGCATGCAACCAGAAACTCAAACCGGGGAGAAACCAGAGGGTGCCATATAGATCTATCAACGCCTGTTTAACGAGTTGCTTCCATTTAAAAAATCATGCGGTCAACCTCCAAAAAAATGATGAAAAGAACAATGCAACAGCTTCTCTCTACATTGCTTGGCATATTTGGAAAGAGAGAAACAGGAGAATTTTTGAGAGGAAGATCGCAGAGGCTCATGTTGTGGCCAATTTAATTAGAGATGATTTGCGTTTACTGGAGGCTGGCTAGTTGACCTCCTTTGCTTGTTTCTGTTTCTTTTTCTTTTCTGATTTTCCAAGGAATTCTTGTTTCTTTGTACATAACTCCCCCCTGCTTAAATGAAATGACAGAGCTCCTGTCTAGTTCATAAAAAAACCCTCCAAAAAATAGCAAATACATAGTTCAACTCATGTAACATTGAGACGGTTGTCTACTCCCTTTGTCCGGGTTTATAAGGTCTACACGGAATTTTATGCTGAATTTTGACAAAAAATTACATTGGTAATACGAGATTATTGTGACACAAAAGAGATATTTTTAGGTTCGTATTGGAAATATCTTTCTAATGGTATAACTTTTATACACATATATTAAATATTATCTGTATAGTTCTTGGTGAAAGTTTGGCACAAATTTCAATACGAGCCTTATAAATCCGGACAGAGGAAGTAGTTATCATCGTAGGAAAATTAGACAACTTTCGGCGGGTAGTCTGTGCGGATAAGTTGTGATTATTATTTAATACCACCACTAGTTATAAGGCCCGTATTTACCCAGCGTCCGAAATTTCTGATTTTCCTTTTTGTAATGAAAAATGCAAAATAGTGGGTTTACAAATTTCTGATGCCGGGTAATACCACCACTAGTTAGCATTTTTCAATACAAAAGGAATTGTCAGTTTTTTATACATCCAAAGTTGTGATTATTATTCTAATCAAAATAAGAAATAAATACATGGGTTTTGCTATATCTAAGTTGTCCGATTTTTAGTAAGAGATAAGTTGATTTCTCAGCCGTTGCATATGATTCATGCTTTAAGATTCGAAATGGATGATGAATAAAAGAGGTTAAAATGAGATTTTGATACTAATCCAACGGTTCTATTCGTCAACTTAGAGTTAAGCCTTTTGCTTAAAAACCTTAAATGTAGCCACACCCTAAGGACATTTAGTGCAATCAAACGATGACCTTTTTAGACTGGCCTCCATAAAACTGGCGACTAAACACCAAGCCCAAGAACAACCTAGCCCGAGGACCAGAAAACACCCTTTTGGCATTATTAATCGTTTTCAGGATATAAAAAAAAATGATTTCTATACTTTAAAAAAAATGTCATTCTTGTCATTTCCAGGCTTTCGGGTTGGGCGTCGGAGGAAAGTTAAGCGAGCCATCTGGGCTTCCCCACGTTTATTCCCAATAAGGGTTCCCTCGTATCAATCATGAAGGAAGGGGAATCCATAGAAGTAGTAAATATTATTCCTCCGTCCAACAAAAGATGTCTCAAGTTTGTTAAAATTTGGATGTATCTGGACATGACTTAGTGTATAGATGCATTCAAATTTAATCAAAATTGAGACATCCTTTGTTGGACGGAGGGAGTACTAGGATTAAGGTCTGAATTTTATAACGAAGTAATTTAACATGAATTTCACATTTGAATTCTTGCATGACTAGCAAGTATTAGGATTGTAGTGGGTTAATCGCCCGACAAAAAACACCACAAAATTATATGAGTATATCCACGCAACTGTGTGGTTTACCTGCCTAGCAAGCACCGTCGACTAGAAAAGACATGCTCAAGCACCTTCGGCTTCCATACATCCACACATACACCGGCGCCGAATCCATGCCTGCCTGCACCAAAGTTGTTGTCCAATAGCAACACCCTTGCAACGAAAACACCGGCCAAAAACCAATGTACCAAATGCGCACCCAAATGCATGACCATGACGGCAACTCGACACCTGAAGTCAAACAGTTTCTTGCCGTCGGCCACCGGAAGCAGCAGCAACACCAAAAACAACATGGTGAAACAAGTGATATTTCATTATACAAGTTTTGCCGCGCAATCTGCGCGGGTCAACCCGCTAGTTGTACATGAATTTCGCATTTGAATTCTTGCATGACTCCGAGAAAGAACAACTAGCACTTTAGCGTCACAACGAATTGAAGGAAAAGAAAACGTGCATCACTGGGGGAGCCGGGGAGCACCACCTCACAAGTCAGAATCGTGTTCATCGCCACGCAAAAGCCATTCCTTCCCCATGAGAGCTTTCATGGTCATCTTACTACATGCCCCCCCGTCTGAATCACCCCGCATTCTCGTTCGATCCGCAGCCACCAGCGAGCGGCCACCTGTCATGTCGGCGCCCGGCGTGCACTACGGCCTCCCGCGGCATCGGCGGAGGTGGCGCCTGTACTGGTGCTACGTGTGCCGCCGCGCGCTGCGCACCGTCGTCTCCTCCCCGACCTCTGACGTCTTCTGCCCGCGCTGCCTCGGCCGCTTCCTCCACGAGATAGACCTGCCGCCAATGCCCCGCGGGGCGCCCACGACTCACCCGCACCCAACGCCCACGGCCGAGCACGAGCAGCTCCTCCAGCCGCCCTTCCTCCCGTACGAGCCTCCCCGCCGCTGGATCATATACGCCGGCGGAGACGGCGCGGCCGACGCGCCCCGTGCGCGCCCGCGCCGTGTCCCGTCCCCGCCCCCGGCGCCGAGGACACGACGAATGCACGGCGCCGATGCCGATGCCGATGCCGGTCCACGGGCGGACATCGTCGACCCGTCGGAGTTCTTCACGGGGCCGGACCTGAACGCGCTCATCGAGGGGCTCACGCAGAACGACCGCCCGGGCCCCGCGCCCGCGCCGGCGTCGGCCATCGACGCGCTCCCGACGGTGCGCGTCTCGCCCGCGCACCTGTCCTCGGACTCGCAGCAGTGCCCCGTGTGCAAGGAGGAGTTCGAGCTCGGGGAGGCCGCGCGGGAGCTGCCGTGCAAGCACGCGTACCACTCCGAGTGCATCGTGCCGTGGCTCCGGCTCCACAACTCGTGCCCGGTCTGCCGCCAGGAGCTGCCGGTGCCGGACGGCGGCACTAATGGCGACGGCGGCGGCGTTGAGAGAAGAGGCGGGGAGGGGGAGGAGCCGCCGGAGCCGGGGCAGGTGTTGGCCGGCTGGGGACCGCTGGCTTGGCTGCTGTTGCTGGGGCAAATGGGCGCGGACGGCTTGGAGCATAGGCATGGGGGGCGCGAGAGGGGAGAAGCGGATGCCGATGATGCAGGCGGCAACGGAGGTTCAAGTGCCCCCACGATCCTGCAGTCGTTTGTGCTCGTCGCCGCTTGCTTTCTCTTCGCCTCTTTTCTTCTTTAAGATAAGATGAGAAATGGCAGGCCGGGAAGCAGGCCAGAAGGCACGAGTCACAGGCCGCTTGAATTCAGAAAGATATCGAGAAGCAGCCCAATGTCATCTCTTCAGAAAAAGAAGTCCGGCGAAAATTTCATATTACTTCTAGACACGATGCATCAAACTTGCAGATGGGCCGAACGATTGTTTCCTCTAAAAGAAGGTTGGGCACTCATATTGGCCTAAAACTTCTGTACAAAGGTTCTAAAAAAACAAACTTCTGTACAAAGCTAACACTTCAGTTATGTAATTTCAGTGATTAGCGCACACACGATAAATTTGTTAGCGACCGGCTATAAAAAATCGAAGTTTGATACAGTATTAATCAAGGGGTTTCATTCCTTGACACCCCTTTACGAAAATACGGCAAAATTGACTGCCTTCATCAGTTGAAATGTGCCCCAAAAATTCCCTGTAGTTCAGAATGGCCTCGTTTGGCTAGAAAGGAATTAAACATTTAGACCTCGTCTGAACTAAAATCCCAACCATATGAAACCATTACTCATTTACTCTGACACTCATCATTTGTTTAGAATGACACTCATCGTACCTTAGAAAAGCGTCTTTTACATATGCATGTATGTAACGAAGCAATTGTAACTTTGTAAGGAGGTTAACTCCATGGAAGCTGCCTTTAAAACATGCAGCTCCACGAGAGCTCCCCCACAACGCGTAATTAGCTTATTACCATTGTGTACATTGAATCGAATTACCATAGTATAATGGAATGAAATTAAGTATAGTCATGACCATCCAAATGACCAGTTTCTGGTCACCAGATTAACGATTTGTCAGTTTCTTCAGCGAGTTCCTCTTCTCCAAGTCTCCAACTCAACACTTCAGAGTTCCAGAGAGGAGAAGCTCCAGAGCGCAATGTCGCCTTCCTCCTCCTGCTCCCAGCCGCTGCAGTACTCGTCCCCCGTCGCCATCGGCGCGGGCGCGAAGAAGGCGCTGCACGGGTCCATCATGGCGTACTCCATGCACTTGGGCGACTGGAAGAACGCATCGATGTCCGCGAGCGCGCCGTAGTAGTCCAGTTCGTGGGCGGCGGCTTCGTCGCTGCTGGCCGTCTCCGGGGAGCTGACCGCCGAGGCGCCATTGCTGGAGCTGCTGCAGTCCGTGGTGACCATGCCGTCGCCGTCGCTGGCGCTGGCGCTGGAGCTGTCATCGGCATTCATGGGGAAATCGACGACGGCGGCGCCGGCGCTGGCAGCGGCGGCGGCGGCGGCGACGCGCTGGATGGACTTGGGCGACATGGCGGCGGCGGGGAGGGCGAAGGGGAAGCGGACGGGGAAGTTGAGGTCGGCGGCGGAGCCCTTGAGGCAGAGCAGCGCGGCGTCGTAGGCGCGCGCCGCGGCCTCGGCGGTGGAGTGGGAGCCCAACCATATCCGCGTCTTCTGCCCCGGCGCACGGATCTCCGACACCCACGCGCCCCAGCTCCGCATCCGCACGCCCTTGTACGTCTTCATCTTGCCCCCAAGTTGCTGCTGCTGCTGCGGCTTCGCCGCCGAGGAGGCGCCATTGCTCCGCGCCGCTGTCTTCGCCATGGCTATGACTCAAGTACTTGTTGGCAGCAAACTTCCGGTTAGCTTAGCTTGTTCCTTGGAATCTTGGATGCGGCGTACGGCGATGGCGATTGTTTGTTTGCAACGCGAGGCTTGTCGTTGTTGTTGCTCTGTGTGTGCTGTGTGCTCGATCAGTTGTGTGCTCCTTACTTTGACGGGCTGTATATTTATAGGGCACGTATGTACAGGCCAGTTGCCACAGCTCAGAGCTCTGGCTAGTGTATGTCATGTGCATTTGTTTACTGATTGTTTAATACTAATTGAATAACTATTATGTTCACATCACACAGATACTCTGTGAGAAAAACAGTGGACATATATATATAATCGATGCTTAGTCGTACATTTGGCAATAATGACTTCATGCATGGAATTATATATTAATGTAAGGAATGGAAAGGAAGCATCCTGTGTGCGATCCCTGTTTGTATAAGGTACTAGTCGACGAACGCTGCATTGCAACCTGAATGTGAGCTTTAATTTGCCTAGAGTGGCATAAAATAGTGGCTTAATTAGAAACTGTGGCTTGTTGCGGCACGATTTGTACAGCTGTGATGCCATTTACCTGGCTAAACCGAGTTCAAACCTGCGTCAAGTGTCAACCAACACCAACCTGCCAGTCTGTCACTGGGAATTAACACATGTCGACGCTCCCGACTCCTGACGGCGGCTAATGTTCTCCCGAACATGGTAATTATTAAACACCTTGGAGTTAAGCTAGATTTCAAGTGGGGTCACTGGTGATAGATAGGCATAGACTTGTGCAACCTCTTCACATGTGAGATTGTGAGTATGTGACATGTTTGTCAATCCCTGACATGTGGCTTCAGGGTGAAACTGTGGTCGAGCTTTGATTAATTCAACACACTGTACAACAAACACACCTTGGACATCGACATCAATTAAGGTAACTCGATCTAGTATCTTGCGACTGACTGAGTTAACCAATTAACCAACCCCTGCATGTGTAGCTTAGTTTGCTCCCAGCTGTGATTAACTAACTGCACCTGCCGACGACGAGTTAATTGCATACTAGTACTAGAGTATACAGCGGAGCTTTTCCCACGATGGACCGATGAAACGAACGAGACTGATGTCTAGTTCTTGGCCCAAGCACTCCTACTACAGTAGTGAGAAACTGAGAATCCACGCCACGCGCACAGCAAACGGCAGGGTAACATGCGTCGGAGCGGGCTCTCAAAAATTGTGTTTTGTTTATTTGGCGGGGCAGCTTCGCGGATTTGGGGGCGTAAGTGGGGACGGAGGGTCAGCGACGGCGATCGACAGGAGTTGAGATTGGCAGTACGATTTGGTTGGGGGAGGCAGCGAGCGTACGGCGTCAGCACGGAAGCAACAACCAGCCCGTACGAAGTCGCGTCGATCCTGACGCACGCAGCAGCAGCAGAGCCAGGCTAGCTGGAGCCGCACTGGCGCTTCACCCAAGTTGCACGGAGTGAGTAGGGACGACGGGGCAGCGGCCTCCGGAAACCGCGTGAGCAGTTGTGCAGTGCAAGATGCAAGCTGCGCAGTGGTATCATCCGTAGTCTTGCCTCAATTCGTTTGTTTGTTAATTTTCTGTTGCTAAAAGCAAAACGTACGTGACGAGCCTGGTTCTGCCTGTAATTGGGGGACTGATCAGCAACAGTTTGACAGCAATGGGCGGGTCACGGCTAATTATCTTCGCATCTACCCCTTCGCTGTCTTCGTGAGATACAGGAATCTGAACGCATGTCAGTCAGTCAGTCAGTCAAAATCTTCCCTCTCGCTGCATCCTTCTGCCACAGTCTACATGCATGTGAAGCATGTCCACTTCACGGAGAGGTGTTTTCTTGGGCACTTTGTCAGTCAGGAGATCTCCTTTGGCAGAGAGACAGGCAGGCAGAAGTGCGTGGGCGCGAAGAAAAAAAACGCTCCCCTCGTCCATAATAAAGCAACGCATGACGCATAAGCGAGCAAATCAGACGGGCCCTGGCCCACGCTCTCACGCGTTTTAACAGCCTAGCTCGACGAAATAAACCCCTCATCTAACGTAACTGTGCCGTGCCACGCCTATGAGTTACGCAATGATTCTCTCTTTTATTCGTCAAGAACGGGGGGAATGGACAGCGCGAATAGTTTTTCTTTTACGTGCTTATCTTTGGTCGTCAGCGTGCAGCTGGAATGCATCGGGCGCAGGATGACAGGCATGGAGTGGGATGGGCAGGAAGAATCACTGAAGCTTCCTGCAGTGAGCAACATTACTAAAAGAAAATTAATGGATGGTTCGCATGATTAGAAGCATTTTTCTTTTTTTGTCACTACTCACTACTGCATGTTCTCCTGTACCATGAAGAGATCATTGTCAATTACTGCATGTTCTTGTGTTGGTCCGACGTGCCACTGGCGTTCTGAACTGGCTGGTCTTTAGTGAGTGATAGTCCTCGTTCAGCCCACAGTTTGAAGTTTCAACTCACTGGAGCCGGCTGTAAAATCGCACCGGAGCAAGCCGACCGTTTCGCAGTAGAAAGCTACCGTTTCTGCGTTGATTCATTAGTTTGCTGAAAACAAATAGCTGCTGCTTCAAACAACTTGATTTTTCTCACCGTGCTGCGGAGCATGCACTCTGTTCGCTTCCTACTCCAAACATCAAGAGCCCCTTGCCCAGTCGTTCTACATTTCCCGCTTTGTACAAGAAAGGCACAAATAGCAAATGCAGCAGAACAATTTGCTTTTATTTTTTGCGAACAAACAGAGCAATTTCTTGGACGCTTTTTGAACATATAGCGTTGGCTCCCACGGTGGACCTTGCGGACCTTGCGTGCTCTTGCTACCGTTTGTAGCTTCGTATGTACTCCCTCCGTTCAACAATAAAAGACATATTAGGATTCGGTTGACCAAGCATTTGACCACAAATTACTTCATGAATATGTGACCTCATGTGACTAATGTGATCAAAATCATAACCATAAGCAAATATTCTTAAGTAGGAATATAATGGATATAAAACTATGTCATATAATTATATATTAATAGAGTAATTTGTGGTCAAAGCATTGGTCAAAGGAAAGTTAATATGTTCCCTATTGTTGGACGGAGGTAGTAGTAAAGTATAATTTACATAGTACATAAAAATGTATTTGTTAATCTTAGCAGATTTCTATTATTTCAAACATGTTTATTCTGATGTGCTTGAGCCTGAACCAATTCCGTTGTAGACTGGCGCATCATAGTTGTGGCCATATGGCTTCCATTGGCAACATAGAATTGACGTGGGATGACAATACAACAATGGTAGTACACTGTACACCTATATTGAATCAGCCTTTGAAGGAGCTTAGCGCTCTAATAAGATGTTGATATATTTCAATGCCCCTCAAGAATACTTTATCTTCCAGAAACTGCAATGTTGAGAGAACACTGAGCTCGGCCATCATATTATGTAAAAGAAATAATATAACAAGCAAAGATAAATTACCTCGTTATGGTCGTGAAGTAATATTGGAGTATTTATCATTGGAGAAAATCCAAGGGCTGGAACACCCATCTGCCTCACGAAGCGGGCGTCCGTGGTAGAAGATAAAATCTCAGGCTTAGCTAGTTTTCCACCTGAAGAGATAATAGCATGTTCAAACACAGACCACCATGGGTTTGACTCATTGGTTTGGGTAACTAAGGGACGTCCTGCCACATCCCTCACTGGTCCTTTCTTCATCAGCTGTACAATACAAATGACCAAGAAATTCAGGAGATTGCAAGTGCAGAATTTAACTTACTTTCCAGATCCAAACTACAGTTAAACAAATTTCACCTGGTAAGTCAAGTTTTTATGAGCTGGTGCCCATTCTTCTTCGATTCTTCTTATGATTTGTTCAATATCTTCGGTTGGAGGAATGCGGATATCAAAACCCACCTCTGCTTCTGAAGGTTGCATGTTCATCACAAAGCCCTGCATCAATTTGTCTTTAGAGATTACAAAAGCCACAAAGAAATGAATAAACTTTAAAAGAATATTGGACTCAGTGTACGCATGCCACTTCCTGTATTACAACTTTATTATTTTATATTAATGTAGACAATATCATACTTAGCACTGATATCAGTAATTGGTGTCTGGAAAAACAAGTATAAAGATAGTAGCAAGGCAGCCACGTGCAATAAGACAATGCAGGTGCTTAGATGAATGCTTGACGAAAAGAAAAGGCAGACCATATTCACTAGGTGATTACAAAAGGTGAGAAGTTAGTTATTTTGCCTCAGTGCCTGCTGCCATGCCGGTGCTTGCTAACATAACTGTTCGTTTTTCTGTCTAATGCTTCACCCAATGCTTTAAATATTTCTTTGAACTGTGATGCATGCAGTGAGCTCAAAATTGGTAGCTAGACGACTGACCAGGTGCATTTTTCATAAACTGTTTGCCGAGCTGCTGCTGCATGCGTGCGAGCTCCAGGCTGATGTGTGGACAGTTGAACAAGTGCACATTTTATGGCCAGGAGCAACCAGCCACATGCATAGCACACACCCTACTACAACTACTAAATCAGCATTGACCAAGCGGCAAGGCTAAGAACCAACGTTGTTTTTAGACGATCGCTACGAACCAACTCCGTTGCATTTTTCGAGTATGCTCAGCTAGACCAAAACACAGAAACTTTTCTACTACCCTACATGAATGAACAGAAATAATCAGTGACTGAGCTCGTATGAAGCCCTACCAGTATATGTATAGCCAAGTAATTCTAACACTTTACGAAGAACCCAACGTTTTACAATTAAATTGATTCTGAATTTGGATTCAAGAATTTATTGAGCTCCGCTTCATTCCGTATGAGCATAGCTGACAAAGCTTTGGCAGTATTGTGAACTATAGCCATTTTATTTAAAAAACAGCGCATGGTGAGAATGCCAATGATGACAACGCCGGCATACAGAAATTTGTAAAGGACAAGTGCGACCTACGATTGGTAGGAGTTCACTTTCTATATTTGTTCTCAATGTAGTTGCATCGTGCAGATTAGCTCATGGTAAAATAACTCAGTTGATCCAATCAACAGAAATTCAAAATGGGAAAAGTTTATTGGAAACAAGTAGCCGAAGAGCTCAACAAAATATTCTCGTTGATTGGAGGAGAAAGATCATCGCCATCCACTTAGAAGTATCACTAGGTACGATGAATTATAAAGTTGTGTTGTTCAAGAGCATGTCGTGCAAACTCGAGAATGTGTACATTAGCAGCAATCTGGTGACCAGTTGATGGATACAACTCATGATAGTTGCAACTTGCAAGTAAGAAAATGGTGATACACACTAGTGTACCTAAGGAGAGAGCTTTGGAACCAGCCCAAATAGACGAGGAACATTTTGGTGTAATAGTCTAATATTGTAAGTCTTACACAATTACATTGAACGTCCATTAGCAGTAATATGCGACAAACAGGTACACTAATGGACGTTCAATGTAATTGTGTAAGACTTACAATATTAGACTAATTCAAACTGTAGGGCATGAAATGCATATGTGTCTTCATTCTTGTAAGTTAAGGAAATAGAGGGATGAAATGGAATAACCAAGTTGAGGAAGCAAAATAACAAAAAGAACCAAGGACCAAATATGACCTCCTGTTGATCCAGGGGAAGCTAGACAAATTTTTCCACTAATGTCAATCGGTCAAAAACTGTCTACTGTATTTTCAGGATATTGGAGGTATGCCCATTATTCCATTAAGAAATAGATCATTTAACGTACTGATGGTTTACAGATTTACATGTGAAGTGTGCTTACAGCAACAAAACCAGATACAATTTCTAACTGAACTGCTTTTTTAGCGTAGAACATGAAGAAAGATAACAGTCAATCAAGGTCAAAGTATCAGAAGTTCCATTACAGGGAGAGTACTGTTCTTTCTTTTAGTTCACTGCATGGGTATGCATATGAGCACTAGATTAAAACAACGACCAAAAGAGGATAAACGAATACCACAACATGAGTGTGAATTACAGTAAAAGGGGAAAATGACTATGCATCATAAGTGGATGGTACTACCTACTGCAGAACCACATACTTGCATGAATACAAAACATTCAATTAAATGTTTTTTTACCAGCACATTCAATTAAATGTTTAGCCATTCAAATGCCTTGGTAGTTATCATGTTAATCAACATCTTCTACAAGGAATGTAAGTAAGTTAGCGAGAAAAAGGAATGGAACATATGTACAACAGGAGTAATATGTTGTGTTGTTGCAGCATGATTCTATTCATGCCCTGCTGTACTACTGTTAGATGGAAACTAAATATAATAATAATTAGTGTCCTTGTCAGTTGGGTTTATTTCCCTACAGAGATATTCCATGCGAAATGGATAAGTTTCCTCAGAGTTGAGATTGTTTCTTAGGGATCATATAGAGTTGCGATTTTCAAGGTCCCTACAGATATGCCCCCCACCCCAGGCAAATACCCCAATTCCCTTCAAGGCATGTCGTCTAACCTTGATCGGTACAGTACTTATCCTCGTAACTGGTAGAGTTTAAAATTAGCATCCATTTTTATTGTCATAAATAAACACTATTTTCTAAAGTGCTATTCTGTTTCACTAATAGTCTCCAACAGTGTTTACTATCAGAGTGAATGATTTGAAAATCTTCATTTTACACTTGCACAGTTGCACTAGATCTCTTGAACAATTTATTGCATTATTACTTCATATAGAACATATGTATCATAGCTTGCATCGTAATCTGCTATGATTGGATAAAAAAGTCAGCATAGTACTCAAATCCAAACATATATGTCATAACTTTGACAAATGTTTTATCTAATTATACTTAGATTAGGTCATAAAAAATTGATACCAATGAAAAGTTATTTTGAATCTGAATCCAATGATTTCAATTTTGTAAGTTAAATTTGAAAAATATGCATGCCCTATATTTCAGAATGGAGGGAGTAACAAGTAGGAGTATCCGTACCGTGGGACTCGGCGTGCCGGCATTCATGTACACGGGGTTCACTGACACCACCTCCCCGGGACCCTTCTTCCCAGCCTTCACCTTACTGAACTGCGCCTCCCTGAACTCAGCCACAGTCTCAATGATATCCATCAAATTCTCCACGGCGGCGCCGTCGAACATCCTCGACCCATGTCCGGGAGCCCCTGTAGCCTTCACGATTAGCTTCCACACCAGCCTATCCCCATAGAAAACCCTGTACTCGTCCGTCAGCGACGCCTGCCCCTCGTCCAGCATGAACCCTACATTGAGGGCCCGGAACTCCTCCGACTGGACGAACTTCTCATGGCCGTCTTCGCCACCGATCTCCTCGTCGGGGACAAGCGAGATGTGGACGGTGCGGGGGGGAGCGAAGCCGGCGGCCTGGAGGCCGCGGATGGCCTCGAGGTACTGGATGGGGAGGCACTTGTCGTCCTGCGCGCCGCGGGCGTAGACACGGCCGTTGGCGGGGTCATGGTGCGCGGCGAAGGGCGGGTGGATCCAGTGCTCGGGTTCCGCTGGGACGGAGTCGATGTGGGAGTTGAGGAGGATGGAAGGGAGGGAGGGGTCGGTGCCCGGCCAGGTGAGGAGGAGGAGGGGCTTTGACTTGCAAGGGGTGAAGTGGAGCGTGGTGGCGCCGAGGCCGAGGGACGCGGCGTAGGGGAGGAAGAAAGCGGACGCACCGGCGTAGTCCGGGGAAGGGTGTGCGGTGCAGATGCGGAGGTAGTCCTGGAAGCGGCGGATTTGGGAGGACTCGAGCTCGGTGAGCGGGTGAGCTGGGCGCGGGACGGCGGCGAGGACTACGGTGAGGAGGAGAAAGTGGCTGAGACGACGCATGGCTGCGGTAACGCGGTGGCTGTGGCACCCCCAAGCGGCGGATTTGGCTTTCTCTCCTTTATGTCTCTTGGTTAATTTCTGACACTTTAAACTAGAACAGAGCATTAACACTATTACGACCTGACAACTTTTTGTTTTCTCTTTCTTTCTTTCTCTCTCTTTTAAGTACATTACGGTACATGACATGTTTTGAAATACATATTTAGTACATTATGATATATGGACTGTACATTATTAGTTTTTATAAATACCTCGTGTACATGAACTTATGAAACGAGTACATCATAACACATAGCAAATACATCAGGATACATGTCAAGTACATTACAGTACATGTCAACATATCGTCAATTCTATGTATCTCATCAATTTAAGTACGCGTCAATACTCATCTACACTACGATTACAAGGAAAAGCACAAAGTACCTTCTCAACATACCTCATCAATTTTTAGTACCTTATCAATATGCACAAGATGCTACAACAAACAATTAACAAGTACATCATCAATTACAAATACATCACAGAATAATCACATTACCTTCCTAAGTACATCGGCAATCACAGTACGTTCCTAAGTACCTCGGCAATCACATTACATCATCAATCAAAGTGCTCAAAGTACCTCATTGATGAACGTGTGTACTCTCACTTCAAAGAGAAACCGCGAGATAAAAAATCAAAGCACCTCATGTACCTCTGTCCAAATCCCGCGATGGGGATACACAAATAAAATCAAAGAGGGTCGCAGAGATTGGAGGAGATGAAGGCGTTGGAGAGCAGCAATTCGTGCCGCCCCTAGCCCCTCCATTCCTCTTCCCCTGTGTCGGCGCCCCCACTCACCTGCCACTGCACCCCCGGCCTCTCCCCTGCCATGGGGGCAGCCGTGGCTGAGCCCATTGGCGGCGGCGGAGGAGGCTGAGACAGGGCCGATGTGACGAGGCCACGGGTTACTTTAGCCGAGACGCAGCCAGTGCAAAGACTTGGGAGCGAGCAGAGGTGGGAGAGGGAGACGCGAAGAGAGAGAGGGCTAGAAGAGAGGAGGAAGCGCAGAGAGAAAAGAAGAGGACCAGTGCTAATCACGGCATGCAAGAGATTAAAAAAAGGTGGGGGTAGATAGTTGGGGTGGCACCGTGTGGTTTGACATGGCTGCTATAGCTGTGCTGCGGACTGAGCCCAGGCTGTGGAGTGTTTGGACTGCTTGTTTGACCGATTCCTAAATTCTTCCAGCGCGACATCGCGTGAAGCCAGAGTGTCCCACGTGGCACGGCGTGTTTGACACAAGCCCAGATGGGCCTTGGCAGCCCAGCAAAGGCACAAAGTCAAGCATCTCTATCAATCACACACAGTTGGATGACATTCCCTGTCGCGAAGCACTGTCTTTTGGCAGCGGATCTCGGAGTTCGACGCCTTTTGGTGGGTTCCAATTGCTTGGAGGTGGTGAATGCTATTAATGGCGGGAACCTAGGGCCGTTTTCTCAAATTACTAGCGAAATTCAGTTTGTGTCTAAGTTTTTTTCTATTTGTACTTTTCGTCATGAAAGTAGGAGCTCCAATGTGGATGCTCATAGTCTAGCTAGAGGATCTTCCTCCGTTGAGTCTGGGCGTCATGTGTGGTTTAGCCGGCCACCGGACGTGATTACTATACCTGTCCAGGTTACTCCTTGAATAAAGCAAGCTCTGTCCTCAAAAAAAAAAGTTGGATGACATTCCCCTATATAAAAAAACACATTTGGTGAGAGGTTAAAGTTTCCAACTATATATGTCAGTACGTTACAAATGTGCAGCAGCAGTTTTGAATATGTTTCCCATGTTACCATGTATAGTAGTTGTAGGGAAACCATATTGCACATAGTATTAGTTGCTTGCAATTGAAAGAGTTCATGTATCGAGTATCAAGCAACTCTTTTGTCCATCACATGAGTTTTTCAAAACAAATATGACAAAACTGTCCTTTCTCTAAAGTAGTTGATGCTGTAGTACATGATCAGACAAGTGAATTCAGATGAGCTTCTTCTTCTGGAAGAACCCTTGCAAATGCCATAGCTGCAGAAATGAGACCACGATGCAGACGCCCAGTGACAAGATGCTGAACCAGGCAACCCTGGCATTTGTTTTCTCGCTCACTACCCGCATCTCTGCTTCCCTGCATACATATATCGAGATCACGCATTACGCCATGCATTGCCCATTCCCGATACTCGTTAATAATAGTACAAGTTAGTAACAAGCTAGAAATTTGGCTATCCTGATGCAGTACAAATCAGTAACACCACCTAAGATATGTAAAATAGCAGTCCGATCCATATCCCAAGATAGATGAGACCAATTAGGTTCTGTTCCAAAATGCCATAGCTTTCAGGATCACTTACTTATATAATGGTTCTTTGGAAGCATCCATTTTTTTACATATATAACAGCAGCATCTAACTGGAAATAGTACAGATTCCCCTACCTAATAGACTAAGTGCAGCATAGCACAACAACCATGATCTAGCTATTAAAATATAAGGATAGATAACTTACCTTGATTTGAGATATAATAAATTATGATGAATGGATTCCACTGCAGCTTCAAGTTTCCTGAGCTCTAATTCTACACCCTGAACACAGAAATGACAGATTAAAAATAAGAAGAAACAAAAACAATCCAGTACTTTGAAGTGCAGTGTATAAGTAATCGATGGCCACACCTCAATTTTCTCCTTCTTAGCAACAGAATCCCAATCCTTCGCCGCAATCCCTATCTTCCAGTCAAGATTTAGAGATACCCCTTCTCCTTTCTCTGCACTGTCTAGCCAGAAGCAAGCAAGGTAGTTTCCAGCTTCTGAAGTTGTGAATGCAAATCGGCTCATTGTGGCATTTTCATTCTGATGTACAGTGTTGCCATATGGTGAGGTGACCTAAACAAACCATAAGCATGCATGTTATAAACGAGTAACTGAGCAGGAAAAATCAGATCTGCATCACTCATCATTGCTAAGATATCTTTGATAAGACCACCTGGCTGATGGACATGATGTTATGATGTGCTCATTATCACTAATTATACACGCAAACATTAGCAAACAGAGTTACCACATTCATACACATACTGACTGACCGATGGACATGATGTGCAAGACACATATGTCCGTAGCAGGAGTAAAACATTATTCTTGAAAAGAGCAAACTTAATTTGCAAAGAAATCAAATGATACTTCGTGGGAGGGAAGGCAGCAGTTACTTGTATTGATGTATATATGCTTCCTTCGCAAACTTGAGTTAAAAGAACCGATTGCTCTTTTGGCACATGGATAGCTTACATCCCCCCCCCCCCCCCCCCCCCCCCCAAAAAAAATAGCACCTACCCGTGGCCGTGTGTTGCTATGGACTACAAATATATAGTACATATTTAAAGAGAATGTTGTACTATCATCTTATCTTTGGATCATATAATCCGCATTTGTTCTCATCTCATTGATTTGAGCCAATTCAACAAGTGATCCAGTATGAAGTTGTGGCGGATCACCGCCACCAATCGAGTCTTTTATAGGAGCAAAGATAAAGAGCGTATGAATGGTGTTGTGGACATGCGGCTAATCCAAGTTATTGCTGCTTTTTAGTTATGAACTACAATGCACATGTATCATCAGAATATGAACTCTAGAGTTAACCTTATCTATAAAAAGGACGGTGTGGGGAGTGGGATTGTGTGTTATCTCCAATTGTTCACTCACCTGCCCATACGCAAACATGATAACATCTTGCTAGAGTTGCTAGAGTCACCTATGAGTTCTCATCAGCCCATTCACAAAATTATCAGAATAACAATCCAATTCTTCAGCTATTTTACCTCAATATGGTATCCCGATTATTTTTTGTTAGTCTCAGCACAATACACATTGACAGGTGCCCAAAGAAAGGCGGAGTCCTGGAGGTCACTTTATTTAGGATCTTGGTATCATGCATAAAAAATCTCAATTTAAAGCATGTTATCCTGATCTGAAGCAATGAACAAGTGGTAGTTTGAGTCAACTCGCATCATGTGCACTAACTCTACCTCATTGGTTTTACCCTGAGCTGTTTCCTCACAAACAGAGCAACTAGAGTGAATGAACAGATTCATCACGAACTACCAGATAAACAGCGTTTACCCATACGATAATTGGCATTAACACAAACACTGAGCACCTAAATTAAGTACTTGACAAACATAAAATCGAGGACATTCGATTTCTGAAAGATTTAAACTTAAACTATATCTGCTCTTTCTTCTAAATTTGTTCCCAACTCTAAATATACCCATCTTAATTCGTCCAAATTGTGTTAAAAAAGACCGTCCAAATTGCCACAGCTGGACTAATTTTGACTAAAAAGTACTAATCAACAGGTAGTCAAACTTACCTTGATCAAGACCCACACCGGGATCTCAACACGCCTCCGATGGCCCAGATCAAAATCAAAACACTAGAACCAGAAAAAGCAAAGACGAGGGGAGGGGATTGCGCCGCGCTTACCTTGACTGCGACGGTGGGGTGCACGGTGCCGCGGGCATCGTACATGAGGGCGTAGTCGGCGAGCACCACCACGTTGGGCTGGATCTCCTCGGAAACGCACTTGGTCCCCGTCAGCGGCATGTCGAGCCACACCGCCTCCGCGCCCAGCAGCATCGTTGCAAGGAGCGCCGCCAACACCAGCGTCAGCGAGGTGGCCGCCGCCATCTTCGCCGATCTGCGCGCCTCTATACGGTCTGTCTGTACCCTACTTTCTCCGGTCACCGGGAGTCCTCAGGAGCTTTGGACCAGCGCAGGAAAGGAGTAATGGCGTGCCTGGAGAGAGGGTCGTTTTGGAATTATGTACTTTCCGGTTGGGTGCACGCGAAGGAAATCTCGCTATGCGGCGTGCCGAGGAAAAGTGGGCCAATGCCCACGGGCTGGCTTTCGTGGCTAGTCTTGGACTCTCGGCCCGTTTGGACCCTCGTAACATGGACTGGGATTGTTGGTAGGACTAGTCTCCAACTAAAAGGCGGGCCGTGAACTACGCTCCGCCGAAAATCTCGCTTTATAAGGACAAGCCAAGTTTTATGCAGTACGATCCTTTTTGCATTTTACCTAAGGCCTTATAAACAGCTGGGCCGGCCCAATTTCTCGTCCAGTCGCTTTCGCTGGATTACACCTGACCTCTTTACGAAAGATCGAGGGGCAGACCGCCTGATCCTTCCGCTAAAAAAAAGAAGAAGAACGCGCATGCAAAAGCACTTATAGCTAGTAGCTAGATGGTGAATTCATGCGTGTGCAGGCACGAAACACGCAAGCTTTAATTTGTCGGGCAAATGTGCATGTCATGTGTACATGCCAAAAACGACGGCCGATGGCGATAGATGGATGGATCCCTACCGCTTACGTAGTCATGCATGTTTGATCTATATCTCTGAGGTCTCCTCTCAAGATATGGAAGTATATACACGCACGTGAGCTCGATCGATCTTTATGCCGTGCCGTGGGTTAATAAACCATAGTATGCTGATGTGGATCGCATGCGATGTCATGCATGTCGCAAAATTTGCAAAGCTAAAGAGTACAGTACTTCATTAATTAAGAAAGGTCAATCTCGTGTACTCTTTAGCAGTTTAGCTTTGCAAATTTCGTGTATTCTTTTGGAGTAAGTACCAAAAGCTTCCTTAATTTCCCACCCCATCTTTTCCCCGAATATACAGCATTGCTCTGTACGCACCAACTACGTACCTAGCTAGAGTCCAAGAGCAAGTTCACTTCGTGCTAAGTAAAGGCTAGTACTTTTGAAGGCTTTCTAGCAAGGTGATGGATGGATTAATTCGAGGCCGGGATTAGACGAGGACGCCAATTCGCCCAAGATGTTTGACTCGGCGTCAGCCGGCACTAAGTTAAAAGACGTGAATTATTCGTGCCGGAAAGGGGCAGCAAATTAAAAGAAGAAAAACTAAAAGCAGACGGATCTTGACGTTTGTAGAGAAAACAGGTTCAAAGTGACGGCACCTCTGCATGCTGCATTGCTGCTGGATGCCGCGGGGAACAGAGCGCACCAATCAAAGCTAGTGTGGCTAGCATGCATGTACACCACTCACACCAGTATACATCATTCGACATTGCAAAGGGTAAAATCTCGTACTTAGTGGTGTGGTAGATCGAATTAAGCGGATTACACGCGAGACTGATGCTCAAGTGAGTGACGAAGCAAAATAATAAAAACAGTTAAATTCACCAAACTCCACGTACGGTGGCGCAGCGAAGCAGCAGCACTATTACATGGTACAGGTTTATCCAGTTTGCAACTTGCATTACATGTAAGTAAGAATCTAAATAAAAATCATGACGCGCGTACGTACCCCCTGAAACTCTAATTAAGACGTACTACGTGCGTGCAGTACGTATCCACGTGCATGCAGTAATTCTTGCGTTGATTGAGCTTGATTAATTAGTAGCAGACACCCTTCAGCGCCGGCGCCGGAGTCTCGGCGTCGTGGGCGACCTGGCCGCCGCAGACATGCCTGCTGCCGTTGCCAGCAGCGCCATGGTTGGCGCCGTTGCCGTTGGCGACCGTAGTCAGCGGCAGCGCCAGCTTCTGGGCGGCCGGCTTCTCGTTGTCCAGGTCCACGTCGTTGCTCTTGCCCCAGATGAGGGAGTAGAGGCCCACCACTATGATCGCCGCGCCAATCACACTGTGATCGACACCACATCAAAACGAGAGATCGAATAATTAGTTATTCTGGCCTTCAGTCCAAGACAGCTTAATTAATGAGGAGTTGGTCAGTGAGTTTAATCACACACCTTCCTCGGGTGGTCTCTTCTTTGAGAAGGGTGGAGCCCAGCACGGCGGTGATGATCATGCAGAGGGGCTGGAACGCCGTCACAAACACCGGCCCGCGCGTCTTCGTCACCAGCCCCTGCACGTAGTACGCCACGCCGGAGCACACCACGCCCTGCACATATATGCAAAGTACACAATCGATCAATTTTAACGCAATCTGTCATCCAATTTCATGAGAATTGATGCATGGGCGCCGGGGGGGCGGGGGCGAGGCGCTTACGGAGTAGATGACGGTGAAGAGGCGGGTGTCGAAGCCGATCTTCCAGGCGGACATGTCCCGGCGCTCGGCGACGAGCGCCACGGAGCCGCTCATGGTGGTGCCGACGACGCAGATGAGGGAGGTGAGGGAGAGCTGGGCCGGGTAGCTGCGGAGCGTGTTGGACTGGAGCACGAAGAAGCCGGCCCAGGCGACGCAGCTGCCGATCACCGTGATGGTGCCCTTGAGCCACGTGCCGCTGCTCTGGGCGGCGGCCGCGGCCGCCGCGGAGGCGTCGCCGTGGTGCAGGCCACGGGGAGACCACGGGAACCGCACGACGGGGCCGTGGTACATGATCATCAGCACGGCCCCCGTCACGGTGCAGATCGTGCCCATCACCTTCGCCTGGCTGTGCCGGCTCCGGAGCCTCAGCTTCTCCATCCTGCGCGCATAATTCGACGAGCATGGTTAATTAACCTGACTGGAATAATTGATTAGTTGAATGTGAATATGTCGGCGGTGTAATTTGGATCCATGGATCACGGACGGACGTACCTGAGAATGATGGCCATGAGGAAGGTGACGGCGGGGAGGATGTTGACCAGCGCGGAGGAGAAGCTGGCGGAGGTCAACTTGGTGCCCAGGTAGTACAGGTTCTGGTCAAGCACAGGCCTGGAATGTTTTTTGTTTTTGTTTTTTGGGAATGCACGTTAGTATACTCATTGACTAGTCAGAAATTACTAATTTCTGAATAACCGACTGGGCATGTGGCACGTACTCGAGGAACGCAAGGCCGCAGACCTTGATGAAAATGGGCACCGTCATTTTGGGCCTCGCTCCCCTGCAATTTTGTTGCGATCAGCAATTAGTACTAGTGACTAACCATAAAAAATTCAAGGAGAATTTATCAAATTAACAGTTCTTAAAAAAAATGTTGGAATGCATATATTCATATCGTGCAAAGGCACTTGGGCCGGAGTGCAGCGTGATCAAATCAGATGCTCTGCCCCGCCTCTACATAGTTAAGTGCGCTTACACGCAAAAAGCACATGAAAAATAGATGTTCCCCGAGTGCATGTGTGTCAGTTCGATCGATCAACAACGGATCCCAGACGATGTCACACAAAAGAAGAAAGGAAAAAAAGAGAGGATGAAATCAATATATATACCCGTTGTTCAGAAATTAAGGGAGACATGCATAGGATTGCGGATATGACGATATGGTTGTGCGGTGCTGGTATTGTGTTTTGCACCAGAATTAACGGTGTTGATTACGAGAGAGAGAGAGAGAGAGAGAGTAATGAAGAATCAAGCTTACTGGTACCTCTCGAAGTAGAGTGCGAAGGGCGTCATGAGGATGGTGGCGACGAGGTTGCGGTAGGTGACGAGCACGAAGTGGCTCATGCCGCGCTTCATGGAGGCCACGGAGACGATGTACATCCCGGCGTACCCGAACTGCAGGAACACCATCATCACGTACGGCTTCACGTCCTCCACCACTCTCTTCCCCAGAAATCCCATGGCCTCCGCCGCCGCTCGCTCACTCACTCACTCACTGCCCGGTCTCCAACAACCAACTAGCTCGACGGTACGGCAGTGGCCGGCCGGCTGGGCTGGAGAGAGCGCAAAGGTCTACTACTGGATGTGCATATATGCGTACGCGGCGACGACGACGAAGTGAGAGCTCGCGGAGCGGCCAATTTATAACCCTTTGGGCGCGTGTGTGGGAAGCGGCGAGCGCGCGCTGGCTGCACGGCACGGCACACAGGCTGACAGGCCCGGGTCTCTGCTTGGCATGCATGCATTGGACGTATTGGTCTGGAAATCTTGTGGTCAGTGATGCCAGCACGTAGTAGTGGTGATGCTGGAGCAGTGTGGACAGAGGTCCACGGATCTCATTCTCGGGAAAAATTAAAGGAGCCACGGATCTGAGTCACGCTCGATCGTCTCGTCCGCGCGCACCCAGCGCCGATCGATTACGTTGCAACCGCTTGTAGTACTAGTACTGGAGTACTAGCTGGTGTATTCAACAAGTTTTAATATTCGATCAGGGAACACTGCCTGTCTGCGATGCGTCGCCTGCTGCTTCCCCTGCCGGCAGCAACGGAGGTTGATGCCTTGCCCTGGCACGGGCACGGGCACGGGCAGGGCAGTAGTGCGAGTGTGTCGATCGATCGATGTATGACTCAGGCATAGGTCTGACGGCTTATGTCTTTGTGCATCGATGGTAAAAAAAAAATTACCGGCTCAAATTAGATTAACGGTATGGTTTTGCTATCGAGAAGTTGACTGATTTTTAATTAGAGACTAGTTGATGTGTTTGTCTCTAAAAAAAGTTGATGTGTTTGAACGTTAGATCTTAATCCAACTTTAAGACATTTTGCTTAAAAATTAGACAACTGAAAAATAGTTACACCCTTAGATAAAAGTTACAGCATCAACCATCAATTCAAGCAGCACTGAAGGCATGAAGACAAATAGGTGCGAGGGAGTTTATACAAGAGGAAAACATATAAAATGCAAGCTCATTAGATATTAGATATATTTTGCTTTGTGTTCTGAAAGTATAGTAAAAATAAAAGACTAAAATATTGATAGAAGTTATATGGACAATATACTACATATATTCGACTTTTAGACGGATTTTAGGTATGAAGACCGCCGGACCTTACTATACCAATGGAACCGCAACTGAAGTCAAGACGTCACACGCTCTTAATACGTATTTCACAATTAATTAAGAGTGTGTCTATTTTTAAGTTGCCTGATTTTTAAGCAAAATGTTTTAAATCTTAATTAACGTATTGGAGTCGTTGTACTAACTAGGTAATTCCCCGAGTGTTGCTGCAGAAAGTTCTATATGCACATCTGGATATGACATTGGGAACAAATGATGATAATAATAATATGCTTCAATGCAAAAAAAATATGAATATTGTAGACAACACGACTTTATCATTCATAACACCTGTGCAGTAAAACAATAGGAGTAATTCTGATGTACATGAACATCAAAATATGTGTATTTGCATATCTTAAAAAGATTGATAATGTCATGAAAATATGTGCATTTGGTGAAATATTTATTTATATACAACGTTAAGGTGAAAATCCAAGGTATGAAAATATTAAATTAGAAAGGACCAACAAAATGAATTCCTAGTGGTCTACAACACATGATGTGGATGGTTGATGAGGACATCCCAACTAATGATACAACCACAGCCCCTACAGCACATACACCTCAACTACCGGAGATACACGGACCAATTACTAGAGCTCGTGCACGACAACTAAATTATCAGGTACTTTCGTTCCTCGGTACTTCATTTAATATTAATGAGAATATGCTGCTGCCTAAGATGGGTTCTTTTATGTGTTTTAGGAATGAAGGACCTAGCTTGCACCTCAAGGATCAGCGTTGGACAGCAAACCATGGAGTTGGCAGCAAGGTGGCGGGAGCTAGCTCAAGTGATGATTTCAGAACATTGAAACCGCCATAACGAGAGATGAGAAGAAGGCCGCATCCTCTTCATCAATGGGATTTCGGCCAAGTGGAGGATTCTCCCTCCAATGGGTATCTATGGGCCAAAGATGAGGGTTATAACCTTGCTTTATTAGGCCTAAGGCCATATAATAGGGTCCAGCCAATTTTTAGATGTTTCCGTTGTGTTTTAGGAGGATTCCTAGGTCGTTTCGGAGTCCCTCAAGGGCCTGTCCGAAAACCACCTAGTTCCCCTCCTATTTATACCCCATGAGCCCCCCCATGGAGCCTGGGGTTTTTGATTAGATAAAGTTTAGCCTTTGCTACTTTCGTGTAATCGCGTGTGTCGGTTAGACCACCTGTTTTACCGTCATCAAGACTCCAACTATATTGAGTATTCAGATTCGTGAACCTTCATATCTCCTATTCGCAATTTCAGATTGCTTTTCATCTTGTTCTTGCTTGTTCTTCGATTGCTTGCAGGAACAAAGACCTTCGTGGTCAGGTTGATCGTGCCCCCGCGGGATCAATAACCTTCTGGAGTTGGTGTATCGATCGCTAAGGCACTACCTCCTAGGTTGTAGTCGGATCGTCAACGTCACCTCCTACCAAATCGATAATTAGGTATCTCATCGAAAGATCGGGACACCCTCGAGGCTATCAATGGTGATGTGGACACTTTGCATGCTCATGATGTGCATGGTGTGGACAATGATGTGGACACATTGCATGTCAAGCTTGCAGACATTTATTAAGATAGTGGGGATCGACTTTATAGATATTATAGATTATAGATATGTGAGAGGGTCATCATCACTCTTCCTTCTTTCATGTGCTACTGTTGGATTAATATCCTTAGATTAAAGTTACACATCAACCATCAATTCTAGCAGCAGTGAAGGCATGAAGAAAAATAGGTGTGAGGGAGTTTATACAAGAAGAAAATCATATACAAGGCAAGCTCATTAGATATTAGATATATTTTGCTTTGTGTTCTGAAGTATTAGTAAAAATAAAAGACTACAATATCGAGAGAAGTTATATGGACAATATACTACATATATTCGATTTTTAGACAGCTTTTTAGGTATGAAGACCGCCGGACCTTACTATACCAATGGAACCACAACTGAAGTCAAGACGTCACGCGCTCTTAATACGTATTTCACAATTAATTAAGAATGTGTCTATTTTTAAGTTGCCTGAGTTTTAAGCAAAATGTTTTAAATCTCAATTAACGTATCGGAGTCGTTGTAGTAACTAGGTAATTCCCTGCGTGTTGCTACAGAAAGTTCTATATGCACATCTGGATATGACGTTGGGAACAAATGATAATAAGATGCTTCAATGCAAAAAAAAAATTGTATGACAAAACGACTTTATCATTCAAAACAATAGGAGTAATTTTGATGTACATGAACATCAAAATATGTGTATTTGCAGATCTTAAAAAGATTGATAATGTCATGAAAATATGTGTATTTGGTGTAATTAAATATTTATTTATATACAACGTTAAGAAGGTGAAAATCCTAAGTATCAAAATATTAAATTAGAAAAGGACCAACAAAATGAATTTCTAGTGGTCTACAACACATGACATGGATGGTGATGTGGACAATTTGCATGCTCATGATATGAATGTTAACATTTAATGAAGATAGTGGGGATCAACTTTATAGATATTATAGATTATAGATATCTGAGGGTCATTCTCACTCTTACTTCTCCCATGTGCTACTGTTGGATTAAGATCCGACGGCCAAGAAGATCGACTTTTCTCCAACTAATAATCAGTCAACTTCGATGTAGCAAAACCAATTAATTAAACAGACCATCCGTAGTACCGGTTGCACCTCACCGGGATATTCCGCATGACGAAACATTCAAAAAACAGGCGCATGCATATATAGCAAGCTCGTTTCTAAAGAACGGCTACAAATTCCTGAGGTTTCTAGCCAGATCACTTTGGACTATGCACAGCCAAAAAAAGGATGGGAACTCGTGTGATCAGCAAGACAGAAAGAAACAACACAAATTTGGTAAGATGTTCTGTTTTTGTTTTGGGAAGTTCTTTTTGTCCAGCAGTTAGAACTTACTTAGAGGTCTATTAGGAGATCAGGCTTAGCCAACGAAGGATGGGAACCATGGAAAGCTTCCAAAGAGCAACAAGCCAACAAGCCAACAACCCAACAGAAACAAATGGCGTCGAGATCATATGGTGATCGGAAATGTTACGACCAGATAATTAAACAGTGAGCCATAGTAGAAGATTAGCAGGTGCAAACAAGAACATGTTGTCGTACTAAAATTTTAGGAGGAATAAAACAAGACGGTTACGACTAATTCATATTTTTCTTTCCATGAGAATATAAAATGAACTTCTTTGCAGCAAGAATACAAGGGGAACTTTGATTAGGACAGTTGTAAGATCTGCATACAGTAACTACACTACTTGCCCTTCTTCACTAATCATTGTGAAGATTAGTCTCCAACCGGGGATTTACTGGCTGCTGAATCAAAAACGTTCTGTCCCTGATGTGGTTCCGAGACATAAAGGCAAACATCGAGCTTGGCTTGTGGCGCGCCATTGACGAGTGCAGGGATGCAACATCGTTTTCCTCTAACGACTTGTGTGTAACTTTCAATTTCTTTAAAGATGGCCCTATGAAAGTTAGTTGATTTAATATACCAAGTATGAACTTGTTGGCCGTCTCGCCAAAGAAAGATTAAGGTGCCTCTATGCAAATAATGAATGTTTAGAGCTATTCGCAGGTACACTAGCTTATTTGCTTATGAGACATGCATATTAGTCCGGTGCCAGACCATTCATATCACTTTTAGCGGTATGTACTTAGGACTCATTCGGTTTGTAGGATATGTGAAGGAGTTTTACAGGATTCAAACCTTAGAAATTTTTCCTATCTATAGCATTCGTTTCACATGAATTGAGATCATAGATTTCTAAGAATTGATCCCAAATTGACCTAATTTCAAAGGATTCTACACATTAGGTGAGACATCATGGAAAATTCCTAAGGATTGAAATACCAGTGACATCTCAATCCTCTACTTTTCTTATTCCCGTGATTTCAAAATCCCGTAAACCCAATAAGCCCTTAGCAAGTTAGCATATAGGGATGCAGATGTTCTTAAACAATCCACGACACACATGTGCTCTGAGTCCACGCACATTTTAACTCTTTAGAAATCTAATTGATAAAAATTCGCGGCCCGTACGTGTCTTGCGTACGCAAAGTCGACAGACATCACAAATCACTACTATACTTTTTTTTTTCTCGCTGATTAGTGTACACGTCATACAGACTGAATTGTCAAGCTGGGAGTCAGTGACCAAACCAATTATTCTGCCCACTGATAACCAAATAAGCAACTTCTTAGAACATACATTACATACCCCTTTCCCCAAAAGCAGGCGTATTATAAGAGAAATCTAGACATTTGGTTGGTAGTATCTCTATGTTTAGATGATGTTGGTATAAGCTCTATATTTAAATCAAACAACTCTCACCAGATTTTATCATCATCAATCTCTCTAGCTAGTATACATTTTGATCCAGGAAAGCCAGAAGACAAATAAATATGAAGTCATTCATGTTAGGGATATTTATAGCCCTCCCATATTCCTTCTTCTAATCACCATGTCCTCCATATATTTAGTTATCCCCACAAATAAAATGAACTGGGGTATTAATGGCATCTGTCGCCTACTTTAGGGATTCGATATGCATAAAGTAGACATATAGCTAGGCTGTCAAAAAAAAAGTAGACATATAGCTAGGAGTGCTAGCAAGACAATCTTTAACCGAAACGAGTAGTCTGTACCTCCATAGGAAAGGAGTCTCGCCACCAACACGCTAACGCCTTTCAATAACTTTAGCACCAGGCCAACAGGCGCTGAATATCATGACACAAGAACCAAATATAATCTTTCGAGTGGAAGATGTTTCTGTCGTCGAGTAGTAATTCACAGAGCATGTCTATGGATTGATAATGGAAACTTTTTCCAGGGGAGAAGTTAGCTGGAACTTGGAACTAATTACTGGACAGGTGTACGAAGGAACTTGCGCCAAATAATGGCCCAAGTATACGCGCAAGGAAACAACAACACGGCCGGTAACCTTTAATTTCTCTTCGTTGCATTCAACTGGCCTGTGCCTATACCACAAAAGGGAGGAACCGATTTACGATCGAGGTCGACCCGTGCATGTCTTTCTCTTCCCAAAGAGAGAAAATGACGAGGAGTTTCTCCGGCTCTTCTTTCCCAGTGATGGAAAACAACAACACAGCCCGGTTGCTTGTGGTAATCTGAAGCTGCTAGCTTTAGCTGATAGTGCACATCGGAGGAATGAGTGATTCTTCGATCTCACATGTGAGCAAGCAAGCGAGGCAAAGCATTTGGCAGCTAACTACTGGATGTAATGGTGGCAGCCATTAATCAAAGAAAGGCAGGACACGGCCCTCCTGTCCTGGCTAGTGCATGCTGATGCGTGGATGCATGCATTGTGATCTGGTGCGCTCTTGATAGGATTTGCATCATATCTCTCACCCCAGGAGAGACATGGGAATCCCAGATACCTTCTGCGTCTCGCACTCTAGCTAGCTGCTTATTACTTAAAGTGTGCTTTATTTGTTGACCTCGCGAAACCTCTGGCCTTAGTTAGATAGTAAGTAGTACTACTCATTCTTGATTAGTTAATTGCAACTTCAACATATATACTCCGCATATAGAATGACGAGGTGTAGGTAGAGTTAGACGTGCACAAAAGGATATAGGAGATAACTCTAGAACATGAAGTCATCATCAACATTCTAATTAAACAATCAGAGTAAATTTATATTCTCTGAAGTTGTCTGTCGCGCGCGGCTTCGGTTCCGTGGCTTTTTAATTTGGCATCGGTTTCTGACGCATGTTGGATGCAGTTGATAAGCTCAAGCTTTTGTACTAATGGGAAGCTTGTAGGTGGCTAGCTAGCCGAATATGTTGGTGCTCAATTGGTGCCAACCGATGGTGGCTTTGACATACTAGAGCATTCGGCTAGCTCAGCAAACACAGCGATTCAATCATGCATCGAAAGCGCTTCAAGTGTTACTCATACATGAACCAGGTCAATCTTATTAGTACCCAGTAGAAATTCATGCTGAGTTCTGACAGGCTATTTAGCTACTTTCAGTACTCAGTTGTGGACAGAACGCAGCAAGAGTGTAATGTTCAGAGGGGGGCAGGATGCATCATCTAGTTCGGCTGGTTTCATTCCGCCTAACACGATAATTTGTAAATCCATTCATTAAGTATGAGATATTACCCGATTAATTAGCGGAAAACCAGATGGAAACCGTTATAGTAGCATGCACACAAAGTGACACCGTGGAACATAACAATATGTTGGGCACCGCTGGCTGATCTGACTGGCTCACACACACATCGAGAAGATGACATCCATTGAGGTTGTTTGTAAATGTCATTTCCATCACTCCTTGACCACACCGAGTTCGCCGCAGACGGCTATCAGAGAAGCCCTCACCGCGATAAGCGCACAAAGCCTATGTCAGCCCACCCAAACAGGTCGGCAATTGCGGTAGTGAGCAACTCCAATTTTGATGGCGAGCTACGAAAGGGTACTATGCACCCCAAAGAAGGTCACCACAGCAGAACCCTCTATCGCCAAGATATCGCAGTAACTCTGACTTCACATCAACTTAAGAGAGCACAAAGACCTAATGGACCTGCCGAAGAACTGACTACCAAAATTTTGCCGCATCCCAAACACTGCTCTGTTGCAAAACAAGCCTTGCACGGAATCTGAGGCAGCCGCCCTACCAACAATGCCACGTCACATAGATACTCTCCAGGCTGAGGGAAGGGTTGCTGAAAGCCTGCCCTCTATGCGGAACAACTCGGTATGGGCAAAGTCATTTCGAACTAGATCGCCACAACCTGTAGCGTGCATGTGGTTTGTTGAGATTTTGATGATGCTCCCCTAAGGGCTATGTTTAGGGCAATTAAGTTCACTTCTCATTCTATACTACCCCCGTCGGTCGGGCGAAAACACAAGGACGGCTGGGATTGACGCGTACCCCTTCGCCCGCCGTGGCAATTTTGTAAATATCGCCGCGTAGAACCCAGCGTATGGCCCTAGAAAGCCCATACGGGCCGCAAGGGGTTGTACGCGGCTGTATTCGTTGGCGTCGACGTGTATACGTACTCGGCGTACTCGGCGACGGCGTATGCCTGTTATGGAATGATACCCGCGTCGTCGGCACAGACTTGCCCCACTATTCCCTCTAATCCAGGGAAAGAAATAACGTCCCGGACACACCCGTTATGGAATAAAACTCGCGTCGTCCGCATCGACTTGCCCTACGACTCCCTCTAATCTAGCGGAGAAGAAAAAAACGGCCCGGACGCACAACCACCTCCGGCGATGAAGCGAACGCGTGGAGCAGACGACGCCGTGGCTGTTGTCAAGGAAGCTGCAGTCGTGATAGATCCAGTGGAGGAGGAGGAGGAGGAGGCCGTGATCATGGCAGATGCAGCTGAGGAGAAGGAAGGCGTGACCGTGTTGGTCAAGGAAGCTGCCGTTGTGACAGATCTAGTGGAGGAGGAGGAGAAGGCTGTGATCGTGGCAGATGCAGCGGAGGAGAAGGAAGGCGTGACCGCGTTGAAAGATCGGTATGGTTGACTAGAGGGGGGGGGGGTTGAATAGGAGACTAACAAATTTTAGCTTTTCTTTTTCAATTCTTGAAAGATACAGACACTTAATCCTAGGGTTATCTAAATTCTCTAAAGTGAATGCAATCCTAGAATGAAATGCAATAGCCGAAGCAACAATACATATAACAAGAATGTAAAGGGGAAATGATACCACACGTGGAGACGAAAATTTCACCGGAGTTCCACCTATTGGGATCGGTGTACGTCTCTGTTTGGAGGAGTGCTCTACCACAAAGGTAGAGACGCCGTGAAGGTTCACTCTATTCTCCAACTCACCACACCACAAAGGTGGGATGAGCTCTCACAACACCACAAAGGTGAGGTGAGTTTCACTAATGGCTTCCTTGAGGGCGAACGCCGAATCCTTACAAACTTGATCGGGGCAAACTCCACAATTCAATAGGAGGCTCCCAATCCAAGCCTCAAGCTCCTCACACCAAGGGAGAGCTCGAGGTGACCGCTTCCGTCTAGGGTTCCCAACAACCCAAGAGAAACGAAATCCACAAAGAAAACAAGGGGAATCAACTTTTTGACTTGATGAAACCCTAGGGCAAGATCTTCTCCTGCAATCCTCAAAGAATCAAGAGTTGGGAGTGGCTAGGGAGGGAGATCTTGAAGATTTAAGCTTGAGGTGTTCTTGAATGGTGTTGGGGTGTTCTTGGCTGTGGAAACGGTTTGTTGGCTCGTTGGGGACGAAGGGGTACTTATATGGGATCCAAAAAATCGAGCCGTTATGCACTGCGCTGGGATAGGCCGGAACTTCCGTCTGACCGGAAGTTCCGGTTATTCACCGAAAGTTTCGCATATTCCTCCAGGACTAACAGAGAGCACCCGGAGGTTCGGGCGGAAGTTCACCCGGAACTTCCGCCGCCTGGAATCCAAAAAAGCCTGAAACACAACTTGAAACATGTTTTCGACAAACACCTTTTTGGGTAGGCTTTTTAGTGGGTGCAATATGGTGTAGATGTGTACGTGAAATTGATTCACCCGTTGCCTTCCCTTGTGGATCCCCTCTTAATAGTACGGATGTCCTACGACTCACAACCGAAAAAGCCGCTAAACACCGCTACGCTTCTTTCCTTTTAGGGGTCCACAACTCATCTTGTGTCAAGTTCTTTATAAAACCTGAAATACTTAGCACAAGATAAGATAACCACACATGTTGTCATCACCACCAAAACTACTTTGGGAGATATGCCCTTTCAATCTCCCCATTTTTGGTGAATGATGACAACACAAAGATTTACATATAAGAATAATAAATTAACACTAGATGCAAAGAATATAAAATATAGACGGGCTCCCCCTAGGTGTATGCACTAATTTGATTTGCTTGACATGCAAAGAGTACATACACTAGGATCAACACTCCCCCTAGATTTTATAAACCAACAACTCAATTGCAAAGGATTAAAAATATCTCACTAAAAGTTTTACAAGAATATGTAAGATTCATTCATAAAGAAGATAGATCATACCTCCACAAGGCATAACAATTTTGAATGAAACCTACAATGACTTATCCAACAAGATATCGAGTAAGGCTTCCAAGAAGCATAAAGGGTTAGATAAGTCAAACCAATTGATCAGATACCTTTTGCAATGAGATCTTGTGATGGAGCACATATCTAAGAGCACAAAAGTATCACATCTCCACACAAGATTAGTAAGACTTGATATAAGCATTACAAATATCTAGAACAAATAATCCATCACATAAAGCTTTAAATCTAGCTATTACACCACACAAAGTTATCAAGTCTTACAGAAACCACGAATTTAAATAGTTCACCAACGCTAGATAAGTAGCACAAGCACCTAAAAAATCCATAAATAAGAACGAGCTTGTGACTAACCCATGCAAATCCCCGAGGCCCTAAACTCTCCCTTACAACTACACTCTCCCCCTTTGGCATCAAGACACCAAAAAGGGAAGAATCGTCCCAAGAGAGAAACAGACAAATCACTCGGAGAAGTCATCATCGGTGTCCTCTTCCTCATCCTCATCCTCATCTTCACTACCCTCGGCAGCGGGCACTTCATCTTCATCATCATCCTCATCTTCTTCATCACCACGTACCGGAGAAGGAAGATGACCATCATTGCAGTTCCAATCTCCATGGATGCTCCTCCAACTCTCAAAGTTCTCAACATCGGACACGGGAGAGCTAGGCAAGTCCAAATGGTTCAAGATGCGCTCTTGACGACGAAGAATGCGGTGATTAACTTGCTCAACCTTGTACAACTTCCTCTTATTGGATTGTTGCATGCAAAATATCTTCCTTAGCATGCCCTTCCAACCACCTTGCTTGCTAGAGCCATGAGTGTGAGAGGAGGGTCCCAAACCCAAATCTGAAGGAATATCCTCATCCTCCTCATAGTCAACCGGGGCTTGGAAGTTGTTCTGAGGAGGTGGAAGGTGTCTCTTCTTCTTCAATTGCTTGGAGGGGTGAACCACAAAGTCAACATCATGCATGAGAGGTGCCTTGGCAAGAATAAGCTTCATGATGTAGGGGGCATAGGGAGGCACTCTTCGATGAAGAATAGCAAAGTAAAGCTCATGCCATAAGTAGTCCATCACATCCAAAGGTGTATCTCCATTCTTTCTCCTATGTGTTTTCAACATGAGATTTACACCAAACCCATGTATCTCATCTGAGTTACCCGTCTTGCAAGCGATGGTTTCTCGGTAGATGCGTTGCAAAATGTCATAGGTGGGCTTGAGGAATTTGATGCCACCAAGTGTGACTCTCCCTTCCAAGTATAGTGGCTTCAACACCTTCTTGGCAGCAGCATCATTGTCATGTGGGCGAAAGCCTGAAGGGGTGCAATGTCCAGCATTCTCATATCTAAGGAGGCTTGCAAACTCGGCCCAAGTGGCAGCGCAAAAGTGACTCCTTGACATCCAAGACACACGGCGAACATTCTGGTCATCTAGTTCTTCTTGGAACACCGTGGTATAAAACTGAGCCACAAGAATCTCATCATAAGCTTGATTGAGCGTCATGATGGGAAACAAGTTGAGCTTCTCACAAATAGAAAGTGCTTCTCCAAAGTACTTCTTGTCGGCTTGCATAGCTTCAACATTGATGTAGCACTGAGGAACAACCTTGGTCTTGGGAGGCAAATATATTTCTTCAAAGATCATAATCTGAAAGTTGGTATGGAAGTGATGGTTGCAATCCTTGAGATCTGAATCCGGATCCTTCAAATACGGGTTAATGAACCTCTCCTCCACAAACACTTGCTCGGGCCAATGCTTGATGGGAAACTTGTTGGGCTGAGCTTTGGAAGTAGACTTTCGGCGAGAGGACTTGGACTTGGCGAGGTCAAGCTTCTCACGCTCGCGTTCTTTCATCACTATCTATGCTCGCTTCTTTGTGGTAAGCTTCTTGGGAGAAGGAAGGATTATTGGATCCTTTCCCCTATCTTGACGAGAACTAGTGCTCCCTGTGAACTGAAAAGTGATACGAGGGACAAAGGATAAGTGCTCAGGATTGTATTAGTGAAGAATAGATTAATTGGAGCCGAGGCTGTACAGAAAAATTGTCCAGGGACTGGAAGTTCCGGCTACTGCCCGGAAGTTCCGGGGTCCCGCAGAAACGGGACGAACCCTGACTTCCAATGCCTCAACAATTGAACCATACAATATCAAATCCAACTAGTCTAGTCCCTGCATTCTACACAACAAGGGAATTCCACCAAGAAAGCTAATTTCTCATATTCATCCAAGGATTCAAACAAACCCTACAAAGAGAGAGAAGGGGGTATACTTGATTTCACCATGGTGGACAACGAAGAGGGACACGTCCTTGTTGCAGATCCGAAGAGATGAACCGGATCTTCCGGTTGAATCCAAGGAAATTGAGGAGGCTTGGGTGTCGCACCAGTGGCACCCAGGGTACCACCACTGCGCGACGCGTGGGCCCCGTCTCCGAGTTCCCGGGAGGATTTTGTCCCGAGTAGCAGCCACGAGCAGCCCGGCAAGCTACCAGCCGGGGAGGGCTAGCGGGGCTTCGGGGAATATTCCCGCTTGGACACCTCTTGGGAAGCTGCTTTCCGGGAGCGGGGTTCTCGGGTGTGCTGGACCTGGGCGCTTCCTGGGGAGCGACTTGCCGGGGGGAGGAGTTCCCGGGCACAAGCTCCCGCCTCAAGGGTGGGGCCCAGCGGACAGAGCAACAGCGCCACGCGGGCGCGTGGCGGGCGTTGGGTGCGGCCTCGTCAAGGCGAGGAGTGAGGCGCACGGCGCATTAAATGAGCCGACAGGAGGGGCGTTACCCATCCAAATCAGGTAAACAGTGGTTGTCCAATCATACCTTTAGGGTTTTAGATCCCTAGCAGCAGAGGTGGCGTCCATGCGTGCCACCATCTCACCGAGGGGGAGTAGTATGCCTCCCCGTTCGACACTTGTAATGCATGCGCCGCGGCACCTGTGGTATCCCCTTGAGTATAAAAGGAGGACCAGCGCCAGCGGTCAAGGGGTTGGATTTTCGGTTCTGTTCGGTTAGGTTCTCAACTAGACCTAGTCCAAGGATAGCAAGTAGCACTTAGCAAGAAAGGAGAGAGCGCCCGGGGACCCTCCCCCGGCAACGTGTAAACACTTGACCTATTGTCAATACCATTCAGACAGGCAGGACATAGGGTTTTACACCTCTGGGTGGCCCGAACCTGGGTAAAAACGTGCGTGCATGCGTTCTTGCCTTGCGTGTACCTTGGCTATATCACTTCGTAGGTTACGTAGGTCCATCGGCCACGCCAGTGATCGCCGGAGCGATCCCCGACTTCCCTGCCGAACCTAAAAAGGGGGCGTGACCGCACGCCCCCGGGTGTCAGAGCTCCGCGCGACGACATCTGGCGCGCCAGGTAGGGGGCGCGAGAGGAGAGCTCGCTGGTGATCACCGGCAGCAGTGTTTGCATCGACGCCGGCTTCATCTTCTTCGCCGATGAGACCGACCACCATGCCCCCCAAGCGGGCTGGTGATCCTCGGATAGACTCGCGGGAGGCCAAAGCGGCGCACACACGGTCGCACGACGTGTGACCCGAGTCGGGGGCTTAGGAGAACCCGGAGCCCTCGAGAGTGCAGCAATCGCAGCTGCCTCCCCTGCCCCCACGGCCGTCTACGGACAATCGGCTGAGGGGACCGGCGGACCCCAGTGCCGGGGCCAGCCGCACGAGCGGGCATGGTGCCGCCCGCACCGGCCAGCGAGTCGAGTCGCGGGCCGAGGATGCGAAGCGACAGCAGCACCATGAGCATACCGTGTCGTGAGCGACGCCCGGGGGCTCACACCCCGCGCACCCGAAACCGTCCGGGGCCAGAGCGGGCAGCAGTCGCTCGTGGAATTGGCTGCCTCCCGCACGACCCCCGGCGGAAGCCATCATCGCCGCGCGCGTCGTGGTGCGGTATGAACCGCAGCAAGGCACACCGGTGCACGAGACGTCGGGCGAGGAGTTGGACGCTCTCCTCGCACTGGCCGCCCAGCAGCCGCAAGGTGTCGTCGCTCGGTCCTCCGACACCGGGGCGTGCAGCCACGTCCCCTTTTAGGTTCGGCAGGGGCGCCTGGGGTGGAGACCAGATGATCGCCGGCACGATCGACGAGGCCCTACGGGGCCGGCGAGGCAAAGTGCTAGGGGTACGCGCTAGTCCAAGAACAGATGTACGCATGTTTTTTACCCAGGTTCGGGCCACCCGGAGGTGTAAAACCCTACGTCCTGCCTGTCTGAGCTGATATCGATTACGGATCAAATGTTCACAGGTTGCCGGGCAAGCTCCCGGGCTTTCTCTCAGTGGCCAGGCACTCCTCACTACTCTCCGCTGGCTGCCTACTGGAGCCAGTAAGCGTCTATCGAGCGAGCTTCGTCCGAACCAACTAACTGACCAGCTGACTAACCTCTCCAACTGTCTGACCTATCAACCCTCTCTAACCCCTTAGACCGTTGGCATGGGTCCTCCTTTTATACACAAGGGGATGCCACATGTGCCACGGTGCATGGGCTACAAGTGTCCAACGGGGAGGCACGCAACTCTCCCTGGTGAGCTGGTGGCATGCATGGGTGCCACCTCCGCTGCTAGGGGCCTAAGACCCTAGGGTAGGATTGGACAACCACTGTTCCTTCGACCCGACGGGTAACTACCCGTCGGTCGGCTCGTTTACTGAGCCGCGCGCCTTACTCCTTGCCTTGGTGGGACCGCGCGTTCCGCGCCCGCCACGCGCCCGTGTGGCGCTGTCCAGTGGGCCCCACGACCCGAGGCGGGGGCACGCGTCCGGGAGCCTCCAGTCCCCGCAAGTCGGCCCGGGAAGCACCCGGGCCTAGTGCGCCCAGGAACCACCTCCCGGGAAGCAGCTTCCCGGGAGGTGCCTAATCGGGAAAATTCCCGGAAGCCCCGCTAGCCCCTTTCGGGCTGGTAGCTTGCCGGGAAGCTCGTTGGGGTTCCCCGGGATGAGACCTTCTCGGGAACCCAGGGGAGGGGGCCACGCGTCGCGCAACGGTGGTACCCCGGGTGCCACTGGTGCGACAGTTGCCCCCGGGCGTGGGCCGGCATCACCTGTCCCCGGAAGGGTCTCTTCCTAGCCGGTTGCCGGGCTAAGCCCTTAACCGACGCGTGGGCCCCCGATCAGTTGCTGGCCCGCGTCCCTTCGCTGCCCCGTGTACGGCACCGCCAAAAGCGGAGTAGTGGGCGCGAGATTTCCGCCCTAATCCCCCCCTAAATGGGGTAGTTATGGCCACTCCGCGCATTACTCCCAGTGATTAGGAGTTATCCCCGTGCACCCGTAGGGTACGGAACCGGCCGTTACCAAACAACCGGGCGTCATAAAGCTTCCACTGTTGGCAACGGGGAGCCACTTTGCCCTTTCGCCCCCATCCTCTTCCGCATCTCGCATCCCTGCGCTCTTGCCAGCTTCCACCCTCGCTCCCCATGGCGCCCCCACCACCAGAAAGGGGAAGGAGGTCCAGTCTTCGAAGAAGCCCGCGACCAGCAAGACCGAGGCGGCACTCAAAGCGGCTGCCGCCAAGGACCAGAAGAGGCGGGAGATGCGCGCGAAAGTAGCCTTCTTCCGCCCCGGCTACAACGGCGAGGCGCTGGGGAAGCTCCGGCACGCCGTCGCCTCCAACTTCAATGAGCATGGGGAGACGCGGATCTTCCCGGCGGGCGTCGAACACCAGGATAACGACTTCCAGGTGTTCGCGCGCTTCCTCCTCTGCGGTATGGTGCCGCCCTTCTCTCTGTTCCTCCACGCGCTGATGGAGTCCTACCAGCTGCGGGTGGTGCAGCTCCACCCCACCTCGCTCTTCCTCCTCGCCACCTTCCAGTTCCTCTGCGAGGCGTTCGTGGGGGTGATGCCGTCGGTGGGGCTCTTCCGGCATTACTTTTACCCGCGCATCGACAATGCGAAGGCGATGTCGTCGGGGGTGGTTTTCCGCGCCCGCGACCAGATGAAGTCGGAGTTCATCGTCCGGTCGGGGAAGAAGATCGAAAAAGAATGGCGGGGCGACTGGTGCTGGGTCCGAGTGGAGGACCCCCAGGAGTTCATCCTTCTGCCGACGGAGCTGCCGGTGCCCTAGATCGGCTGGCAGGATAGGTACCACCGCGACGCCGACCTCCTCCCCATCGTGGAGAAGATCAAGGCGTTGCGGCTAGCGGGGCTCACAGATGTCGACGTGGCACGCACCTTCGTCCATCGGCGCATAGCCCTGCTGCAGCTGCGTTCCCGGCCCGCGTGGATGTACACGGGCTCCGGGGACAGGACACGCCTGCAGGCGGACGGCATGGACTTGGAGTCCCTCAAGACGTGGGTGAAGGGGATCTCCGGCGAGGTCTTCCAGTCGATAGAGTTCCCGCCGGGGGTCTCCGCTCTCCATGCCGGCGTTAAGGCGCTCAGCGACATCGTCGGCGCCTTCCCGCCCTGCAACGAGTGGGGGCTGATGGACGACACCCCCACCCGCGTCCCACACACTCCCCCGCAAGCACCCCGCGGGAAGCAGGTGCTCGAGGAGAGCGAAGGCGGGTCCGAGCCCAGCTGGCCCTCCCTCCGGTCGCTAGACGATGAGGCGGGCCAGGTGGCTGCGTCCCTGGAAGTCGTCGCCGTGGAGGACGACGACGAGGAAAGCAGCGACAGCGCGCCCCTGATCCTGAGAAGGTCGAGGGTGTTCGTGGCGGCCGCAGCCACTTCCTCAACAGTGACGTCTGCCCCGGCAGCGGTCCCCACCATGGCGGCGGCCGCCGCTCCTGGGGCGCCCGCTGGTAACACGACGGCATCCGCGGCAACAGGGGCCGCGAGTGCCTCGGCGGCGGCCCCTGTCTTGCCAGCAGCCGCTAGCTCCGCGGCGGGAACCGGCTCCGGGGTGCTCGCCTGCACCCCGGCAACGTCAGCACCTGCGGGGGCCTTCGGCGCCCCGGCGACGGCCTTCGCTCCGGTAGCGGGGACCTCCGCGAGCTTGACGCCCGGCGGCGCGACGGCATCGCCATCGACACCTGGAGCTCTCCGGGTCACGACGACACCGCGGGCGCCCGCGGCGCCGCCCGCCCGGGGGGTCTTCCGGGGCTTCGCACTCCGGCGCAACCCTCCGAAGTCCTCCTCGTCGACGGGCGTCGGCAAGAGGGCGAGGAGTGGTTTCCCGCCCGACTCGCCAAGCAAGAGGACGCGCGCGGACGCTGGCGGTGCCACCGACCCCGCTGCCTCGGGGCCCAGCGTCGGCGCGGGCGCGCCCCCTGGCGACCCAGCCCAAGCGGAGACAGGGCCGACATCAGGTATGTCTCCGTCGATCCCCTGCAACTGCAATTCCTGCTAGCCAAATTCACAAACATACTTTCTCTTTCTGCAGCGAGCGGCAGCGAGCCCGCGGCAAGACCCTTGGACGCTCCCGCTGGCGCAGGCGAGGTAGCGGAGGCTGCGCCGGCAATCCCGACGGCCGCACAAGGTAACCGCCCCGGTCGCCCTTATTCGCCTTCGATAACACCAACCATCGCCGACCCTCATGCTTCTCCATGGGTGTAGGCACAAGTGCGCCTGCGCCCAGAACGAGGAGCGCACTCCCCCCGCAAGCGTCCCTTCTAACACCCCGGCTACGCGCGGGATCCGGGGCTGCACCCAGCGGGGCAGTGCTCAGTTTCGTTCAGCTCTTAGCGAATTCAGCGTTCATGTTTAGATACTTAGCTTTTCCGTTTGGTCCAACGTTCCGCGACGCTCTGCGGTAGAGTGCAGACGGGGCACCACCTTGGTAGGAAACCATCCGGGGTACCTGTTCAAGGGAAACGATCTCGGAGGGATGCGGCAGGAACGCGGGGGCAGGATCGCCGCCGGCGGCAACCGCCGCCGACGGTGCTACCACCACGCTCACGCGGCAACCCTCGCCCTCAGGGGCGAACCCTGGCTTAGGAGGACTCCTCTCCGGGAGCAGCCGCGAGACGGCTATAACGTCCTCGGCGCCGGCTTCGCCACACCCCGAACGGCGGGTACGGGTGACGACCCTTGTTACCCGGGAGCTAAACTGCTCGAGGGCCGCGGCAAGGACGCGGTGATGGGCCGGAACAAGCGACGAGCGCCGGCACCGGCACCGGCGCCATCACAGCGTCCTCGCAACGACCCGCACCCGAAAAAGGCTCTCTCAAAGGGAATGCGGCCGGGTCTCTGTGATAATGGACCCGCCGGCACAAGGCACGGATGGCACGCACTACCATAGAGTCTCCGCGGTCGACCCTGCTCCTTGCGGAGGTGTCCTACGGAGGGGGGCGACAAGGGCACTGTGGCAATCCACCCCGCCGGCGCCGGACGCTGACAGGACGCACCGCCACAGTGCCTCTGCGGCGGCCCTCGCCCCGGAACCGCCCCTTTGAGGAAGCGCAGCAGGGGCACAACGGCAGTGCACCTGTCGGCACGGGACGCCGATGGCACGCACTACCACCGTGCCTCTGCGGCGCCCCTCGGGGTGGGCTCGATGGGGTGATGCGGCAGGGGCGCGAGGGCGGCGCATCCGCCGGCGCTAGGCGCCGGTGGGAAGCACCACCTCCACGCCTCCGTCGCACCACCTGCTTTCACGGCCCCGAACCCGGCTTCGCTCTGAGCAATTCCATGGTTGGGGCGCGCCTTTTATAGACACGGGGGGGGGGGGGGGGGGCTTGCCACCGCGCGCGACTGATCCGCGCGGCACCGTGGCGCCTTTTCCCCGAACGCGGCGCAGTTTCCGCCGCTGTGCTTACCGGGTAAGCATGGCACACGTGGCGGCCAGCCGCCAACTCAGAAGCCTCGGAGTGCGGTGAACGCCTTGTGTTGCGGTCCTCCCGCACCACAAGGCACCGGTGTATGGTGCGACCCGTGGGCAGCTCACGGGCACCATAGTGTACAAGATTTCTCCCTTTCCTGCAGGTTAGACTTTACCAGATCCGAGGTGCTGAATTTTTTTTGAAACTTACGAAAACAAGTAACACAGGTAAATCAGACAAATCTCATCTCTCCTGCTTCCCAGCCCCCGGCACAAAGGGGTCGATGCCAAACTTGGATGTGAGCGTTTCCTTCCCGGGCGCAGCGACTGCGCGGTGCAGGCGGCGGGAGGCCGAGCGACCGCACGCCTAGTGGTACACGTTGCGGGAAGCCCGCCAACGGCACGACCAGTGATGCACGTTGCGGGAAGCCCGCCAACGGCATGTCCAGTGATGCACGTTGCGGGAAGCCCGCCAACGGCATGGTCAGTGCCGGAACGATCCGGCAACGGGTTTTCGTTTCGAGGCCACGGCAGCCCCTTGCTCACAACCAAGTAGGGAAAGACACCTTTGTGTATTTAAAGCAGGAGGCAAGAGGGGGAAAACACGCGAATGAACAAGGCAAGAACAAAGCTCAGGGGTGAAACACTTATCTTCATTCACAGTTAACTAGCGGTTTACATACGGGGGCTACCCGGTTACACTAGTTCGAGAGGTATGCATCGGAGGCATCACCTGAGGGTCGGGCTCCACCGCTTCACGGGTAGAACTTGCGCAAGTGTTCAATATTCCAGCTATTGGGAACCGGCAAGCCGTTTTCGGTTTCCAGGCGGACAGCCCCCGGCCTGGTCACCTGCACTACCCGGAAGGGGCCCTCCCATTTCGGAGTCAATTTGTTCCCGGCCTTCGTTCCTTGTATCGCCGGACAAGGTCTCCGTGCTCGAGCCCCCGGGGACGGACTCGTCTGTCATGATAACGACGGAGTCCCTGCTGGTAGCGCGCGGCTCGCACAGCAGCCCGGCACCGAAGCTCTTCGATGAAGTTTAGATCGTCGACCCTTTGCTCGTGTTGGCTGGTGTCGCCGTACGCACGTACTCAGGGAGATCCGTACTTGAGCTCGAGGGGCAGCACCGCTTCTGCCCCGTAGACAAGGGCGAAAGGAGTTTCGCCCGTTGCCCGACTAGGTGTGGTCCGGATGGACCACAGCACGGGCTGGAGTTCTTCGATCCAGTGCTTCCCGTGGCCTTTGAGCTTGTCAAAGGTTCTCGTCTTGAGCCCCCGCAGAACCTCTGCATTGGCTCGCTCCGCCTGTCCGTTGCTCCTCGGGTGAGCGACGGACGCGAAGCGCAACTTAGTGCCCATGTCTTCGCAGTAGGCGCGAAACGCTGCGCTCGTGAATTGCGTGCCGGTATCGGTGATGGTGCTGTTGGGAACCCCGAACCGGCACACAATGCCCTTAAGGAACTTGATGGCCGCCTGGGCGGTCACCTTGCGCACTGGTTCCACCTCCACCCATTTGGAGAACTTGTCGATGGCCACAAACAAGTATTCGTAACAGCCAACCGCCCTCGGTAACTTGCCGACGATGTGTAGTCCCCAGACCGCGAACGGCCATGAGGACGGGATGGCATGCAGGGCCTGGGCTGGTTGGTTGCTCTTCTTCGAGTGGAACTGGCACGCTTCGCACGTCCTCACTAGCCGCTCTGCGTCGGCCAGGGCCGTGGGCCAGTAAAAGCCATGCCGGAAAGCCTTGCCGGCTAAAGCCCGGGAGGCCACATGGTGTGAACATGTGCCTCGATGTATGTCCTCCAACAGTGCGCACCCTTCCTCCTGCGGCACGCAGAGGAGTTTGACACCATTCGCACGCCTGCGGTAGACGCTGCCGTCTATCACGGTGTACATCTTGGCTCGCCGAGCTACGCGCTCCACGGCGACGTCATCCTCCGGGAGAGCCTCCCATTTCAAATAGCGGGCGATCTCTTCCGCCCAGGGAGGAATTTCTCTGCCCATGCATGCCGCCATATCAGCGGCATGGACCCCTGCTGCTGCAGGGGTTCCCTCAGTTGCCGGAGGGGCGTCTCCGGTAGCCGTCTGGGGGGTGACTGAAGGAGCCAGTTGCTTCTGACAGAACACCCCCGCCGGAGGCTTCCGGCGCTCTGCTGCCATCTTGGCCAGCTCATCAGCAGTGAAGTTGTCCTTCCGCTTGACGTGTTCGAAGCGCAAACCCTTGAACTTCCGTTCCAGCTTGCGGACCTCTTCCACGTACGGCGCCATTTGGGGCAATCGTAGTCCTTGTTTACCTGGTTGATCACAAGCTGGGAATCGCCGCGAACAATCAGGCGCTTAATGTCGAGGGCGACCGCTGCCCGCAGCCCGGCAAACAGGCCTTCGTACTCCGCCGTGTTGTTGGTGGAGTTAGCGAAGTCGAGTTGGACGGCGAACCGCAGCTGGTCCCCTGTGGGTGACTCGATGACAACCCCGGCCCCCGCTCCCTGGAGACTGAACGCACCATCGAAGTAGAGGACCCAGTGGCCCTCGTCCAGCTTGCCGGGAAGGCCGGTCTCCGACTCACTTTCTTCTACGCCCGTGGACGTCCACTCCGCAACGAAGTCCGCCAGGGCCGTGCTCTTGATTCTTTTGGAGTTGGCGAAGTGGAGGTCGAACTCCGACAGCTCCATCCTCCATTCGGCCACGCTCCCGGTGGCTTCACGGTTGGTGAGGGTCCTCCCGAGGCAGAACCCGGACACCACCGTGACGCGGTGCGCCTGGAAGTAGTGGCGCAACTTGCGGACGCAAGGAGAATCCCCAGAAGGAGCTTCTGTACTTGCGGGTATCTTGTCGGCGCGTCGCGCAACATCGTACTGACGAAGTACACCGGTCGCTGCACCAACCGCTTCCGCGGCGCTGAGGTTGCCGGCTCTGGGGTGGTCCCTGGGCTTGAGGTGGTTGCCGGAAGCTGCTCAGCCCCCTGCCCCGCAGCCCCAATCCCCGGGACGTCTTCCTCCCTCTCGGCAACCAGCACCGAGCTGACCACCTGGTCAGTCGCCGCTAGGTAGAGTAGCAGCGGCTCGCCCAACTTGGGGGCGACGAGGATGGGCGGTGACCTCAGGTATCGCTTGAGTTCCTGGAGCGCCGCCTCGGCCTCGGCAGTCCAGTCGATTGGACCCTTCTTCTTCATTACCCGTAAGAAAGGCAGGGCACGCTCGCCCAGCCTGGAGATGAAGCGTCCAAGCGCGGCAACGCAGCCGTTGAGGCGCTGGACATCTTTCACCTTGCGGGGGGCCTCCATCTTCTCGATGGCTTCTATTTTGGTCGGGTTGGCCTGTATCCCCCGGTGTGAAACCAAGAAACCTAGAAGCTGCCCGGAGTTGACACCGAAGGTGCACTTATCCGGGTTCAGCCTGAGCTTGATCTTGCGGAGGTTGTCAAATGTCTCCCGCAGGTCGTCAATCAGGGAGTCCCTACGCTTCGATTTGATGACGATGTCATCCATGTAGGCCTCCGCGTTGCGGCCTAGCTGGGGCCCCAAACATTCTCGCAGGGCGCGCTGGAATGTGGAGCCCGCGTTCTTCAACCCGAAAGGCATGCATGTATAGCAGTAGCAGCCAACCGGGGTGATAAACGTTGTCTTTTCCTCATCCTCGACCGCCATCTTGATTTGATGGTAGCCGGAGAAAGCATCCAAAAAACTCAACAGGTCACAACCAGCGGTAGAATCAACTATCTGGTCGATACGGGGTACAGGGAAGGGATCCTTGGGGCATGCGCGATTAAGATCGGTAAATCCACGCACATGCGAAGCTTATTCCCCGCTTTGGGCACTACTACAGGGTTATCCAGCCAAGTGGGGTACAAAACTTCCCTGATCGCCCCGGCAGCCCTGAGCTTGCCCACCTCTTGCTTGATGAAATCTTTCCGCTCTTGTGCGTGCTGCCGGATCTTCTGCTTGACGGGGTGCGCGTCCGGGCGCACCGCGAGCCGATGCTCAATCACCTCCCTGGGGACTCCAGGAAGGTCCGACGGTTCCCAGGCGAACACGTCGGCGTTTTCCTGGAGGAAGGTGACGAGGGCGCTTTCCTATTCGGCGGTCACGTTCGCACCGACGGTAACGGTGCGCTCCTTGTCGCCGGCTTGGAGGGGCAGCTTCTTCACTTTGGCGGCCTCCTCCCGGAGCCCCCGCCCCTTGCCGGGACGTGCGCTAGAGCCCGCACCTCCCCCGGCTAGCCCTTGCGGGGTGGCGCCGGCCTTCTTCGTTGCCGGGGCGTCACCCGGCAGGGCGTCGTCCTCGACAACACCTTCGTCGCCGGCGTCAGCTGCAGCAGCGGCCCGGACGACCTCGCCAACGCACCAAGCAGCGTCTTTGAGATCGCACCCGACGGAGAGGACTCCGTAAACGGACGGCATCTTCATCACGCCGTAGGCGCAATGCGTAGCCGCCATAAACTTGATCAGCGCCGGCCGGCCAAGGATCCCGTTGTAGGGCAACGGGGTATGCGCCACGTCGAACACTATGTGCTCGGTCCTGAATGCTTCCCGGGACCCGAAGGTGACCGGTAGCGTGATGCGTCCCAGCGGGCGCACGATCCCGGGGTTCACCCCCCGGAACGGTTCGGTGGGCTTCAGTTGCTCCATCGGCAGCTGGAGCTTTTCCACCAGCCTGGCGGACAGGAGGTTAAGCCTCACTCCGTTGTCCACCAGGACCTTGGTCACCGTCATATTGCTAATGATCGGCGAGACGACGAAGGGTATTACTCCGGAACCCAATTGTCGCACCGGGTGGTCGTCGGCGCTGAAGGTGATCGGCACGTGCGACCACCTCAGCGGCTGTTGCGGCTCCGCATCCGGCAACAGCGCGCACACGTCGCGGGTGAGGCGCTTCACCGCGACGTGTGAAGGGAGAGCGTAAGATCCCCCATGGATACAGGCGACGCCACGAGGCTCCTCTAAGCCCGGCTCGTCGCCGCCGCAATGGTCGGGCTCGCGCTGCTCCTCAGCGCGCACCTTGTCACGCCCGCGAGGAGGGGGTTCCCGCACAGCGAGGGGCTGGCTGCGCCCTCCTTGGGGTTCGACCCTGCCGGCACCCCCGCCGGCCGGCCTCGGACCCGCTCTGGGTCATTCGGGCAATCTCGGGAGAGATGCCCGATGTCGCCACAATTGAAGCAGGTGCCGGCGGCGCGGCGCTCCTCGTGGTGCTGCTCCCTCCGCTGCTTGATCCCTTGCAGGATGCGGCAACTCTGCGCGTCGTGGGTGGAGTTGTTGTGGATAGGACAGCGGGACGCGTCGCCCTGCTTCCCGCCAGATTCTCCCCCCGGCGAGGCCTTCTTCGTGGGCCTCGCGGCAGGAGCCCCCGAGTCCGCAGTGAGGACTTGCTTCCCGCTGCGCTTACGGGAACCCTTCTTCTGCGAACCCTCGCCCGGGCTCGCGGCAGCCTGGGCTGCCAGCTCGGGCACTAGGCGCCCCTCCTCGGCCATGGCGCACTTGTGCGCCAAGGCGTACAAGTCCTGCGTCGTCCGGATCCGATGCGTGCTCAGCTTCTCATGCATCTTGGGATCGCGGACGTTGATGGCGAAGGTGTTGATGATGGCGGCCGCCTCCGCCTTCGGGATAGAATAGGAGAGATTGGAGAAGTGGTTGACGAAGGCCCGCAACGTCTCTCCCGGTTTTTGCACGATGGTGTGCAGCTCTGCCATGGTTCCTGGGCGCTTATAGCCGCCCTGGAACGCGCTCACGAACTGCTCGCGCAGGTCTGCCCAGGTGGCGACGGATCCGGCGTGCAGGTTGAGCAACCAGGTTCGCGCTAATCCCTTCAGGACCATCGGGAACCAGTTCGCCCTGACCTTGTCGTCGGCGCCGATGGCATGCATGCCCAGCGTATAGGTCAGGAGAAAATCTTTGGGGTTAGCGGTCCTGTCGTACGTACCAAGCGCAGGTGCTCGGAACTTACGGGGCCACACCACCCGCCGCAACTCGCGCGCGAACGCGGTGCCGCCGTCTTCTGGGCCCAGGGGACCATCTTCTTGCTCGCGCCTGCGCTCGTTTACTGAGCCGCGCGCCTTACTCCTTGCCTTGGTGGGACCGCGCGTTCCGCGCCTGCCACGCGCCCGTGTGGCGCTGTCCAGTGGGCCCCACAATCCGAGGCGGGGGCACGCGTCCGGGAGCCTCCAGTCCCCGCAAGTCGGCCCGGGAAGCACCCGGGAACCTCCTCCCGGGAAGCAGCTTCCCGGGAGGTGCCTAATCGGGAAAATTCCCGGAAGCCCCGCTAGCTCCTTTCGGGCTGGTAGCTTGCCGGGAAGCTCGTTGGGGCTCCCCGGGATGAGACCTTCCAGGGAACCCGGGGGAGGGGACCACGCGTCGCGCAGCGGTGGTACCCCGGGTGCCACTGGTGCGACACGGTCCCGTCGTACGTACCGAGCGCGGGCACTCGGAACTTACGGGGCCACGTCACCCGCCGCAACTCGCGTGTGAATGCGGTGCAACCGTCCTCGGGGCCCATGGGAGCTTCTTCCTGCTCCTGCGGGAGCTGGCGCTCTACCTCGCGCCTGCGCCGGCGCTCCAAGCGCGGCAAAATCCTCTTGCTGGCGGGCATTCAAGATGCCGCATGCATCGCCCCACGGAATGGTGGGCGACGAGTTCGAGGACCCCTCCGGGCCCCCGTCTCCTTGGCCTCCCTGTGGAGGGGGAGGATTCTCCCCCTGTCGCGAGGCGGGTGGCGCGTCCCCGCGCTCTGGGTTCTGCCCGGGGCCGGAGCCTACCGGGGCGCCCTCGCCTTGCGGCTGCTGGGCGGCCAAGGCGAGAAGCGCTTCTAACTCCTCGCCCCACGTCTCGCCACACTTGATATTGGTTGTGAATCAAGTGTTTACAGGTTGCCGGGTAAGTTCCCGGGTACTCTATTCCTTTCGCTAGGTACTCCTGACTATTCTCTGCTAAAGCTAGAGGCTAACCGTGGGATGATCGAACTCAGCCGAACCCTACCGTCTACTGGGACCAACTCAGATTCCAACCCATTGACCATTGGCGGGGGTCCTCCTTTTATACTCAAGGGGATGCCACAGGTGCCACGGTGCATGGGCTACAAGTGTCGAGCGGGGAGGCATACAACTCCCCCCCGGTGAGCTGGTGGCGCGCATGGACGCCACCTCCGCCGCTAGGGGTCTAAAACCCTAGAGTAGGATTGGACAGCCACTGTTCACTTGATCGGACGGGTAACACCCCGTCGGTCGGCTCATTTAATGAGCCGTGCGCCTTACTCCTTGCCCCGGTAGGGCCGCGCACCCCACGCCCGCCACGCGCCCGCGTGGCGCTGTTGATCTGCCTATCGGGCCCCACGCTTAAGGCGGGGGCATGCGCCCGGGAACCCCCTGTCCCGCCAAGTCGCTCCGCGGGAAGCGCCCGGGCCCAACGCACCCGGGAGCCTCCCCCAGGGAAGCGGCTTCCCGGGAGGTGCCCAGGCGGGAATATTCCTTGAAGCCCCGCTAGCCTTTTCGGGCTGGTAGCTTGCTGGGCTGCTCGTAGCCGCTGCCCGGGATGGAACTTCCCCGGGAACTCAGGGACGGGGCCCACGGGTCGCGTAGCGGTGGTACGCCGGGTGCCACTAGTGCGACAGAGTGCGTCCAACTCCGCGCTCCACGCTTCGTGTGTCGGCGTGCCCCACTACGGCTCGTACCACACCCTGACTCACGCGGCAATGATGGCTTCTGCCGGGGTTTGGGCTGGGGGCAGTCGATTCTCCGACCGGCTGCCCTCCGCCCTATCCCCCGGCGCACCTGGGTGAGTGCGGTGCAACCCCGTCGGCGTCGCTCGCGACGCGGTGTGCTCATGGCGCAGCTGCCGCTGCGCGTCTCCGGCCCGCGATTCAACTCGCTGGCCAGCGCGGGCGGCACCGTGGCCGCTCGCGCGACTGGCTCCGGCGCTGGGAGCCGCTGACCCCCTCGGCCGGTTGTCCGCCGACGGTCGAGGAGGCGGGGCGATCTTCAGCAGCTTCTCGGTTTCTCAAGCTTGGCCGCTCTGTCCTTGGCGGAGCCAAGCTGGATCTCGTGCCAAGCCGTTGCTCCCACCGCGTCCTCGGTGGCCTTGACTTGCACCTCCAGCTTGACGCAAAGGCCCTGAATCTCGCCGCGGTAATTGGCGATCAGGTCGCTCTTCTCGTCCAGCCGGGCCTGGGCCACCGCAAGCACCCCGGCGTGCTCCTTCCTGGTCTCCTCGAGGGTTGCCGCCATCGAGTCCAGCTCCCCCTGAAGCTTCGTGCGTTGGGCCTCCAGCTGCCGGTGGAGTTCGGCCTCTGGGACCACCGGCTCCTCGGCGTCCTCCAAGGCTTGCCGAGCGAGGCGCATCTCCTCGCGCAGTCGGGCGAGCTCTTGCCGTTCCCGCTCCACGGCTATCCGCACCTCGCCAAGTTGGTTCTTGACAACGGCGTGGTGCTCCCTCACCTCGTTGAAAGAGGTGACGAAGGCCTGCTGTTGGTCCCTGACGGTGTCCAGGAACCGGTGCCCCCGCTCGAAGATGCTCGGATCCCAGGTGATAGGATTCCAAGCTAGTCCGGCGAGGGTGCCGAGGTTAGTGTTGGGGAAGGCAGCCGAGGACGACGAATCCCCGCTGCCGACGTGGGGCTGTGCGGGGGGTCGCCCGCTTGCTCCGGGGGATCCCGCTGTCCCTCAAGGCAGCTTCCCCTGCACCTGCGCCCGGGGACCCCGGGATTGGAGAAGCTTCCCTGCCCCCGTCAGGGGCCGTTCCCTGCTGGGCGGCAGGCGAGTTCGCGGCAGTCGTATCCGCGGCTGCAGGCGCATCGCCAAGCGCCGTCCCAGTGGTGACGGTGGCCACCACTGCCGCTGTCGCCGGCACGGCAGGGCTTGGTGCGAGAGACGACTCCAGCTCTTCCACCATCCCCGTGATCTTGACGGCAGAGTCGAGATCAATCACGGTGGTGCCCGCTCCCGGTGCGGGCACATTTGTGCCTGCAGCAATAAGAAGTATGAGGATTGACGAGTAAGAGAGCTATCAGAAGCGGACAAGGGTGGCCAGAGTGGTTACCTTGCGCGACGGAAGGACTTGCGAGGGGGGCCTCCCCCGCCTCGCCTGCGCCGGCAGGAGCCTCCGAGAGGCTTGCCGCGGGCGAGCTGCCGCTTACTGAAAAAGAAGATACGTTTATATGATTAACTAACAACTGAAAAAATGCAGCAAAAGAGACGCAAAGGAGCTGTACCAGTTGCCGGCCCCGCCCCCATAGGGGCTGGGTCGTCGGCGGGCGCGATGACGGCGCCGCTGACCCCTACGCCGATCGGGTCAGTGACATCGCCGGCGTCCACGCGCGCCGTCTTGCTCAGCGTGGCGGAGAGGCGCTCCTCCCCCTTTAGCTGGCACCCGCCGGCGAATTGCACTTCGGGGGGTTGCGTCGGAGCGCGACGCCCCGGAAGACTCCCCGAGCGTACGGTGCCCGTTGGGTCACCCGTGTCCCGGGGCGTCGCGGGAGACAGTGGCGAGGCCACCGCGGGGTCCGGGGCCGACCTCGAGGAGGCTGCCGGCACACCCCCGGCGGCCGCCGCTGCTGAGGCCGTCGCCGGGTCGCTCATGGCCCCCGCCAAGGTGTCGGCGGGTGCTACCGGAGCAGCTGCCGACGCGGTGCCGGCGGCCGCTACTTGGGCGGATGTCCCCGTTGTGACTCCGGCGACCCCCACAGACGCGGCCGCTGCCGAAGTACCGGCGGGCGCCCGTGGAGCGGCTGCCGCCGTGGGATTCGCGGCCGTTGCCGGGGCGGAAGTTGCCGCCGACAAGGCAGCCGCGGCCGCTGCGAACGCCCTCGATCTCCGCACGATCAGGGGCGCGTTGTCGCTGTCTTCGTCATTGTCGTCCACGGGGACGACTTCCGGGGATGTTGCGGCCTGGCCCGCCTCGTCATCCAGCGACTGGAGGGAGGGCCAGCTGGTCTCGGACTCGCCCCCGCTCTCCTTGAGCACCTGTTTCTCGCGGGGTGCTGGCAGGGGAGCGCACGGGGCCCGAGTGGGGGTGTCGTCCTGTAACATCCCAATTTTTCAAAACCCTTCATATGCATTGCATATCATAAGCATCATGTCACCCTTGCATTTGATCACTTTCAAAACCCTAAAGTTTGCCCAAAAAACCCTTTTTCAAAAATGCTTTTATTTGATTTTGGGCTTTGATCTTGCTCTTGAGTATTTGCATTTTAACCCAATAGGGTATTGTGGTAAAAAGGGATTTAATGCATATACAAAGCTATCCCATAGATTGGCTTTTGAAAGTATTTTGAAAGATAATTTGTTTCGATAGCCTAAGGGGCCTAAAAGCCATTTTATAGGCAAATGTATTTTTAAATATTTTATTTTGAGGAAATTCTTGTTCCAAAAGTTAGATCATATGAAAATATGCTTTTACAAATTTTGTTGTATTTTATTTGGAGTGATTTGGAGGTTCGAATCAATTTTGAGGTTCACAAACAGAAAATAGATAAAAGAAAAGGAAAAACCGGAGGAAACCGGTCAAACCGGACCGGACCGGACCGGCCCCGCCTGAACCGCCCGCTCTCACTGACCGGTGGGACCCACGCGTCATCTTCAACCTCCGTCCGAAAAATCCGGCCACGCACGTCCACGAACTGCCCAAGACTCCACCTCCGTTTTCTTCGCGCACAAGCCACCAAATCCGAAACCCCGCGCGTCATATCGAAGCCCTCGAACTCCTCTACCACTTACCCCAAACCCCACGATCAATTTTGCTTCGGTTTGAGATTAATTTCTCGCCGGAGTTACTCTCCGCCACCGCCGTTCATCGCGTCTCGCCGCCGTTCGAGTGAGTCTCCGCTCGCGCCGACCCCCTAATCTTCCTCCTCTCTTCCTTGCGCATGCTGTGACGCGAGCCGGCCGCGATTTGGAGCTCTGCGCCTCCATCTGCCGTCTTCCCCGGCGCCGGCCGCCGCCCGCTGCCCGTGCCCCGTCCGTCCGCGCGCCGCCTCCGCCTCCCGCTCCGCCTGGCCGCGCCTCCCGCACGACCCGCTTGCGCCACCCGCGCGCTACCTCCGCGACGCCCGCGCCCGCACCGCCACCCACGCCCGCGCTGCTCCGCGCGTCGCCGCCGCCGCGCCGCCCCACGCTGCTGCTCCGCGCCCGGCAGCCCCGTAAGCCCGCCCGCGCGCCCCGCCTGCCTCCGCCTCCCGCTTCGCCTGGCCGCGCCGCCCGCACGACCCGCGCGCGCCGCCCGCCGCCCTCCGCGCGCTGTCCGTGCCCGCGCCGCTGCCGGCGAGCTAGCCCGTCGGCCGAACCCTAGAAACCGACCAGTCCCGCCATGCCACGTGGCAGGGTTTTTCTTTTTATTTTAATTCGGCCGGATTGGATAATGCAATTTTGCAGAAAAGCCCCAACAACTTCAAAACCCCATATCTTTTAAACCGTTTGTCCAAAATTTACAATCCACACCTTTCTGGAATCGTCACAACTTGTAGAATATTTTGGCACTGTTTAAATTCAGTTTTGAACAACTTAGACAGTAGCTATTTACAGAATGGTTGAATATGGTTTAAATTTCAAATGAATTGTTTCAAAATAGTTTTGAGCATGTTATCTTGCTGTAAAATTATTTAAACTTGTTCTCTATCCATTAGGACCAGAAAAGAAATTATATTGTGTATAATCATGGCATACAAGTTAAATATTGCTCTATGTTACAAAAGCCGCTCAATCTTTTGTTTTAAACCCTATTCATGTATCATGCATATTAATTACCACTTCGATGTTGTATAATCTGTCCAAATCTTTTGAGAGCCTTTTCAAAACAGAAACGAAACTTTGTACGTTAGAAGTAACCTTTGTGTGCATCATCTTGGCATATGCATCATGGCATGGTTTTTGTATTGAATGTTGTGTTTATTGTGTGTGTTTCTTTTATTTTAGATTGTGTGGACTGTATTTCTTATTGTTGCGAAGAGTGCGAGAACTATCACAACCTTGGACAAGGCAAGTTCACTTTGATCATATCCCATTATTATTGTTGTTTTAAAATACTTATGCATTAGTGTTGTTGGTAGAGATGCATTGATACGACTATTACTCGTACTCTATGCTAGCTATAAATCCCAGGTAGTATAGTTTACCCTCGCCATTACCTTGCTACCAAATTGCCATCGATTGTAGTTGAATGCTAGGCTATGGTAGTATCGTGGGGGAAATAACTACATTATGATATTGTTATGCCTTTGGCTATATGAAATGTTTTGTTAGATCTAAGGCAAAACGACTAATTCAATGAACCATCCTGGGTGGGCTGCTTTGAGGATTTTGAGGATTAGCGGCGTCAGGTCCATTTCTATGGGTCCCTCTGAGTCGAGTTCCTGTGGATTCAGGAATGGATCGTCCATGGACGTCTCTCCCGTGGATTCGGGGAGCGCCTACGTTGCAAATGTGGAATGCCACCTGGGGTAACCGAGACTAGACTAGTTTCCTATTTAGAAGCTTCTTGTACAACCACAATGCTATATGGGCTCTGGCGAGACAAGAGTAAGTTGTATGAACCTAGACCCGAGGAATTGTACTGAGGTAGCCGTGTAGGGGGAGCGTGATTCTCTCGTGGTTTAGGGAATTACCTCTGAAAATCTCGTAATCGATGCCGTTGCTACTCTACCCTGAGGACAGCAAGGGATTAACACGTCGGTTTCTTGTGGGGAATGTGTACAAACTCTCGAGAGCGTCAAAACTAAGTACTTAGCCATGTCCCCGGCAGCGGACAATTTGAGCAACTAGATGTGGAGCTGTAAGGAAAGTCTCACTCATTCCAATTTCTTAAATAAAATGAATGGTTTGAATAGGGTAGGAGCACTTGAAGAATCCACTTCAATGTACTCTAGGTTAATAGGAGCATGGGTGTGTCTACCCCGTGTCCATTAGTTAACGTTACTATAACATCCCTTTGTAGTAGGGTAATTTATGTTCTGCTTCCACGCAAACAGCCTGAACTCCACTTTGCCACATTATGCATATACTTGGTAGGTTCTGTTATAACTCCTAGTGAATCTTGCCAATACATTCAATGTATTGACCCTAGCGGCTGCATCTTTTAATGATGCAGGATGCTCCGACGACGAGTAAGACGTACGTTCTGTTTGTTGGGTTACGGGCTTACATTCCAACACGCTCTCACCGTGGTGTTGATGTGCCCTTGTATCTTCCATTTTCCGCTGCTAAACAGTTGTTTTATTTCCAGCTAACCCATGAGGTTATGCGAGTTGTAAGTATCTTTTAAATTCTGGATGATACGTTGTAATATTGAGACCTTTGTTCTATGATATTACATCTTGAAACTGTGTGTGCTAGTGAGTTGATCCAGGGACTAGCACTAAAGCACAGAGATCGAACCCGTATACGGGGGCGGTCGCTTCACGTCCATCAACCCCCACTCGTTGCAGGGCGGGAAGGCGCCGATGATGTCGTTGAGCGCCGCAACGTCGGCATGAAGGGAGAAGACCCCCGGCGGGAACCTTGTTGATTGGAAGGTCTCGCCGGAGATTCCCCTCACCCACGTCCTGAGGGTTTCCAAATCCATGCCGTCCTGCTGGAGGCGTGTCCTGTCCCCAGGGCCCGTGTACATCCACGCGGGCCAGGAGCGCAGTTGAAGCGGCGCTATACGCCGGTGGATGAAGGTGCGCGCCACGTCCACGTTGGCGAGCCCCGTTAGCCGCAGCACTTTGATCTTCTCCACGATGGGGAGGAGATCTGCGTCACGGTGGTACCTGCCTTGCCAGACGTTTTGGGGTTGCGGCAGCTCCGTGGGCGAGAGGATGAACTCCTGAGGGTCCTCCACTCGGACCCAGCACCAATCGCCCCGCCACTCCTTTTCAATCTTCTTCCCCGACCGGACAATGAACTCGGACTTCATCTGGTCGCGGGCGCGGAACACCACCCCCGACGACATCGCCTTCGCGTTGTCAATACGGGGGTAGAAGAAGTGGCGGAAGAACCCCACCGACAGGATCACTCCCACGAACGCCTCGCGGAGGAATTGGAAAGTGGCGAGAAGGAACAGCGACGTGGGGTGGAGCTGCGCCACCCACAGCTGGTACGACTCCATCAGTGCATGGAGGAACAACGAGAATGGCGGCACCAATCCAGTGAGGAGGAAGCGCGTGAACACCCGGAAGTCATTGTCCTGGTGCTCAGCGCCCGCCAGGAAGATCAGCGTCTCCCCGTGCTCGTTGAAGTTGGAGGCGACGGCATGCCGGACCTTGTCCAGCGCCTCGCCATTGTAACCAGGGCGGTAGAAGGCGAGCGTGGCCCGCATCTCCCACTTCTTTTGGTCTTTGGCAGCGGCTGCCTTGGTTGTCGCCTCGCTCTTGCTGGTCGCCGCTTTTTTCAAGACCTGCACCTCCTTCCCTTTCTGTTGGTGGGGGGGTGCCATGGGGGACGAAGCTGGAAGCTAGCAAGAACACTTGGGTGCGAGATGCGAAGGAGGGTGAAGACGAAGGCTGTGGGGAATAGAGTGCTTTCCCCTTTTGGGCAGCGGTAAAATCTTTATAGCACCCGGCCGTTTGGTAACAACCGGTTCCGTACCCTACGGGTCCGCGGGGATAACTCCTAATCATGAGGAGTAATGCGCGGAGTGGCCTTAACATCCCTGTTTAAGGGGGGAGTTAGGGCGGAAATCACGCGCCCACTACTCCGTCTGTAACGGCGTGGTACTAGGGGCAACGAAGGGACGCGGGCCCGAGGCGAATCGGGGCCCACGCGTCGGTTGTGGGCGTAGCCCGGCAACCGACCTGGGGAAGACTCTTCTGGGTTTTACACCTCCGGGTGGCCCGAACCTGGGTAGAAACGTGCGTGCATGCGTTCTTGGCTTGCCTGTACCTTGGCTATATCACTTCGCAGGTTACGTAGGTCCATCGGCCACGCCGGCGATCGCCGGAGCGATCCCCGAAGCCCCTGCCGAACCTAAAAAGGGGGCTTGACCGCACGCCCCCGGTGTCGGAGCCCCGTGCGACGACATTGGGGCTAGGGTTTGGGGAGGAGGGAGCAAGAGGAGGTGGAAGGGGTCGGCTGGAGTGGGAAGAAAACCCCACCCAGTCGGCCCCCTTTTCTTAACAGGAAAACTCCCCACCGGAACTTCCGACTGACAGGCGGAACATCCGGCTGACCGGAAGTTCCGCCCATTAGCCGGAAGTTCCGGCTAACCCAGAACAGAATATGGATTCAAAATGTGGGAACATTTGAGCATATAGAATAGATTGTTTTCAGGTAAGATGGCTTGGGTGAGATCACACAAAGTTGGAATTATATTATGGCATTATACCCTCAATTTGCAAGAAGCAAAGTCAAAATACCAAATATGAGTGCATTTCCATAGATACATAATATGTCATTTTTGACAATATAAGATTTGCAATGAATTAAAATGGCAACCTCACAAAAGTGAGGGCGGTGGCCTAGGCCACCATATTTGAATATGTATGAGCTTGACACCGCGAATATAAATTCTTGTGCTCAAGACTCAAAACTCACATTGAAGCTCAATGTATGAAATTAATGTTAGCATAGTAAGAGTAGCATTTGCCCATGAATTGAGCTACGCTCCCACCCATGCGCACATCCAAACTAGACAAATGTTAACCGTGGGTACGGGTGCAAGTTTATCAAACCACAACACTAGAATCTAGAATATTTAACTCATGTCTTTACTCCCGAAATCTTGCTTCATCAAGTGGCTTCGTGAAAATATCCGCTAGTTGCATACCGGTGGCAACATAAGAGAGATCAATATCACCACAGGACACGTGCTCTTGAATTAAACGATGACGAAACTCAATATGCTTCGTCTTCTATGTTGCACGGGGTTGTGGGCTATCTTGATTGCACTCTCGTTGTCACATAAAAGAGACACACTTTCACAAGTGATTTCATAGTGCAACAATGTTTGCCTCATCCATAATAATTGAGCACAACAACTTGCGGCGGCAATATACTCGGCTTCCGTCGTGGAGAGAGACACACAATTTTGCTTCTTAAAAGACCAACTCACCAAGGACCTAACAAGAAATTGGCATGTCCCGAAAGTTGACTTCCTATCCACTTTGTCTCCCGCTCAATCCGAATCCGAATATCCCATGAGCTTGAAACTTGATCCTTTAGGATACCATAAGCCAAAGTTTGGGGTATGAACCAAATATCTAAAGATTCTTTTCCGCCACCAAGTGGCTTTAACAAAGAAGCTCATGGCACTCCTAAAAACGGCTGAAGACTTATGTAGGGTGGTATATCCAGACTTAAGTGGCTTTAGGAACAACGATGAACCAAATATCTAAAGATTCTCCGGCGATCTAAAAACGGCGTGTATACCTTATGTAGGGCGGTATCTGCAACAGTATACAGTAATCAAACAAAGCAACCCGCGACCTAACAACCCCTCTATCGAATCACAGATGCAATAAAAAGGACCAAACCCTAGACACACGTTCCTGCACAGACAGAGCGGTGCTGGGGCGGAAGAAAAATTACCACGATCCGGGAGCCGGCGGAGCAATCTGGCAAGACAGGCGCAAGGAACTCCGGCGACGGTTCTCCCTCTTCCCGCACCCCGTCCCCAAACTGGAAAGCGAGATAAAAAAAAAGGAAACAACACGTCCTCCCCGTCAATCAAAACCCCTGCCCGCCCGCCCTCCCCCGAGGCCCGACGAAAAGCCCAGAACAAACGTGGCTCCGAAGCCCAAAAAAAACAAGCCCACGAATCTCCGTGCACAAATCTAAAGTACAAATTAGGGGAGGGGGTGGTTTAGTCCCACCTCACCCGTTTAGAGGCGCCGTCACCGGCATAAAAGGGTTCGGCCACCCTAACAAATCAATAGCAGCGGCTCTTAGTCTGTTGCATCACCTTCAGCTAGTACCTTCTGAGACCTTCAGCGCTGATGCATAAGCACCTCAGTGGGTACTAGGTGAGGGTGGTGCGCCTATAGGGAGGCCGAACTTTTTTTTTGGCAATTATTTTCAAGTATCTGTCGTGAATTAATTTTTGTGTAATGCCGATCTTCGATAGTAACATCTGCTTGTTGATGTTATGCAAGAAAAGGATTCGGATGTCGGCAGTGAGGAGGAATGGATTCATGCGAAAAGCCGTCACGTCCTCAATGCACTGGAGTGTGGTCCGTACGAATACCGTTACAAGAGGATGTTTGCAAACGACTTCAAAAGCATGGTGCAGCATGCCGAAGACACTGGGCGTGTGTCTAAGAATGCGCCTCACATTGTGGCAAAACACAAGGCGTTCGGTGTGTTCTTAAGGAAGCTCGAAGCCCAGGAGCTGAATGCGGACGCCAAGCCTTCCAAAGAAGAAGGCGAGGAAGGGGAGGAAGTGAGAATCGAACCATAAAGTTTTCGTCGTATTTTATTTGCTATTACTGACTTGTGGTGGTTTGAAACAGTTTAGTAATTTGATTGAGGAACATAAGTATCGTTAAGTTGGTTGCATGAACACGTTTCTATGAATGTGGTGTTCATTGAACCGACGTTATCCGAATCATATCATAAGTGTTGTTCTATTTGTTGTGTAATTGCTATGTTATTGGAAACCCCATTACCGAAATAAATGCAGTTGAATGCGTAAAACTAACGTTTTACCGCAGTTGAATGCGTAAAACTAACGTTTTACCCTGTCATGCGTGGAGCCTACTGCTAACCAAAAAAAGAGTGGCCTCCCCCATAGGCGCACCACCATCACCTAGTACCCACTGAGGTGCTTAAGCATCAGCGCTGAAGGTATCAGAAGGTACTAGGTGAAGGAGATGCAACAGAGGAAGCGCCGGTACTATTGATTTGTGACGGTGGCCGAACCCTTTTATGCCGGTGACGGCGCCTCTAAACAGGTGAGGTGGGACTAAAACACCCTTTCCCCTGGCGCAAGCGATAGTGCGTGGACGCTTTTGGGCCGTGACGCTCGCATTTTACCTCATCTCAGCCCAGTTTCCCCTGGCGCAAGCGATAGTGCGCGGACGCTTTTGGGCCATGACGCTCGCATTTTACCTCGTCTCGGCCCAGAGAGGGGGTGTTTTAATCCCACCTCGCCCGTTTAGAGGCGCCGTCACCGGCCGAACGCAAAAAATCAATATTAGCGCCTCTTCCTTTTTTGGGGTTAGCCGTCGGCTCGCTGGCATTTTACCTCATCTGATTGTGTGAAGCATGGTTAAGGCAATACGACGTAACCCCAACAGTTTGGGGTGCAGTTTAACGCGCGTATTTTTAAGTAAACACTTGCAAGTATTTGAATCGACCAAATACACAAATAATTGCAATTATTTAAATCAAAGTAACTATAACTAATACACAAAGTTTTGCAATTATTTAAAAGCGGGATTAATATCCCCTCTGTAACATCCCAATTTTCAAAACCCTTCAGATGCATTACATATCATGAGCATCATGTCACCTTTGCATTTGATCACTTTGAAAACCCTGAAATTTACCTAGAAAACCCCTTTTCAAAAAAATGTTTTTATTTGATTGTGGGCTTTGATCTTGCTTTTGATTATTTGCATTGTAACCCATGAGGGTATTGGTTTAAAAAGGGATTTAATGCACATATAAAGTCATCCCATAAGTTGGCTTTTGAAACTATTTTGAAAAAAATAATTTATTTTGACAGCCTAAGGGCCCTAAAAGCCATTTTACAGGCAAATGTATTTTTAAATATTTTATTTTGAAGAAATTCTTGTCCCAAAAGTTAAATCATATGAAAATATGATTTTACAAAATTTGTTGCATTTTATTTGGAGTGATTTGGAGCTCCGAATCAATTTTGAGGTTCGAAAACAGAAAATAGATAAAAGAAAAGGAAAAACCGAAGGAAACCGGTCAAACCGAACCGAACCGGCCGAACCAGACCGGCCCAGCCCGAACCGCCCGATTCCTCTCACTGACCGGTGGGACCCGCACGTCATCTTCTCCAACTGCCTCCCGAGAAGCCCGGCCACGCACGACTCCGACTCCGCCACGACTCCATCTCTGATTTCTCCGCGCACGAGCCTCCATCTCCAAATCCCTGCGCGTCACCCCGAAGCCCCCCAACTCCTCTGCAACTTCCCCCAAACCGCTCGCCCAATTTCGCTTCGGTTAGACATTAATTTCTCATCGGAGTTGCTCTCTATCGTCGCCGTTCTTCGCGTTTCGTCGCCGCTCCGGTGACCTTCTCTTGTCGCCGACCACTTCTCCGTTCTCCACTCTCCCGTGCGCACCCTGTGATGCGCTCGCCTTCGAGTTCGGACCACGCCGCCGCGCCGGCCTTCACCCTCGCCGCCGGCCGCAGCCTTGCGCCGCCTGCCTCCGCCTCGGACCGCGCCTCTTGCGCCGCCCGTGCGCCGCGCCGCTCCGCCAGGGCCCTGCGCCGCCCGCGCCGACGCACCGCCTCCGCGCCGACAGCCCGCGCCGCCTGCGCTGCCGCCCCCGTCTCCCGTGCCGGCCGGCCACTGCTGCTCCACCCCGCCTTGCGCCGCCGCTCCGCCTGTGCCTCCGCACTGCACCGCCCGCAGCCGCTCTCTGGTAGCCGCCTCTGCCCGCGAGCACTGCGCCACCTGCATCCGCCGCCGGCAGCCGCCCCGCGCCGCCGCCGTCCGGCGAGCTCGCGCCGCCCAGGGAAAACCCTAGCTCCGGCCAACCCCATCACGCCACGTGGCAAAGCTGTTTTGTTTTTATTTTCGGCCGAAATAGATATTGCACTTTTGCAGAAAAGCCCCCAGTTATTCAAACCGTCATAACTTTTAAACCGCTTGTCAAAAAATTATGATCCACACCTTTCTAGAATCGTCACAACTTGTAGAATATAATGGCACTGTCTAATTTCAGTTTTGAACAACTTAGTCAGAAGCAATTTACAGAATGGTTGAATATGGTTTAAATTTCAAATGAATTGTTTCAAAATAGTTTTGAGCATGTTAGCTTGCTGTGAAATTATTTGATCATGTTCTCTGTTCATTAGGCCAGAAGAGAAATTACTTTGTGAATAATAATGGCATGTCAGTTTAAATCTTGCTCTATGTTGCAAAAACCACACAATTTTTCAATTTAAACCCTATCCTTGTTTCATGCATATTAATTACCTTTTTGATGTTGTATAATCTGTCCAAATCATTTGAAAAACTTTTCAAAACAGAAACAAAACTTGTACCTTTGGAGGTAACCTTTGTGTGCATCATCATGGCATATGCATCATAGCATGGTTTTTGTATTGAATGTTGTGTTTATGGTGTGTGTGTTTTCTTTTATTTTAGATTGTATGGAGTGTATTCCTTGTTGTTGCGAAGAGTGCGAGAACTATCACAACCTTGGACAAGGCAAGTTCACTTTGATCATATCCCATTATTATTGTTGTTTTAAAATACTTATGCATTAGTGTTGTTGGTAGAGATGCATTGATACGACTATTACTCGCACCTCTATGCTAGCTATAAATCTCAGGTAGTATAGTTTACCCTCGCCATTACCTTGTCACCAAATTGCCATTGATTGCAGTTGAATGCTAGGCTATGCTAGTATCGTGGGGGAAATAACTACATTATGATATTGTTATGCCTTTGGCTATATGAAAGGTTTTTGTTATATGTAAGGCAAAACAACTAATTCAATGAACCATCCTGAGTGGGCTGCTTTGAGGATTTTGAGGATTAGCGGTGTCAGGTCCATTTCTATGGGTCCCTCTGAGTCGAGTTCCTGTGGATTCAGGAATGGATCGTCCATGGACGTCTCTCCCGTGGATTCGGGGAGCGCCTACGGTTCAAATGTGGAATGCCACCTGGGGTAATAGAGACTGGACTAGTTTTCCTGTTTAGTAGCTTCCAGTACAACCACATGGTAATATGGGCTCTGCCAGGATGGATGTAAGACATATGATCCTGGATCCGAGGGATTGTGCAGATGTAGCCGTGTAGGTGGGAACGTAGGTCCCTCATGTGGTCTGGGTGATTATGGTCTGAAAATTCCTGTAATCGATGCCGTTGCTACTCTACCCTGAGGACAGCAAGGGATTAACACGTCGATTTCTTGTGGGTAAAGTGTACAACCTCTCGAGAGTGTCAAACTAAGTACTTAGCCGTGTCCCCGGTTACAGACAATTTATGAGCAACTAGACTTGGGGGCTGTAAGGAAAGTCTCACTCATTCCAATTTCTTAAATAAAATGAATGGTTTGAACAGGGTAGGAGCACTTGTTGAATCCACTCAATGTGCTCTAGGTTAATAGGAGCATCGGTGTTTCTACCCGGTGTCCATTAGTTAACATTATTATAACATTCCTTTGTAGTAGGGTAATTTATGTTCTGCTTCCACGCAAATAGCCTTGAACCACTTTGCCACATTATGCATATACTTGGTAGGCTCTGATATAACTCCTAGTGAATCTTGCCAATACATTCAATGTATTGACCCTAGTGGCTGCATCGTTTAATGATGCAGGAAGCTTCGACGACGAGTAAGATGTACGTTCTGCTTGTTTGGGTTACAGGCCTACATTCCAACACGCTCTCACCGTGGTGTTGATGTGCCCTTGTATCTTTCGCTTTCCGCTACTAAACAGTTGTTTTATTTCCAGCTAACTCGTGAGGTTATGCGAGTTGTAAGTACCTTTTAAATTCTGGATGATTCGTTGTAATACTGAGACCTTTGTTCTATGATATTACATCTTGAAACTGTGTGTGCTAGTGAGTCGATCCAGGGACTAGCACTAAAGCACAGAGATCGAACCCGTGTACGGGGGCGGTCGCTTCACGGCAATTACGGCCACATACGGTGAGGAGAGAAGATTCCCCAGAAATTATTTTAAACTTTGTAAAATAATAATACTAAACTAATTGGACGCATCGGCGCCGTCACTGTCCACGGCGGCTCCGTCTTCCGGGCTGGAGGCCCGTCGCTGCGTCGAGCGGGCACTATCCGCCGCCTCCCGCACCGGCGTGCTCTCCACGTCGGTCCCGCACCGGAGTCTTCCCGCGGAGCATTCTCTGACGCTCTCCACGCGCCCCTGAAGTCCGCGACTACCTTGGTTACGCTCGGGCGGGAAGACTCCACGCATCGGAATTGGACGAGTCCGGCGTCCCCCGCGGGGGACTGGATCCGGCCGGTGATTCATTTCTTCTAGCATTCTTCGGCTGGACCAAATGCGCCGTGGTACCGCGGGTGAATTTGCCGACGGCGGCGGTGGCTGAGGTGATGCCGGTAGAGGGGAAGGCGGAGGCGGCGGCGTCGTATCCATGGGTTCTCGCCGGGGAAGGAAGGAGGGAAAGGAAGAGGGGATGCGAGGCGGTTTGTTTCCGGTAGAGGCGTTGATTTACGCTCGCGGCCGGCTTTTAACGGGGAGGGAGGCGTTCCGGGGTTGGTTGGGGCCTTAATGCACGGGTAACAACCAAGCGTCGGGAGACGCGACTGCAGACGGCACGGAAACCGCGGCCCGTCAAGACGCGTGATTCCGCTGGCATTGGAGACCGCCGCGAAGACCGCGCGACTCGGCAGTTAGCATACGTTACAGGCTCATTTAATAAAGAAGGACCAAGAAAATGAGTAATATATGTTTTGTAAATTTGGTTGTAAATTGATATGGTCAATTTGAACCAAAGTTCCTCATATTCTATAGGTAAGATTTTTTGTACGGTCTTAGGAATATTGTATATAACCCAATTTGCTTTATTTCATACAACATTTGAATTATTTCAATTTCAAATTTGGCTGTATATTTTTTGAATTTCAAATTCCTTTAAATTTGATGTGTCAAATTAAATAATGTTACAAAATTGTGAATTATTTGCCAGAGTTTCAATATATAGTGATTTATTAATCACATATTTATATTTCTTAATGCACAATTTCACAATGCACTTCATGTAGAAAACACAACAAGCCTCCGAGTTGTTTCTGAAACACCTCTTAGAGATGTTTGAGATATGAAGGCATTTTGAGATTTTGACTTCATGACTTTATCCAAATCTTGTGAAATTTGTCGCACTTACCATATTCGGTGTGTAGTGAATGCAAAACCATTTTCAATTTAAAGTTGTATTCAAATTTTTTGAATTTCAAATTCCTTTAAATTTGATGTGTCAAATTAAATAATGTTACAAAATTGTGAATTCTTTGCAAGAGTGTCAATGCATAGTTATTTATTAATCACATATTTATACTTATTAATGCATAATTTCACAATGCACTTCATGTAGAAAACACAACAAGCCTCCAAGTTGTTTCTGAAACACCTCTTAGAGATGTTGGAGATATGAAGGCCTTTTGAGATTTTGACTTCTTGACTTTACCCAAATCTTCTGAAATTTGGTGCACTTTCCATATTCGGTGTGTATTGCGTTAATGCAAAAGCATTTTCAATTTCAAGATCCTTCATATTTTTTTGAATTTTAAATTCATTTAAATTTGATGTGTCGAATTAAAATAATGTTTCAAAATTGTGACTTCTTTGCCAGAGTGTCAATATGTAGTGATTTCTTAATCACATATAGAAATTTCTTAATGCACAATTTGACAATGCACTTCATGTAGAAAACACAACAAGCCTCCGAGTTGTTTCTGAAACACATCTTGGAGATGTTTGAGATATGAAGTAATTTTGAGATTTTGACTTCTTAACTTTATCCAAATCTTGTGAAATTTGGTGCACTTACCATATTCGGTGTGTATTGCGTGAATGCAAAACCATGTTCAATTTGAAGATGTTTTCAAATTTTTTGTATTTCAAATTCATTTAAATTTGATGTGTCAAATTAAAATTATGTTACAAAATTGTGAATTCTTTGCCAGAGTGTCAATATATATAGTGATTTATTAATCACATATTTAAATTTCTTGATGCACAATTTCAAATTTATTTAAATTTGATGGTTATCATAGCTGGGCCGGTTCGCCCAGTATCTGACACGCAATGGGCTCTTTTTTATTATCGTAGCTGGGCCGGTCCGCCCAGTATAGGCCGGCTACTTTGGTCCAAACCGGCATTCCTCATCACGCCGTACGTGCGAGCATTAAGGTAACTACCACGTCGTAAATCCGGGAGTGCTTATTATCAGCTCGGGAAATCCGTAGACACGACGATCCGCTTCTTACCCGTTTCGCCGGCCACCTTTGAGATCTACGTACTTCGGCGCCCATCAACTCTCATGGCCAGAAAGAATCTGCTGGCTGCGGCGTTGACGGTCGAATCCTCTTTCCTTGTCTCCTACGCCAGCACCTTGATAGGTATGTTCCGTCACATCTATGGTGTCATCATGTTCTGATACGCTGATCTACTCGGTTCCATCTAGGGTTTGATCACCGGCGATTTTTCTTTTTTCTTCCATACAGTATGGAGGAGTGTGGCGAGATCAGATGCTCCGTTGAGAAGTGGTTGCTCTTCGTCAACAGATGGACACCCGCGCAACGGCAAAAATTCATAACCGATACGAACCTACGGTGCATGCTCCAAGCACCGTCCATGAAGATGCGCAGGGGTCTCTTAAGGTACATGATTGAGAGATTTGATACTAGCTCTAAAAAATTTGTGATAGAAAAGTCCGAGTACGGCTCAATTTCACTGGATCACCGGGATGTCACAAGCATTTTAGGCTTAGTTAACACCGGCCTTAGTGTAGCCGACGTTTTAATTGAAGAAGGTTTAGATGTACGAGATCGAATTCCTTCGAGGTTTGTTAGTAGACAAACACACAACCTTGTGATCGACCAACTCATTGAGGATACTGTAAGGGATGGGACGGGGGATGACGACTTCCTCCGACGTTCTGTCCTAGTCCTTATTGGCGTACTGCTCGCGCCTGATAATGGACTCATTGTCCCCAAAGAATATTTTGCACTTGTGGAAGATATGAAAAGAATGCGCATGTTTAACTGGAATGCGTTCACGTTGTCCATCTTGTTTGATGGGTTGGGCAAGGTGAAAAAGGGTGACTCGATTATTCAATGGCCTTGAGGAAATCTTGCACTAACATAGGTACAAGCCGACTATTTTTCATTTAGAATTTATTTACATTTGCATGTTACAACTGCATATGTAACGCTAATTATGCATACAGTACCTATATTGGGAGAAGCTTAGACCTTTTAAAGAAATACAGTGTGACGTCGAGATGTCTATGAGACTACTCACGATGAACTGGGGTGAGCCGGAAGCTACCAAAAGAGATGAGTACGATCAAGTCCATGGGCATGGAAAAAACTGCAGGGTGAGGGTTGTATGTGTTAACCGGTTTTGTTCATCCATTAGAAGTGCCAACTACCTATTTGTCCTTCATCTACATGTGTTCCATGTCAACTTGCAGATTGAGGATGACCTCACGGAAGGCGCAAGATGGAGAAAAGTTAGTACTCCAGACCTGTCTCAGAAAGCACCGCCAAGGTCTAGGCGACGACCATTGAAGCCCGAACCCGCACGTAAGAGAAGTATCAGTGACGGCAGGTTGGAGAAGGTCATTAAACGCGTAATGTAGCCGTTCATGGCCCAAATCGACAGCAAAATCAACCGTGCTGCAGATCAATGCGCAAAGGTCAGTCACGCCGTTGTTATTTCTACCTCTCCTTACGCACACGTCATGATTTTTGCATTATTCATTTTTTCAGATAATCATGGAAAGGCTGAACAAGGCGGGTGTGATGTACAAACCTAGAAAGGCTTCGTTAGATGAGGAGCAACATGAAGACAACTGGACAGATGTGAAAGGCCGTTATGAGGACAAATATTTCACGGGTGCTTACTCAGACATGGCAAATTCTGACGTACAAATTGTGTCATCTCGAGATAGGGTTGAACAAAAATTCAGTACGCCTCAACAGACAGTACCAGCCGGCGCAGGTGAAACCAAGTTCAAGGCTGGAATTGGAGTGCTCGGTGTGGGGTCACCATCACAGCCTGTCGACATTGAGGCAAGCACTGGTATGTCACCCGAGTCATCACCATTGGTTTCCGCGGATAGATGCTTGAGGTCGGCCGGCCTGAAGCCTGGTTTCCAAGAAAAAACCGTTCCGTCTGAGGACTCCGGAAGTCTAAATGCCAAGTGCAAGTCGGTGGCGAAGACTGAAGTTCTTGGAAAGCGCAAGCGTAAGGTTTTGACTGTGCTCCAATCCCCTTTCACTATTCTGCCACGAAAGAGCGGGCGTTTGGGTTACATCAAACGTCATTTCGGAAGGGGGGTCTGATTTTTCGACATTCTCGGAATCAGACCAAATTTGATTTCCATGCTAGCGTACCCCTATGAACCACGACCGGCAACTTGGTTTCGTGTTTTTCGAAAAAATTCGAATACGAAATCAGCCAAAACCGCTGAATTCTGCCAAACTCGTAAAAACCGTACAAAATTCAAAAAAATTGGAAAAATCCGGAAACCGTGTTCAAGTGTCATCTTTGGTGTCCTAGATTCCGTGTAAAACAACGAGGACATTCGGAGAGAGTCGAAAAAACGGAGTTGCTTCGGAGAGAGGGCGTTTGGGTTACATCAAACGTCATTTCGGAAGGGGGGTCCGATTTTTCGACATCCTCGGAATCGGACCAAATTTAATTTCCATGCTGGCGTACCCCTATGAACAACGACCGGCCACTTGGTTTCATGTTTTCGAGAAAAATTCGGATACGAAAACAGCCAAAGCCGCCGAATTCTGACCAAATTATTAAAATTTGCAAATGAAAAGACAAAAGGAAGACAAAAGGGTACGTACATTTTTGCATGCATGCAATCACGTACCTTATAACCGCGCGATCGGTGGGTGAGTTAAAGCGGTCGTGGTATGCACCGGTTTCCCACGTAGCCGCCCTGCCAGTCGCCGCGCGGGTTCCCAGACGCCAGCGAGCCGTCCCGTCGCGTGTTTCCCACGCCGGCGTTATTGCGCCCACTAGCCCTCTCGTCTCCCCGGCCAGTCGCCTCCCTCGTCGTTATAAACCCCCCGCCTCCCTCACTGATCCCCACACCACCATCTCGCCACTATCTCTCCCTCTCGCCTCTCTCTCCCTCGCGACCATGTTCGGCAGCGGCAGTGGCGGCGGGTGGGACGCGGCGGTAGCAGCCGCCGGACGGACGACGCAGCGGCGAACGGGATTTTCCCGCACACGCTGTTGTCCGACCAGGCGGTGGCGCTGTACCAGGCCGGCTACCCTACGCCGCCGGACACGCGCCTCCCTTCGGGGTGGCATCTCAGCATCGGCGGGGTGGGGGTGCCGCCCGTTGAAAGCCCTCGGTGGCGCGCCGACGTCGCCCGTCGCCGGCAACTCATGTCGGAGGATGACCAGAAGACCCCCCGATACGCCGCCGACAACACGGCGTACTGGGAGGCGCTGTTCCAGGGCGAGCGGGCGGCCGAGCTCGCCCAGTTCTATCCCGCCAGCCCCCCGTCTGGACGGCACAACGTCGTCGGGCGCAGGGCTTGGTGGGGCGTGCCCGGCCGCACGCTCGCCGCCGTCCTCGACCACCTCGACACCGGCGTGCCCCTCCCCGACGCTCTCCCCGAGGTCCAGCAGCCTCTCCCCGCGGCGCAAGAAGATGGCCGTGAAGAAGCGGCCTGCGGCATGCCTGGCCCGCGGCATCGTCATCCGCGACGGGCGACCGCCGCCACCGCCGTCGCCTGGCGCGCCCGCCCAGGAGGAGCAGGCACCATGGTGGGCGCAGGAGCGCGGCGTGCAGACGTCACTGACAGCTCCCGGGGATCCCGAGGAGTTCCCGGCGACGCTCTCGGCGGTGGAGCCGCCTCGGATGACCGAGGAAGAGGCGCTCGCTTGGTCGCCGCGCGACTGGGTGCAGATGCAGTCAGCGGGACGCGGCGGCGACGGCGACGGCGCCAGTAGCAGTGCCTGGTTCGTCCCGGTGAAGGACGAGCCGATCTTCGACAGTAGCGACTTTAGTTGGAGTTTCCTAGATTAGGTTTAATTTCGTAATTTCGTTCGAACATGTAATAAATCCAAAATGTTTGAATAAAATTCGTATTTCCATTTCCATTGTCATTTAAATTCCTATTTTCATTGCCGTTTAAATGTCGCGTCGGAGATTTAAACGTATATGAAATCAAAAAAAAATGGCCGCATTGGAGAACAAATATTTTAATTTTTATTTAATTTTTTTTTTACGTAAACTACATAGCCGATTTAAACTGCAGTCGACGGCATTGATCGTAACGCGTTCGTGACGACGGACCCTTTTATGCCGGTCATGCCGCCCCTAAACTGGCGAGGTGGGACTAAACGACGGCATCTCCCTGCGCGCGCGCTTGTGGGCCGCACGCGTTGCCTGTCTGCGGGTCGCGCGTGTTTGGGCCGCGACGAGGGAGATGGCGTCATTTAGTCCCACTCGCCAGTTTAGGGGTGGCCTGACCGGCATAAAATGGCGCCCCAATTAACTAAGTATGCTACATTATGCTACATTCTTATCCGCTCTTGACAGTCTAAATTACCGCTCGAAATATAAGAGTACAATAAAGTTCATAAAATATACATCATTGAATTTATTTTTTAAAAAGATGAATGCCAGCACTGCCCTTTTAGTTCCCGTCCGCCTTGCTGCACAAAAAGATACGGCAAAACTTTAGCAACAAAGTAATTCAGTACAAAATGTATTGACGATTAGTGATGTCTGAAGGCCCTCACGATGGATATAGTTTGCAAACTTTGCTGCGTATGTTATGGCCTGGAAGCTTGCAGGCGCTGCACACCTACGGTTTTGTTCGCTCGTCGTATGCTAGTGGCCGGCCATTTTTCGTTACGGACGAGTTTTGACCGGGCCGAAATTTAGTCTTCTACTTGGGCACTCCTTTGGTACAAACTTTGACGGGATCGCCAATCAATGGGTGTGTGATTTCTGTTTTCTTACCATCTTCTTCGTCGAAGAATCTGTTGCCCCCAGCTTGTTTCTTCGATATCATGTTCTTCAAGAATCCTTTCATCTCACCGAACAGGACCCGATCATTGCACGCGACGTGGAAAGCCTCCGAGCCTAATACGCTAAGCTCACTGTATCATTTCCGCTCCCCTGTTCCGGACCATCCCCATGCAAACAGATCGTTGTTTCGCCTCGTGGGCACTCCATGCCTGGCCCTTTTCGAGAAGCGTGGAAAAACACAACACTGAGAAATTTCTTCCAATTTCAATACCTTTAGTATGTAGAGGATATGCTTGCAAGGGAGACCCTTACGAGCCATCCTACGACAGCTGCACTTGACAGTTTCTTCAGAACTTCCAGGTGTGTAGTCCATGGCGAACCTGTACCTCTTGTTATTTTTCCATCCAACGATGAAACGGCGAGGATCTCCGTCGTGTACATCAAACACTTGTAGGCCGCCAATATTCTTGAGATCTTTATGCACCATATAAAAGTTTGTCGGAGTGAACACACGTGAAGCGCCCACCTCGATCGCCTTACAGTTTGTAACTGCCACAGCTAGTGTCTGAGAACAGCTGCAGCCATCACTTGTCTCTGCCTCGCGGATACGAACAATTGCATTCTCATAGTGCACTATCAAATCGACGAGAATCATTCCGAAGTCAAAGTGAAGGTGGAGGCATGAGTTCGGACTTTCACTTCTCTGATTGCTTTTCATACCTAGAAAAAATCCTCCCGAGAGATAGACGCGGCCCACAGTCTTTTCTTTCTGTACATCCTCCTCAGCCATGGTTCTGTTCTATCTGTCCGCCATTTCTGAACAAACGCGTTCCACCTGTCTTCGAATGTGTCTTCTGAAGTGGTGTATTATAAGAGAGACCGGAACTCTTTTGTTGATTTGAAACTAAGGTGCTTCTTCATGTTTTTCTCTATATGCCAAGAACATAGACGGTGCCATACGCCTGTGAGGACGGCCCCAATAGCCCTGATCGTAGAAGCGTCACCATCAGTGATCACAGCCTTCGGTTTCTTCTGACACATGGCTCTCAAGAATGTTTGGAGCAGCCATACGTATGTTTTATCAGTCTCGTCTGAAACGATGGCGCACCCAAAAACTATGGTCTTACGGTGATTGTTCAGACCAACAAAGGAAATGAATGGCATGCCAAACCGGTTCATCTTGTAGGTACTATCAAACACGACGATGACGCCGAAATCCTGATAGTCCTGATGTGACTGCGAATCACACCAGAACATGCTTCGCAGACGTCCCATCTCATCTGCCTGGTACTCGAAAAAAAAATCAGGATCATTCTCCCTCCTGCTGAGCATAATGCCGAGTGAGGTGGACGCGTCACCATTCGCAACCAGTTTTCTCTTCTCTCTGGCACACATGTTATACACGTCCCGTCTCACGAATCCCACTTCGTTGTATCTCCTGTATTTGCTTATGAAGCTACACATGATCATGTGCTTTAGGACCCAGCAGCTCCCAATGCTAAAATTTCTGCTTTCTAAAAATCTTTGATTTTCCTATGCGACCGAAGAAATGGGACTTCATCCGCTTTGGCCAATATATGGTTGTGGAGGTCGTCGAACCTTGCAACAACCCCAACCCCACGCTGACGATCGAGCTTCACAACGAGATGCGCTTTGCAGTTGCAGCGAGATTCAGCCCTTAGCCTTTGCGAGCGGCCTCCTAGGTTGGCAAAGTACCTCTTATGACGTTTTCCTTCCCTCAAACAGACAAAACGTCTTAAGCGTACTTGTCCGGAAGCAGTCTTGGTTCGTTTCACCTTGTCTCTTCTTATGCTGAATCCATTTTCTTTAGCATACTTGTTGTAGAAATTGTAAGCAGCATCTTCCGAATAAAAAAACATCTCCATTATTTGACGGTATCTACCACGCCGATCTTCGTCAAGTTCAATGTTCATGTTAAAACTGCAGTCTCCTGCTTCTTCGTCCTGAAGATGGTCTTGCAACTACACAATGTGAAATACATATATAAGTCTTGATATCATTAAATCATGTAACGAATCCACGCTGATCAACGTACCTCACTCGTGCTTCCCGAGTAGGACCTCATAATAACCTCCGATTCTTCCGGTTCTTCTTCATGCCCCATGTCAATGTCCGAATCCCCAATGTATTCATATTCATCACCGGAGCCCATCATGGACTGTAAAAAGAAAAGAAACCATACGCGTCATTGAAAGGGCATTTCGATCCCTAAGTGTTTTGGTGTTAATGACAACATGACTCGTGGACTAACCGTGTGCTCGAGTGTTTCAGATTTGAGATCATATGGCACAAGACGGTTCGTTGCCCTCAAAAAGGAAAGAAGCGTAGTGGTGTTTAGCGGCTTTTTATTTATATTGAGTCGTAGGAACTCCGTACTATAAAGAGGGAGTCCACATGGGAAGGTAATGGGTGAATCCACTTCACGTACACAAACTACCATATTTGCACCCACATAAAGCCTACCCGTGCGAGAGAGAGCCATCCAAAGTCTAACTGTGTTGCCAGGTTTGTTCCAGGCCCGGACTTCCGGCCTACCTCCGTGATGCTACTGGAATTCATTTGTGTTTGGCGAAGGTTGGACCGGAACAAGGGCGGAAGTTTCGGGGTTCCGGAACTTCCAGGGTATGACCAGAACTTCCTCCCCTGGCAGACTTAGTGCATAACGGTTAGATTTCGGGACCCCCATAAATAGTCATCCCCTACCTCGGGATGAAATCATCCGAAGCCCAACTCTCTCCACACCATTTCTAAAGCTTCAAAGTGCTATATCTCCCTCCATAGAGCTCCCCCCTTGTTGATTCTTTGAGGATTGGAGGAGGAGATCTAGATCTAGGGTTTCACCAAAGCAAAACGTTGATTTCCCTTGTTTCCTTTGTGGATTTTGTTACTCTTGAGATTTTGGGATCCCTAGCCAGAAGGTGTCTCTTCAAGGCATCCAATCTTGTGAGGAGGTGCTTGAGGATTCGGGAAGGAGCCTCCAATTAAGTTGTGGAGTTGTGCCCTTCTCCTTGTTTGTAAGGGTTCGGCGTTCGCCCTCAAGAAAGCCACTAGTGGAACTCACCTCACCTTTGTGGTGTTGTGAGAGCTCATCCCACCTTTGTGGTGTGGTGAGTTGGAGAATAGAGTGAGCCTTTATGGCGCCTCTACATTTGTGGTAGAGCACTCCTCCAAACGGAGACGTACACCGACCCCAATAGGTGGAACTCCGATGAAATCTTCGTCTTCCCGTGTGGTATCATTCTTGCTCCTTTACTCGCAAAACTTAATTGTTTATCTTGTGCTTCGGCTATCGCATCATACTAGGAGTGTTCATCATTTAGACGTTTTAGTGAACCCTTGTATTGATGCTTCTATCCTTAAAAGTGAAAAGAAAAAGTAAAATTGTTAGTCGCCTATTCCCCCCCCCCCTCTAGTCGACCATACCGATCTTTCAGTCATAACTTGGCGTCACGTTCCTTGTATTTATCATCGCTTCAGGTATGAATAGGAAACGAGGTGTACAACTCTCATGTAGTCCGAATCTGCAGGATCGGCCTGCTCATGATCAACACCTAATTCGTGCTCAAGCCTCACGTTTCCGTCGTCGGTTCCTTCGCCACCAAATGGCCCGTTCCTAGGACTAGACGACGTGGATTCATTATCCGAACTAGAATCCCCGCCCGCGTATCCGTTGTCGTCCTCCATACCTCAGCACTACACAACCACATGAACTTGTGATGTTATTGAAAAGCCAGAATGTATAGGTGGCTACCAGGGTGGCGGAGCTAAACTATAGCGCTAGCTGGGCTAACCTACATGAGGTTGGCGTGGACGCCAATAGCATGAAACCACGGCATTACCTTCGGACGAACGGAGGAGGCGGGAACCACGGCAGGGTTGGTCGAACGAGACCACTTCGTCGAGATATGTGTCCGGCCGCCGAAGTTTTCACGGAGATATGTTTAAAAGGATGGCGAGGTGGTGCCGGGTCACTTCCGTCGGACAGAATCGAATCGCAGATGGCGGCCGCCGCATGATTTATTTATTTTTGGAAACCGCCAGCCGAGAATGTATCACGTGCGCGATTCGTGGCGTTGATCCGGCCGTTTCTGTTTTTGTTTTCATTTCCTTTTCTTTTCTTTTTTCCTATTTACATTCGCGGGCAGGTTGCGCGACTACGGGGTTATACAGGGCTTGGATATGGGATTACGGTAGGCTATACCTACAGGGGCCTGACTTAAGTTGCGGGATCTTGGAAACCCGATGACTTACGCCGGGGGGTCGTATCGAATTACCCTCAATTAAGTTTGTACCGAACCTTGATTTTTCTGATTCCCAGGAGGTGTTTTGCCCCGTGCATGTAATAAGCAAGCTGATATGCTCGCGAGTCCTGGGGCAGGAGGCAGGTGATCATACCAATCATGTATCGTGGTATGACTCGTTTTCAACGACTTACTTGATCTAGTGGCTGGCAATCTTGCCAAGCCTACAAGCTAATGTAATGCCTGCGTTTAACATTTATTTACATGTAAAAGACAAGTTCTACCAATCAATATAAGACTCAATTTATGGTTGTTAAATTTTATTGTGTTGAACTTATTTTATAGCCTACTAAAAACAAAAGTGGACACATAAAGTAGGGAAAAAATGGTTAGCCAAACAGTAAAATAAAGAATTACAAATCGGCAAAAGCGAATTTCCTCATACGGAAAATGGGACACGGTGGATCACTACCGACGATGATTCAACCATGGAACAAATTTTCCTTTTTTTTCCAAGAGTAGCATCCATCAATGATCCAATAATGGTATTGGTCACAAAATGTACGTACTGCCGACTGATCGTGCAACCATTTGCGACCTCTTGCAGATCGCGAAAGCGTATCTGCACCAGAAAATTCGTTGCAGACACACTTACGTGGTCAGTGTGTGGAAGTGACCGCGCGCCAACACACACACACTTGCATGTAGTGCTATATTCCAAGCTAGTCTTGCAGTGGACATATATACACACACTGATGGCAGACAAAGCATGTTTTCTGCGTTCACCATGATTAACATTTCGGATCCAAGTGTATGATCGATGCTGTCAGTGTGATAATACTTCAGCATCCGGTTGCAGCAGCAAGTTATAATGTGTAACCACGAGACTCTGATCTCTGTTGAGCTAGTGGCCGTGGACCAGTTGTTGTCTCCTTCGGTGCACATCCAGTTATCCGCCATGGGATTTTCAAAGGGACATGGTCGCTGACTAGGCGACGACCGGCCGTCGGGGACAGAATAATACAATGCGACAGTGGTAGCCGGTATCTGGACTGGACAGGATGTCACTACAATCTGACTTCTCTGGATCGCGTTCCAAGGATTCAGCAATAGATATAATAGAAATGGCAAAGGTAGCATTTCAAAACTATGAACAAGCTTTTGATTAAGAACAATCGTGTGAAAATTCTACTGTATTATAAGTTGCTTCCCAGATAGGGCATTGACACCAATTTCAGCTTTCTTTTTTGAAGCCCCAATTTCAGCTTTCAAATGTATACATGGTTTGCTACTTTCCTATAGGTAAAGTTCGAGGTACTTGCAATGCGACTGGACGCACAGCAACTTATGAATTCGACAGATACTAAGGGGGCGACCGGTGCCCAACAAGTGCAACACGATGGAGAAAGACCTGTTTCTGCCTAAAAAGTTTGCTGCATCCATGACAGAAAAATGCAATCAAGTATTCCTTCCGTTCCATAATTCTTGTCTCAAAATTGCCCAAATATGGATGTATCTATTCCTAAAAAGTGTCTGGATACATGTAATATTTCGACAAGAATTATGAAACGGAGGGAGTATCATTAACCAGTGCTATATCATGAGTCCAGACGGTTGGTAATCAAACAGCGATACCAATATGCCACATCCTTGCACTCCAAACACATCTAGCATCATCGCAACAATAGTTAGCAAATGATTTACAGCGTATGTAACATTAATATGACAGCTCGTGTACCAAGCTTCCTTAGCATATCAAGAACATCAGGCGAGCAGATTAGCAAAATAACTGTCATGTCCTGCAAAATGGTAACTAGTTTCACTTAACTAGGCATGAATTGAGACAGCAGACACCGTGTTAGGGCCTCGTGGTCGGCAACCAAGTACGCAACAGTTGATCAGCCTACAAAATAGACATTGTACCTACGTATCCAGCTATTTACTCCACCAAACGCACCTGCAAAAAGAAATTAGATTTAGCAGCAATTCACTTTCGGATGGAAACTGTAGAAACATTCAAAGTACAGTAAGCAGGTTCGCCACTACACGTTTGCAAAGATCTTGTTCACACGTTAAGGCATAATTGAGTGCATTATCACTACTAAGATGAGGATAAACTTGAAATGAGGGGAATCAGATGAATCGTTACTGAGATGTAGAGCTATCAGCATTTTAGCAACATGTACACAAGTTGGATAAAAAAAATACACTGAACTCTACATAACCTGTAGAACTCCGAATATTGACAGTGAGGAAGTTATACAGCATCTTGATTTGGTATGAAATCATGAAGTTGTATGACCCCAGCATCGGTTATTTTTTCTAATGGTAAATATGGTGCAAGATAATGTATTGGCATATTTACATTACCGCAACAGCACAGAATGAAGTTCACAAACATTCGACCAATCGTTTTAGTAGAATGGCAAACTAAGCAAACAGTGGTAGACGGCATTACAGCAAATAGAAACAATATACGCATGGTATGGGCACATGGATTTAAGCATTGACATGAGGTACTGTTACGTAAAGTGAGCTAACATGGATCCATTTATAAAAGCTAAGATTTGAAACCTTTCCAGAATGCTAAAGCTGAATTAACTTGGGGCTGTTTATCAAGAAAAGGATTGCACATATTCTAAGGGAATAGTTCCAACACTGCAGATATGCAAATTGGGATTTGGGAAATAACACCACAAAGACGACAATGAAATTATTCATAGCAAAATTTTATTCATTAACCACAACTGTGAACACAAAGGCCAAACCTAGTGATCAACTGATCATAACATGTCCACATAGTAGTCACTGCCAGACAGCATTAACCCTTTTTTACCAACCATTTGTTCTAACCGTATTATGTCACTACTTGAACTATATTATGTCTAAAGCAAAGTAACATGCACCGCAAACAAAATTTTAGTTGGCTCATATATCCAAGCAAAACACAGGTAGAGGAAATTTTTTATCATAACCTGCATTCAGTAGTAGCTCATCTAACAAGGCAGCATCACTAAAACAACAACACAGCAATTCAAGGTAGAAGGTCAATTGTGTTCCTACATACATGTCATTCTGCTATTTCCAGATAAGTTTGAACTTAATTTTCTTTTGTATACCCCTCTATTGGTCATTTCCAAAGTTATTTATCACCATCACGAGAGTAAAACACGCCATCCAAGAGTAATAAGTAACCTAATCAAGAGGAATAATGCACTCTTTTCTACAGGTGTATTGGTTAAGTGCAGACTAAAAAAATGTCAAGCATTTAGGAACGGAGGGAGTAATAGAGAACAAACAAAGAACTGGACAGAAATCACAAGATGGACTGGAAAAAACTAGTGCCAAGAAAATTGAGTTGTAAAGTTGAAGTACCGGAAAATGACTTTTTGGTTAAAAAATGTCAAGTATAGTAATGGATGTAATTTGATAACGGTTAGCTTCTTGATGTCTTGTTTGATGCATTCATTTAAGTGATACTCCCTCCGACCCATATTACTTGTCTCAAATCTGCCCAAATATGGATGTATCTATGTTTAAAAGCGTCTAGATACATGTAATATTTCGACAAGTAATTCCAGCCGGAGGGAGTACTACAATTTGCACTTAAAAAGCTTTATACAATTCATGGATTGAAACATGAACACGGTTCTATTGCCCATGGGGGACTACGTTTGCAACAAACACACACTCACACAGCACCGAAGTATGCGGCGCCAGATTGTGTCCGTGGGACGTATTCTATGGAGTACATGGAATGTGCATGTAATTTATGATTTGCCGATAAAATTGTGTCTATAGGGCATATTCTTCTGTTTCCTTTCCAATTGTATCCAAAAAACAGAAGTGAACTGGCTCGATCATTTTGGAATAGGTGCATCGTCAATCCAGTTACTTTTTCTGGATTTAAACAACAGGAAGAAGGGAGAGTACACATACAACAAAACTGGCAGTCCTAGATATAAACACCTCTATAGTGGCAAACTGGCAATTCATGAACTGCGCTATAAGGGTGGCAAATCATAGAGTTGCGACTTATGGAGTGACCAAACATGAGTTCTTACAGCATTCATATCAACATATCATAAACATAGACGACTTAAAGCTTTCCCTTAAGAAAAAACATAGACGACTTAAGCTTTAACTAGTAGATAAAGAAGTTGCACCTCGTTTCTGGAAGCTTTAGTTTTGCCCAATTTAAAGCCAAATCTTCCCAAAACAAGGCTCAAGAGTTACTAAGAAGTACCTCTTCACTAATTTCTTCAACAAGCTGAATTCTCAAAAGATCTCCTAAGACCTCCCAAACATCTCCTCGAAATGGTTATTTGAGTTAGAATGCCACATATCTTATACTCCCTCCGTCCCATATTAAGTGTCGCAACTTTGTCTAGATACACATGTCACAAGTTTGTCAGACTAGGAGGTTTGTGTGAAATTCAACTTGGTGTGAAGAATGACCAAAAAATAGAAATTGACTTATGGCCCACAGGCCCACTATAGGCGGCCCCAAACAGGTAGGCCTCAACTTCGGGTGGCCAACTCAAGACTAGCATGGTGGCTGTCTAGTGTTGCCTAGGTATTACCCACATCAAGCATGGATAATTCGTGTGATGGGAGGCAGTACAAGCAGATTTGATGGTGTTATGAAGTAAGAACTAGAGTGCAGGCCACACTAATATGATGGTATGGGACTTGATTAAGCACGATGACACGAGACGTGAGGATAATCCAGGATACATCCAACACCAAAACGATTTAGTGTGGCTGTTGTTGGCTAGTGCATATTGGTCTTTTCAATTCACATAAGTTCATTTAGTTTCCATGAGGGCATGAAACCATGTGAGGCCACAATCCCCATTAACGAATTGTGGTTGCTATGGTCATTGGTTTATGAGTTGTCATTTGGCTTTAGAGGGCCTTGTGTAAAGGAAGTGTGCCTAGCCCACTTGGTTGGGGGAGTGGATGTACAATCCCACAACCTGGATTCAAATCCTCACGGATGCGAATTTAGGTTCCTATTTACAGTGTAGGGGTCTCCCTTACAGTTTTCTTTCAAAAAAAGAGGGCCTTGTGTTAGAATTTGAAGGGGTGCTTTAAAAAAGGATACAAACAACAAGCATTTCGCGTGTAGATTTTCAATGTACAAGAGTCGTTTACCGAAGAGATGGTATTTACTGCATACTACCATATATTTTTATAAACTAAAGATGTTGATTTTGTTTCTGCATAGTTCAATTTGGTTGCAAGACATACAATATTTCGTTGATATGAAGAGTTTCCTTGATGTAAAATATCGATGACGAAAAAAAATATGCACACTAAGAATGGAAGAAAGCATAAAATTGAAAGTCACTTTATGAAAAATAAATGGGAACTAACGTAATTGATCCAGTTGATATTATTATACAAATCCCATGTAAAACCAAGAAAGGTTGATCACCGCAAGAGTCCACATGACAGGCGGCATGCTAAACATGAGGAAAATCAAAGGATTGTAGCTGCTCTCAGGAGCGCACAACTCCACGCATGGCAAACCTTGAAGTGCGATGGTGGCCCATATGACAGAAACCACAAGGTAACATCCCACAAGATGGATTCTATGTGCTGACAACTAAGGAGATTTAGATGACACAGCTGCAGATGAGGAACGATAGGGATGGAAGATGGCCACATAGTAGATCCCGGAATGCAACTGCTGACGTGGTAAACATGGATAACCATCGTTCGTGTCATGCATTCAAGTTCGACTAGCTAAGCTAGGACTACCTGTTTGGGTGAGACCAAAGTGACCCAGCGATGTCAAATCCTCGAAGGTACAAAACAAGTGGGGTCTCAGGTTCATGAAGGTTTCAAGTATGCCCCATGTGGAGACAGCTAAAGAGATAGATGGCACAGCTGCAGATGAGACACAATAGGGATGAAAGATGGCCGTGAAGTAGATCACACGGTGCAACTGTTCACGTGGTAAACTCTTTAATCTGGATGACCATCTTACAAGACTTACGTGACTACATGTCATGCATTCAAGTTCGACAAGGTAAGCTATGACTGCCTATTTGGGTGAGATCAAAGTGACCCAGCAAGACGAATGTCAAGGTACAAAAAAACGTAAGGTCGCAGGTCCATTAAGGTTTCAAGTATGCTCGGGCCAGGCAGATCCTCCCCATGCCTATAGAATAACTTATCATCTTGCAGTTTGGCACTGAAAGAACACGATGCAGTTGGGCAATCTTTTCTATTCAAATGACTTGCGCTAATTTTCTTGAGCTGGCACACAGATGTATAGAAGCAATGCATATGCAACACATTATACATTCATACTTGAATACTTTACAATCCATATTATCCATCGAGCCATTAAATCCAAGTCCAAAAGTCAATTTTCTCTTCAGGTGTCCATCGCTGCAGCACTACTCTTGCAAAAAGTTCAAAGCCTTAACCTAAACCATAGAGTATGGATGCACAAAGTGCATAAAAGACCATCGACTGTTCAACATCACTAAATTGATTTCTGGCTACGAAAACTAAATCAAACAATATCACCAATATCAACTAGTTGATACGTGGAGACCACTTTGTTAAATATCTAGTTATAAATGTAAAGATACAGCTTTCTTGCATTTAGCAATGCCACGTATCTTAATCTAATGTTGTCCTTGGACAACATTTTAAGACATCCTAAGTTGCCTAAAGGGTAAATTTTACCAACGTGAAGGATAACATGAGCTCACGATATCATGAGCAACATGTGGAGCAAGTGATACATTCATATTAACTCTCTTTTAACTTTGCTTCGAGTAATTTCTTTATTTGTATTACATATTATCGTCCATGTTGCCAAAGGCTAGCAATAAGTTGAGAATCAATATACTGCTGCAGAGCAGTGCCTTCAATAGCAATAGTTAAAACTTGAAATCCAAGCATTAACCTAGCCAATCAATAACAGTAAAATGCACTCCATTTACCTTTAGTATGGTTCTTTCTGAAAAGAAAATGGTCCAATTTACCATTAGTGTAAACCAAACTGCAAACACAGTTCTCCTTTGCAAGTAGACTGATCATGAAAAGCATGCCATAGTTTTGAAAACCTAAACCTCAATACTTTTAACACAATATGCATATTTCTAAGAAGATTTACACAAACTGGCACTTAATCCAAATGCCTAAGCCTAGCACATCAAGACTAAGCAAAATTGCTAATTTAGCACTCACAGAAATGAAAATGCACTAATTTACCATTGGCTAGTTAGGATGGGAAGCTAGAGATTGGAAGGGAGAGAAAACAAACTGACAGCACAGTTCTGCACTGCAAGTAGACTGAACTAGACTAGCACATAACTGTGTTGTACCTTAACAATGCTAAACTGACAGTGAGCAGGTAACATAACCTAATTAATCCAAAGGTAAGCTGAACACCAGAAGGAAACCACTCACCTTTCAACAGACCAGCATCATTACAGGAAACCTACCCTAGCGCATCAGGATGTGCAAACTTAGTGTTTCGAAAGTGGAATAGTTAAACACTGATGCTAGAGATAGAACAGGAAGAAACCAGATTGACAATGCAATTCTACTTGCTAGCAGAGTAAAGCAGGCATGCAAGCTATCACTCTGGACAACTGAACCTCAACAGTGAAACACAGCATGCTAATTTCTGAATTTATCAACATAATATCGTAGTTTAGTTAATACTAAAATGATGATGAACGAAAAAGGTAACCTAGTTAGTCCAAGGCAAGTTACACTCTAAAAGGAAACAGCTCACAATGCCATGGGCAAATATCGTGTTAGAAAATACTGGCTTCAATATTTACAAATCTACTAGCTCGTCTAGAATATGCCAAAACTTCCTAATGCGATGATCTTAGAATAGAAAATGGGCTATTTAACCATTAAGTATGGGGAAGGATGGAAAAGAAACCAAACCAAACTACCAATACAATTATACATAACCATACAAGCATGCTTGTTTTCAAAATTAAATCCCCATGGCAAATAGCTAAGTATTTATCACAACATGGCAGTTTCCTGACTTAGTTTCAACAAAATATTGTAGCTTAATCCAATATTAAACCGATGATAAGCAGAAAATATAAGCAAATGAGTTCAAGGCAAGTTAAACTGCAGAAGGAAATCACTCATTTTTACAGAGCACATAGGATGGTGGGATTTGTACCCCCAGTTAAGGCCCTAGGCCTTTGACGGCGTCGATGAGCAAGCCGAATACCTCCTTCGCCAAATCATGCCGGCGGACCTGTGTGCGCATCTCTGCATCAAGCTGACGCCTCCACTTGGCCTCAGCTACCCTGCCTTCTTCTGCCCCAAGCAGCGCCAGACCCTTCTCCAGCGACACCCCTGACAGGGCGCTCCCGTTCCTCCTCCAGTATTCACCAAGCAGCCCGCTCACCAGAGGCAAGCTCGCAGCCCCCACCACATCCGCACCAGTGTATCCCTCCTCAGGGTCCTCCTCCTCCTCAGCAACCACGTCATCCTCTACTGGAGGTGCGAGCTCGGTGTCCCAAAGGTCAGCGGAGAGACCGCGCACCAGGAGCTCGTGCGGGTTGCTGGTGCCCGCCGGGGCCGAGTTAAAGAACTTGCTCTTAAGCCGCTTGAGCTTGTAATACATCTTGGCCTGGTCAAGGTGCGGCGAGAGCGAGTTCCTGATGGACTCGAAAAGCGCCCCCATGTCGGGGAGCCGCGGGGGCCCGCCGTTGCGCGCCCGGAAGGAGATGGCGCCGTTGAGCAGCGCGACCTCGTCGGCCTCGGTCCACAGCTTCTGGGCGGCGCCGTGGCCGCCGACGGAGGAAGAGGCGGGCGCGGCGACGGCCAGCGCGAGCGGCGCGGAGTCCGGGAAGGAGCGCGGCTTGCGCTTGCGCTCGCTCTTGCGGGAGGGCTCCGAGCCGTGGTAGTCGGCGCGGCGCCTAGGGTTAGGGTTCGGCGAGCGGCGGTCGCCGGAGCGGGCCTTGGAGCGGGACGAGCGCTTCTTGGAGCGGGGCGAGGATGGGTGGAGGCCGTCGGCGGCGGCGGCGTCGTCGTCCATCGCGGCGCGCGACGGCCGCTTGGAGGACGGCATGGGCGGCGCGGGGGGAAGGCGAGGGGGGGACGGGGAGGCGCGCGTTTCGAATTTTGGGGGTTTGGGGAAATTGGGAATCGGAGTGGGGCGAAGCGGAAGGGGAAGGAAGGAAGAGTACTCGGGAAGGAATGCGGCGTCGGAGCGGCAGGCTGCTTCTGCTGTGGCAATGCCTGCGGTTTTTCCTGCGGGTTTCGTTTACCGTGGGCGCCCCCGAGAGAATCATACGGCCGCGGTCACGGCGCGCCCCGAGAGAATAAAGTCAGCGCGCGGCTGGTGGTCCTGCTGGTGTATGAAACTATGAAAGCACGTGCTGCACGTCAAGCCGCGGATGAAGGTGCCGGCCGCGTGCTGTTCTTCGTTTCCATGTCCACAGCCTCCCTAGCAAAGCACCGCAGTGATGTAAAGTGAAATCCACGCTGTTGGCGAAGAAATTCTGAGTCGTGATTTAGCTGGACTCGCGGCTGCAAAGCTTGTAGATTCTCGAAAAAGGTACTAGAGTTTTGGGTTGTTTTAGTGTAATATCCACTTCAAATTGAAAAACATTAAAAAATTCAAATGATTGTTTGGTATAAAGATTTAGAAAAGATTATTTCTAATTTTTTCTCACGAGACACTCCATTATTGTTTCAAATTAAAACACTTCTCTTAGTGTTTTGGGTTTTGGGGAGTTTTGGATGAACACCCAAACCTCTAAAATATCAAAACACTAGTAACTAAAAAATACACTAACACCAAACAAGCACTAAAGGGATCTTTCAGGATGATCCATTCCACGGTCTTTAGAGGCAATTTTGTCTCTAACCCACGCAGTGCTTCTACACTTGTCACGGGATGTTGAAGTGTTTATCATCTTTCTCACCTCTAAGATGGGTCCCACCTTGCAGTTCACAGCCAAACACTAGTCCTCGGCCAAGCATGACATAGTCTTTTATTCCTTAGCGATTGCCTCTTGATGACGAGGCAGTTCCTAACTTTTTTGCTTAGAGGCATATGTCTGTATTGTTTGGAGGCAGTCTCCAAGCCTTAGAGGTGTTTATAGAGGTAGTTTTTTTTTAAGAAGTGCGGATACTCTTAGCATTTCATATGCTAACTATCGGGCATGAGTAAACTGTTTGAGTAAAACTAAACGGCACAACATTTTACATTTATTCACAATCCATGAGCTTGTATTGACTTCATTTTTTTTTCACTACATAATATACGATTGTTCTTGACGTTTTGGGATTCTTGGTGGTCAGATCTCAAGCGCGGGATTCAAGCGCGGGATTGATCTCGTACGGACCTACCCTGGGCAAGCTTGATACGTGAACCGACAAAGTCAATATAATATTTTGTAATAATCTAATTTTGCATTTTAACTGTAGTTCTTGGTTTTGGGGTCTCTTTTGCAATCTTTCGATGGATGCTTCAAGAGGAAAACCCTTTTCGCCAATTTTGTTCCGAACGAGTGAAAATATTCATATCAACTTTGCCTCACAAAGTTTTTCGGACAAAAAAGGAAACCACCACGTAGACATTGCATATATAGCTTTCGTCTGATTAAGATTTGGAGGACTGGATAATCCCTAAATGTGAATTATTTGCAAGATTGGTCCTCCACCGAAGAGTCTTCACGGCCAAAAGTATTGCCTTGAGAGGATGGCCCCACAACCCAACCCGTCACACGTGTTTATGGAGGCTGAGTCGTGCATCACCCATGCGTGGAATGCTCGTTCTCTCAAAGAGTGTGAAAGCTAGTAAATGCCAAGATTGGATTACCCCTATTCGCATGTTGTCGTGTGAACCCAAACCGAAAACCAGTGGAAGGTTTTACCGGCGACCGCGTCACCTGAGCAGGAACAGGGTGAGATTATCGTCTAATTTATGACATGTGGCACATTTGGAAGGAAAGAACCGCCTAGTTTTCAATGAAACAACACAAACATGTTGCGAGGTTGCAAAAGAGTCCCAACATACATCACTACTCAATGAATAATCTACACTTTGTGTGTTACTTTTGCCTCTCACACTTCGTTTCTTCTAAACTGAATGAAGTTGCTTGTACCGATTCATCGGGAAAATAGTCATTTCATTTAGGATCTCTTTGGATCAAACGAAATTCATAGATTTTTTTCCCATAAGGCCCTTTGGATCAAAGGAACGGACTAGTGTAATTCATATTAATATCTCATATGTCTCAATTCCATAGGATTCATAGCAAAAGGTCGGGCCTCATATCAACTTTCTTTGTTTCTTGCATGCATCATCTCTCTCCTCAGATTGTCACAATTTTTCTACGAAGCATCCAAAGAACTATATATACGACATAAGAAGTCAGAATAACATTTCAATCTTGTGCCTTTTCTATTCATGCATTACGAACTTCCTGTGACTCAAAGAGGAAAAAAGAACAAGAGTTTCATTTGCATAACATTTTGTAGCACGTGATGTGATGGCAATTTAGCTCAAGAGCATGGCCACTCTGTGTTCCTTTTTTTTTTGTCCTAGCGCTAAATGGAAGAGCCCAGAAACAATTGTCAAAAAGGGAAAAAGGAAGCTCGTCACCATGTTCTGTTAAGTGAACTAGACCCATTTTTCTCTTCCAATAGAACTTTAGTAAGAGTGTTTTAGAAATTATGCTATCAAATGATGAATGATTATTTCTGAGAGGACTTAGAAGCATCAAGTCCAAAATTCTAACTGAAATGAACTCACATAAGATTAAAGACTTCCTTACTACCGGGGGTACCTCGATGACAACAAATACTCTTCTTCTAAGCTATATTGTCTCGTCTCCTCCTTAATTGTACAATCAACCACTACGTCTCTTGGTGCGTCCATGTCAGGCATCACAACGTTCTCATGCGGTGCTCGTAGGCTCTCTAGTGTCATTTCCACCTGCCTCATGGTGGGCCGGTGCTCTCCTTGCAAACGCACACATGCCACCGCCAACAAAGCTACCTCTTCAACCTCTTTGCCTCCTTCCTCCGTGACTTGGGGATCTAGCATGCCAGCTATTTCGCCTTCCGCAAGTAGGGTGGTGAAATGCGTGACGAGGTTGTCCTCCTCTGATGTCCGGTACAAATACGGTTTCTTCCTAGTAAGCAACTCCATGAGGAGGACGCCGAAGCTATAGACGTCACTCTTGTCAGTGAGGCGCCCTGTGCGGCAATACATGGGGTCTAGGTACCCTAGTGTCCCTTGGATAGCGGTAGCAACCACCCCTGTTTGATCGACTGGAATGCCTCGCGAAGCCCCAAAATCTGATACCTTTGCAATCAGAGTACCATCCAATAGAATGTTTTGGGATTTGATATCCCTATGGACTATAGGGAGTAACACGGCCGAGTGAAGGTACGCGAGGGCTCTCGCGGTTTCGGTAGCAATTCTCAGCCGGTTCTCCCATGACAGTGACGTCGCGTATTCTTCAACGTGAAGATGATGGTAAAGGGTTCCGTTGGGAATAAACTCATACACCAGAAGCGGCACCTCCGTCTCGAGGCAGCACCCAAAGAGCTTCACTACATTTCGGTGGTTGATCTGCGAGAGGATGGCCACCTCGTTGATGAACTCATCAATCTCCCTTTTAATCGCGAGCTTGGACTTCTTGATCGCCACGACGTGCAGGTCCGACAGGATCCCCTTGTAGACTGTACCATGCCCTCCTCCGCCGATCTCACGAGCTTTATCAAAATGATTGGTGGCCTTCTCGAGTTCTGCCAAGGGGATGATCATCCTCTCAGCGATGTCCGCATTTTGATTCACCAATTGTTGCAACAAATGCCCACGATTCTGCTTGAAGAATTTCTGCCTCAGCAATTTTGCCCTCCGATGCTTCAGCTTCCGGGTCAGAAACATGGCGCTGAGTGCCAGCAGTAAAATGCCAGCGCCACTGCCAACCCCTATGCCGACACTTAAACCTGAAAAATATGAAAGAAAAATGTTTCTTCCAGGAAGAACTGTGCAAGACAGAGCAATCACTTATGTAAAAACCTGCATTGAATCAATGCCGATCCAGCGCTGCACGTGGTGTGTGCTCACCTAGCGACGATTTGACACAGCCATCCTTGATGCGGGGGTTGCCGCGAGCGCCGCGTGGGCACCGGCACAGGTATGCTCCGTCCGTGTTGGTGCAGTCGCCGAAACACATGCCCGGCAGCGCGCACTCGTCGACGTCTTGGCAGCCGCCGACGAGATAAGGATTCCCTTGGTACCCGTCCTGGCACCGGCAGACGTAGCCGCTGCGGTAGTTGCCGGTGACGTTGCGGCAGGAGCTGTGGCCGCTGCGGCACGCGCTCCCCCTCGCCGCGTCCACGGGGCAGCCAGACGTGGCCACCCCCGGCAGCACCACGGGCTTCGAGTCCACCGCCCACTCCAGCACCACGGGCACCGCCGGCGGCGCCCGGCGCGTGGCGGAGTACCCGGGCGTGCCGTTGAGAAGCGCGGCGGAGGCGCCCTCGAACCAGCCGCGCTCGGCGACACGCACCGCGATGGGCAGCTGGTCGTCGTACTCGTGGTCCGGGTCCAGCCACTTGAACCGCACGCGGTAGGACGGACGGCCGATGGGGATGGGCGTCTCGCAGCACCCGATCCCGGAGCACGCGCCTGAGCCGGACTCCGCCGGGGAGCTGCTCGTGACGGCGCCCGTCCACATGTCGTTGATGGAGCAGAAGGACGAGCAGCCGCTGATGACGTTCCCGCCCCCGCCCACGCCGCCGCGGGAGCCCCCGACCAGCGTGGCCTGGACGTTGCAGCCCGTGACGACGAGCTGGCTGTGCCGCTCCGACACCACGAAAGGGCCGCCCGCGCCCAGGCCGCCGCCCCACGTGCCGTTGCCGTCGGCGACCCCGTCGAAGGTGAGGTTCACGGCGCCCGCGGTGTCCAGGACGCGCACCGTGGAGTTGGCCAGGGAGATCTCCGTGACCTGGAGGGTGCCGTCGCCCACGAGGAGCCGCGGCGGCTGGCCGCGCGTCCGGTCGCAGGTGAGGTTGAAGCCCGGCCAGTAGCAGCCGTCGGCGATGCCGAACGGGTACGGCACGCTCACGCCGCCGCAGCTGGTCGGGCAGCTCGGCGGCCCTGCTGCTGCTGCTGCACCTCGTACGACCGCCGAGCAGAGCAGCACCAACACCATCATCGTCCGCGCCGCCGGAATCATCGTCGGCTCGTCTCGTATACACGCTGCTCTGCTTCTCTGCGATCCCACCTACTGCTTGCGTTTCGTTGTGCATACGGTACCGTCTTATCGATCCATCGATCACTGTCGCTCCATTATAAAGTTAGCAAGTTGAGCTACTTGTAATGCTCAGTATTCGGTTGACCAACAAACGTGTATGCATGGTTGGTCCGTGTGTACACGTCTCTCTTCGTTTTCAATCTCGTATTCATCTCGACGGTTATAAAAAACGACGGTTTTGCTATTTTTTCGCCGACCGAGAAATTAACTATTTCTTAGTTGACAATAACAATCTTTTGATTCAATCATTGAGATCCATGCAATATTAATGTAGGTTCGATGGATAAGAAAATCTTCATTGGATGGCTACGATGGTCGACTAAGAAATAACTATTTCTTAGACAACTGAGAAATAGACAGTCCTCATAAAAAAAGGCGAGATGAGTAGGATTCGACTATCCCCACTTGACGTATCTTGTTTCTCCAATAATGTTACTGCGTATTCATCATAACACGATTAATTCGGAAATCATCCTTTTTCATTTTTTCAGAAGCCAAGTGAATTACTCTCTTCGTTTCATAATTCTTGTCTCAAATTTGACAAAAATGATTATATCTATTCCTAAAAAATGTCTAGATACATGTTATATTTCGACAAGAATTATGAAACGGATGGAGTAGTACTTTTACTATAGTTGTTTGGAAAGGCCCTCCAAGCAAAATTTGTGCTTGCATTGGTTAGTACATGCATTGCACATACTCTGTAACTACAGGTAAAACCAAATATGGAGTACAAATTTCCAGACACGGTTGTTTTTTTATATAAAGATCTACCATTATTTACTGATTACTACAAATGTCGAAAAGGCTTGACAAAGATTATGGATAAAACAAAAGTTATACAAAAACAATCTTCGAAGCCAACCTTTTTAATTGCATCATTCACATCTTGATATTTTTTTCCAAATCTCTGGTGATTAAATCATAAATCTTGATAGTTTTACAAAATCGCATGATCCATGCACCCTAATGGATGAGAATCCGAAATTTTGAAACAATCGAGTCATCACCAAATCGATGAGAAAAAAACTGAAATTACAAGCTGTGAGACCCAAAAGCTACATGTAAAAACCATACTTACACCAAAACAAGCATGAAGTTTTAATCCGTGCGGCACCTCCACCACCAAGACATCTACCATCAATAATGCACAAAACCTCACAACAAAAATACTAAAATAACAGGTTCCTGATATCGCCAAGGGAGATTAAGGTCAGTAAAGTTTATAGATCTTATAATAGGGTTAGCCAGGACTTTGAGGGCTACGCAACGCAAGATCGAGTCGTCGCACGCCTTGTTGGTTTTGGTGCAATCCGATCGTGGATGCTGATGTAACCCTTCTTTGGTTAATGAAATCTCCCTTTTTGCAGAAAAAAAAGAAACGTTTCTCTGTGTCCAAAATTGTTTTATGTATACTTTCTCCGTCCAACAAAAGATGTCTCAAGTTTGTCAACATTTGAATGTATCTATACATGACTTAGCGTATAGATGCATTCAAATTTGATCAAAGTTGAGACATTTTTTGTTGGACGGAAGAAGTATTTATTTTTTGCGAAAATGGGCGATGCAACAGAAGAAACAACAATAAATTTCTAAATGGGCCGCAGCGCAACAGGATAGACCAATAATCCAAAATAGCTGCCGCGACAGCACGGCCCACCGGGTACAAGTATTCGATGGTTAAACACTTAAACTACAGCCTTAACGGCCCATCATCCGTTGTACGCATCGAGGACGAAACGCGCGGTCCGCTAAGCCGGGCGGGACCAAAAGAGTTCAACGGCTCCCAGAAAGCCTGACACACTGGCCCCACTTGCCTTGCCATCCACCCGCATCCACGTGAAAGGGAGGTCCCAACCGTTTCCTAATCGGCGGGCGTGCAGCGTACGGGAGTGGCGTCGTCGACCGCCCAGCGGCCACCACGTGAGCCCCACCTCTCGCTATTGGAAACCACGCGTCCCGTCGCCTCCCCGCGGGGTAACTGAAACACCCGTTCCGCGAACACGTAGAGGCTCTCGGGGCCACATGTCAGCCATGCTGCAGTCCCGTTAGAACCGAAGCCAGTGAGACCGACCACGCAGAGCAGGGCGGCACCGGGCAGCGCATAATCCCCTCGAAGAAATCGCTAGGGCCACACATTCTGTGTCTCTGACAGGCCGGGCCCCCGTGACCAGAGGGAGCGTCTGCAAATCATCTTGGTGCGCGTAGCGTCTTATGTGGAAAGGAGCCTTTCACGAATCACGAGCACGACGACGCTGCCAGGCCCGGCCCACCACGGAGAGACGGGACAGACAAACGGGCGTTGCATTTTTTTTTACAGGAAGTATCTCCCCTTCTCTCTCTCTTCCTTTCTCCCTCTCTCGCTCGCGGATCTGAACTCCTCCCAAAAAAATCGTGACCAGAGAGAAACCCTAGCTCCAGCCTCCAGAGGTTTTCCGCCCCCTACAACCGCCGTGGCGCCTCGCCGGAGAGCTCGGGCCGCCGCCGACGCCGCCTCCTCCTCCCGGGGCGCCGGCGACCATGCGCCGCCCACCGGCGACGCTCTCGCCGGAGCCTCACCGGAGGTGGCCGGCGTCGGCCCGTCCGAGCAGGCTAGGAAGGCACTGTCGCTGCGTTCGCCGTTCGATGGCGAGGAGGCGGCTGCCCGGGATCCATGGCTGCCCGCTCGGGTCGCCAGATGGGCGGCGGTCGGCGACGTGCGGAAGAAGCACAAGAAGTCTCAGCCACACGAAGCGGCCGCTGCTGTGGAGCAGGCAAAAGTGAGATCCAATACCTTGTGGGATCTCATGGAGGCTTACTTCCGGGAGTTTACACTGGATGACTTTCAAGCGTTAGAGCCGAAACCTCTTTTCGGCCCCAACTGGCTCGATCCGTGCCTCCTTTTACCATTTGTGGTCGGCGGCAAGAAGTTAGGAGAATATTCTGATCCATCTGACGTGGCCGTGATTGCTGAAAACTCAGACTCGAACTTGATTTTGGGCAAGGAGAACGAGGAGATGCAGAATAAGAATGACATGGTGCATAGCAATCTTGATACACAGGAGGGCTCATGTTCTGTTGGGTGCAACGTCGAGGTAGTCAATAACAATGGGATCAACGAAGGGCACTGTGAACAGGATATGCAGGAGGTTATTTTGCAGCAAGAGGAGCAGCCTGGGGAAATTGAATTAGATCAAGGAAAGGGACACGCTGTTGTTTTACCAGGCTGCAAACCGAATTTGGACGGTTCATTGAATTGGCTCCTAGGAGCAAAGGACCGGTTTGTGCTCACTTCAGAGCGCCCGAACAAGAAGAGGAAGCTGTTGGGTGCAGATGCGGGACTTGACCGTCTTGTTCTGCTGCCATCCTTGGAAGGTGAGGCTGGTTCAAGATGTGATGTGTGTTCCTTAGGAGAAAGTGATACGGCATCGAATAGGCTGCTTAAGTGCAATAGCTGTGAGGTGTCGGTGCACCAGAAGTGTTATGGTGTGCAGGTTGTGCCGGATGGCTATTGGATGTGTGCCTGGTGTAATAGTAGCTGGCTGGCACGGAGGTTGACACGGAGTGATGCCGGCACGACTGTCTTTATGCCTTGTGTGCTTTGTCCAAAGGATAAAGGTGCTTTGAAACCTGTAAAGTGGGAGCCTGGTCGAACTGCAGATGGGGGCAACATTAATTTTGCACACTTGTTTTGTAGTCTCTGGGCACCAGAGGTTCTTGTAGAGGACATGGACTCTATGGAACCTATCACTAATGTAGGAGATATCCAAGAGAATCGGACAAAAATGGTGTGCGGTGTTTGCAAGATTATGCATGGTGCATGTCTCCGATGTAGCCATGGTATGTGTTTTCACCCTCATTCTTTATATTATGAAAATAAGGTCTTCTAGCCTCCTGCATCAAGAATTGTAGTCCTTCTGTACAGAAGAAAACCTATTATTACGGGATCACGACATTACCAGTAACCTTTCATGTACTATGTACAGTGTAATTCTTCTTCTAAATATTTTACCTTTCCTTTTCTTACGGTGCTTTGTCCCACTTACATGATACCCCCTTCCCATGTTTTTTCTTTCACTGTTTATAAATTCAGATCTGAATTATAAATTACAGTTTATCTAGTAATTGTGAAGGTCTATCATAAACGTACCACATGTTTGAAATGATCGCTGCAAAATTCACACCAAACAGAACAGCCAGGGACATAGCATTTTTTGCTCTGGCCAGTAAGTGGTGATATAAGAGTCAGAAGTACAAGTGGGACAGAGAGCAACAGCAGAAGCAAATTTATAAGTCAACCCAAATAAGATGTTCCATGCTGAATTATTAATCACCCTATTCTATCTGCAGTAGCTGAGCAAGCTTGATGGTTTTGCGATTAAGTTTTCAGCTTGAACTGTGGTATCTGATGATTTGATTTTGCTGCCTTTTGGCATTGCAATCTATTCCAATCCTTTTTTTGATGATGGAGTGGAATACAACCTAAATTTTTTAATAGAAGGGAACAATGATTGAAAGACAAGAAGCACAATGATTGATGAAATTAGTTCACCTTTCCTTCAATGCCTTCGGAATTAGTGATCTGTGTTATTTGACAATCATACCTATACCTGTATGGTACTGGTTGTATGACCACAGAAAGCATTGATTTCCTTTTATATTTATTAACCCCCCTGTGATGTCATATGATAAGTCCTTCGTATTTCATTATTTAAGTTAGTATGTCAAGTCGATTTGACTTGTTTTTCAGGTTGGTTTGATGATACAACTTGTTATCATCTTTCTGTGATTATCAATTGTAATCCGTTCCTGTGGTGCTAGAAATTTCCAATTATAAGAGTTCTTATTATTTTTCCTCTGGGGTTGTAATATAAAGAATGAACTTGTTTTCTGGAGACTCAAGATCAGTACTGTACTACTATATAGTTGCAGGTGTCAATTCTGCAAAGATGCATAATTGGCTGTTGTGAGCTGTCTGATGTACCCTTGTAAACTGAAGTAGAATACAGTTTCCATGTTGTTTATAATTACCAAGTTAACAAACAATTTTTCCGCAATGCTACCTGTCACCTCTAAATAACAGAACTCTTTTTTTGCAACAATTAATTTGAATTGAACAATAAGTGGGCAATTTTCAATTTTCTTCATGTGGATGTATATCTTATTTTACAATCCATGTGTAAAATGCTTAAGTTTTTTGGCAACGTTTGTTTTTCAGGAACATGCCGAGCTTGCTTCCATCCTATATGCGCAAGAGAGGCAAAGCATCATATGGAGATATGGGGAAAATCTGGGCATACGAATGTTAGACTATTTCTTCTCTCGTAAATGATGTTTGCTGTAGTTAGTTTGCCTGTTAATTGTTTTCTTGTCTACATATTTGTAGGTTGAGATGCGAGCATTTTGTGCAAAGCATTCTGCAGCCAGAAGCATCAACTCCTTACACAATGTCAATGGTGTTGCTGAACATGATACCCCACAAGTTGGTCTGGCTGATGAAAACCTTACTTCAGATGAGAAGCAACAAATGAGATTTACACGCAAGAGTAAGGAAAAACTCCTGAACGACACATTTGTGAGCTCTAGTTTGTCCAGCCTAAACAAAGTGCAAACAACGGAGGTGGTTAGCTCACAAGTTCGAAGTGTTGAAAGTCAACAAATTCAACACTCAGACATGGTTGTTGATCGGACTACACGGGATGAGAAACTTGTGAGCAATTCTGGTGATGTTTCTACAGTCCTTAGAAAGGTAACTATTAATCTTACAAAGCCTAATTCTAGTACAGATATTCAGTAATTATTCTATAACCTGTTTTGTTATCTTTATACCGACTTCGCAGCTAATTGACCAAGGAAAGGTTAGTGTTGGTGATATAGAATCAGAATTGGGTCTCTCCTCAGAATCCTTGGAAGCTGCTCTTGTGGTAATTTGTAGTTTAAATACGGTGTACTTCATAAATTATTTCTCTAGGTTTCACGGGCGTTTCTTCTAGGTGTTTTCCTTGCTAATCTTTGGAATATATATACAATCACCAGGGTCCTGTCCCTCGCATACAAAATTTTGATCAACCTGTCAATTTACATTATTGAACTTTTTTATATACATGATATTGGTAAATCCTACATACATATAAAATTACTCCACGATAATTATTTCTCTTGTCTTCTCTTTGATCCACATTGTCATCCAAGCCATCTTAATTAATGCTATAAGAGGCCATGCATGCGTAGGATTTTCTTGGAGGCACCAATCATCATCTTTTTACCTCTTGTGCATTTTGCACATCTCTTCAATGGCTATTTCTGACTAATGTTCCGCCACAACTCACGGGGCATCGTTTAATTTGATATAATATGCTTACCATAGTGTATACTTCATCTTTCCTAGTCCATTTTTCTTTTAACATATAACACGTCAATTTGCAATTGCGATATATTCATATTTGATATTCATAACAGGCTTTCTAAAGTGAGTAAAACCTTATCTTTGGCATACAAATAAGAAAGATAACAGTTCACATCTCTGTATTTGTATCTTTTAAGTATGTCTAGCTACGTCTGTGTAGTGTGTAGTTTGTACTGTCTTTGTATTTCACATGCTATACTGTTGTGTTCTTGACTCCCTAGTCCTTCTATATAAGAAATTTATTCCTTGGCAGCCTGAAACAACGACCACCTCCCCTGGCCTGAAATTGAAAATCATCAAGTTGCTGCAAAATTCTGTTCATGTGCCTTCTGTTCAAGTGAAATCTCTTAAAGAGGGTTCTATGACACCACAAGGTAACAAATTGTATGCATTTGTGTGTATGACTGCTTCTAACTAACTTTGATGTTTTTCACCTGGTTAATTCTGAACTCCATGATGTATCACTGCTCTTCTCTGGTTGACTGCCAAATGAACTACGAAAACTTATTGTTCGCAATACTAATGCTGTGCTATTTATTTTCTTTTATCTGGATAAGGTATTAAAAATTGCTATCTGGGACTGTGACATGCTATCATGAGGTGTATTCCTTCCACTTCAAAATATAAGGCATAGTTTGAGTTGGGACAAGGATAGTGTATAAAACCAAGAGAAAAAACAAAAGGATCTTCATATCTTTCTTTAAATACGTTGGAAATGGAAGAGAGATTAGTTTGTGTTTTGATCATATAAAATGTGATAGTTGATGACAAACGATGAAAAAGCTCAACAATTGCGCTAGTGTGCCTTGTTTTCTTTTTTGACTGAAAGTGCCTTATATTCTGGAACGATGCTGGAAAGACTATAGGCCTTACAATACAAGCACACAGAATAGTAATTATACAGAAATTTCACTTTTTCATGAGTTGCAATCAGTATGGTGTGTAACTATCTACACCCAGTGTGCTAATATTTCACAAAAATTGTATCGTCAGGTGTATAACCTGTAGACTATGATATTTGACATGCCACAAATAAAAATCCAACAGTTCTGCTTGTTTTAACTTTTGTAAATTCCTTGATAGTTGGGCTTGTTTTCGAACTCGGTTGTCAGAGCATATAACTAGTCCCCGAGGATTGGAAGGCCGATTCTGAAATCTGAAATCATAAAAAATCTTCTCAACTACGGGTATCTGTTTTGATGTAGGCTCAAATGATATATATTTTGTATTATCAACAGGTACATTGCCTAGAATTGAAAGCAAGAACTTAACTGATTCACAGCTTGGATCAGAACTGGAGGAAGGCATCTCTTCATTTGATTATTGTTTTCCTGAGGGTTATAAAGCTAAGGACTCGGCTGATTCAGTAGAAAATTGCTCACAGAATTGTCCTGATTTTGATGACGACCATATTTCTGGCCAATGTATTTTCAAGTATGTTTCACAACTCCATTTCTGTTTATGTCTTACCTTGCCCACTCTGCACACACGCCTTTGATCTCCTAGACAACCTAATCCCGTGCTTGCTCCATGTAGCATTGATGGTTACCGCTGCTATATTCATCCATCCGTCGAGAAAAAGTTGCGGAGTTTGAGGGATCAGATTAAGAATAAAAAAGATCAGGCTGTATATTATGATGGTATTCCTCTTAACTTCTCCCTGTCAATTGAATAATACCAGTTACCATGTTTCTAATCATGTTAGAGATTTAGAATCTACTTTCTTTTCTCCAATTTAAGTAGAAGGACTATTGTGCCCTCGTCGTGGCGCAGACCTTGGTGGTTCATCAATGAAACTCGAGCAATTAACAGACATAGCAGCAGCTGATCAAGCTTCTAAAGCAGAATCATCAGGTATTCTGGAGTATTCTCCCCATGATGAAATAGAGGGAGAGATAGTTTATTTACAATCCAGGCTACTCGACGATGTTGTTGCAATGAACCGGAGATATGGTAAGGGCACGCTCTCTTTCTCTGTTAAGTTTTTTGTGTTAAGTCTTAAGTTATTTATTTACAGAAATACCAGTCCGTTTTGGTTGCTGTCCTGTTTTATTTTAATGCTCCTGCCGCTGCAGTACCGTCACTGGTTGTGCAAAATGAACTCAATAGTGGAGTTATTTCTTCTGCTTTCTGAATCGATGTTTCAGTCCTTCTTATATCTTGCAGACGATATTAGGTTCAAGGTTGTCCAGAATCTTTCTCATGAACTGGATTCTTTCAATAAAAGAAAATGGGACCATATCATTGTGAACCAGTTCCTTCGTGATATAAGGGAAGCTAAGAAACGTGGGAATACAGAGAGGAGACACAAAGAAGCTCAGGCTATCCTAGCTGCAGCTGCACCTTATGTTGCACACAACCCGAGGAATGTAACAGTTATTAAAGAGGCAGAAAATGATGTAGCGCCTGCCAAACAAGAGGTTCATACTATTCTTTTGCTTGTTTTATTGATCATGTGTTACTTAGGATATTAATATTTGTCCTTGTTGCAGATTATTCCAAAAGTCAATGCTGGATCTTTAAGAGTTAGCCAATTGGCTTCGTTACCACAAACAAAGGATCCATCATTTTCTAATAGTAAAGTCTCAGCAGATACTAATTTTGGCTTTTTTGATCTGGCAAAGTTTTCCAAGAAAAATGGACTTCCGTGTGATGTATGCATGCGTAGTGAGACTGTATTGAACCGAATATTTCTTTGCTCAAGCTGCAAGGTGCTTTGTATTTCACTGTTTTGTATTTCACTTCTCTCCCATGTCGCACTTGAGTAAAATATCAACCATGAATGTTTAGCAGGCTGCTGTCCACTTAGATTGTTACCGGAGTCGGACAAATCCCACAGGACCCTGGAAGTGTGAACTTTGCGAAGAGACGCTATCAGATGCTGTCATCTCTGGCATGCAATCAGATTGCAGTGGTGCAAAATCATTTCTGGTGCAATGTTGTTTGTGCGATGGTACATCAGGGGCTTTCCGAAAGACTACAAAGGGGAAATGGGTTCATGCTTTTTGTGCTGAGGTACTTTGACTGGCATCTTTATTTTTCACGTGGCTGCTTTCTTCAGCTTGTCTACGTTCTTAAATTTATCAAATTTCTGTAGTGGCTGTTGGAGAACACCTTTAAAAGGGGACAATATAACGCAGTAGGTGGAACGGTAATAATCTCTCCCTGCATTTATGCCCATAATTATTCATTGTTTATATGTTTGTACCACTTGAAGCCATCGAAATTATTAATTTTTGTTAATCACCTTATTATAACATTCTGACTATTCAATTATATGGTTCTATTCAAGGAGAGCCTTCTCAAGGGTAAAGACACATGCTCGATCTGCCACCACAGTGTTGGCACATGCTTGAAGGTCTGGACCTCTAAATTATCATTTGGACCTTCTAATCTCCAATGAAAAGACACCGATTTATTCTTGCTAAACTTTTCCAACCTTGCAGTGTGGTACTGTAGGCTGTCAAGTAGCTTTCCATCCTGCATGTGCTAGAGATGCTGGTCTCTACATGAACACAAAAAAAGTTGGTAGTTTGTGGCGACACAAAGCATATTGTGGCAATCACAGTATAGAGCAAAGAAAGGTAAATGACTAAATGTTACTTCAAATTGTTTAGAGGGAGATGGAATTCTTTTATATGTAAACACATGGAACAGCCTCTCCTCGAAATGTGCTTTTATATAGATCTGTTTCTACCGTCGATATGGAAATTCTCTATAGCTGTTCTGTCAACAATATCTTATTCTTCTTATCTCTTCAAAAACTTTCACAGGTTGACTCTCAGCAGTATGGACCTGCAGAGGTCAAGATCATGAAGCAAATGAGGGTAAGTGTGCCTGTTACATTATCTGTTAAAGGGGGCCAAAGTTGTGCAATCATGTGAACGATACAGTTCTCTTTCTTTTAATAACTAGGGCAATATCAAGTTAATAATTTCTGAATTCCCTGCCTTTTATCTCGCTCCATTCCGGCATTCATTGAAGCCTTAAACACTGTAGTCAGTCAGCTCTACATTGGTCGTGGACCTTAATTTGTGGGGCATAAGCTGCAGTCATGATAGTTCCTTGCTCATTTCTACAGTACTGTCATTAGTGTGAAATCCATCTTATTAGGAGTGTAAACTGCAAAATTCTACTATAAAAGACTCAATTGGTGGCCACGGTCTGTCACATTCGGACCTTGCATGCCCCCTATTGATCTAACAAAAACCATGTTGTGTGTATAAATTATTTGATCTGAGACACAAAATGACAGTACAACGTTCTCTTGAAACATCCTATCGTATTTTTTTAGGTCGTAGCAACAAAGTGGTGTGGTGCTAGTCACTAATATAAGACTTGTGCAGTAACTTATGAACTCCTTGGGTTCAGGGATTTTTTTTTGGGGGGGTATTGAAAAAATTCCATTATTCCCTGTCGATCCCAACCGGGAAGGGTAGAACCGAACTAGCCGTCAGGGGGAAATCTGCTTTATGCTGACACAATATTTTCCCTTCTGTGGCAGGTTGAATTGGAAAGATTACGCCTCATTTGTGAGAGGATTGTTAAAAGAGAAAAAGAGAAGGTACCTTGTCTGTTAATTGCATTCACTTGTTATATATACCTTTTGGTTGCTCAGAAAATGAAACATTCTCTTTCAGAATTACTTGCTTCATTCTTTCTGGTGCTGAGTTAATTTTGCTGAAGTGCATTTTTTTTCAGTCCACACTTGTGGACAAGATTCTATTGAACTTGAACTATCCCTTCAATCTCAAAATAAGAACTGCGAAACAGAGTTGTTTGAGCAGAAATTATCAGAATTGATCCTTGACTTTTCGTTATCAGTAGATTGCTTAGAGAATCAATGTGTTTCTATTTTATTCATATCTACCACTTGTCATCTGTAATTTTAACTTGATGGTTTGGCAAAGAAGTCCTTCGTTACGGAAGTCCAGAATACACCCTGAACTTTAAAACCATTGAATTTACCCCCCATTAACGCAAACCATCCACTGGAGCCCCCTGAGCCACTTTAAGCTGTCTGTTCACCTTAACTCCACCCCGCACGAACCTTAGAGGATATTTTGCGGCAGTTGCCCATGGCGGCCACTGCTCCAGGCTGCGATTCTACAGGGCGTGATGCGGATGTGAAGCACGAACATGAGCAGCGTCCTCACCACCGCCTACCCCTCAAACCCATCCTCCCCGCTCATCCCAACGGCACAGGTGCGCATTCCTCCTCGGCCATCAGCAGCGGCGCTGATAATCAATTGGCAAATGGTTCCAGCGCCGGGACATGAACAGGGCCAAGTAAATCAGCACGGAGAAGCTACATGCTGAGAGGGCCCACATGAACGCCATGGTGTTGGTGGTCAGGGTAATTGCTGCGGTGCGGTCGCAGAAATTTCCACAAGCTTAGACGTGCATACCTCCAAGATCTCACAGCCATGGTACCAGCCTCAGCACACCTGGACAAGGAAACCAGTAGACACTCTACACAAGACAATGGAAAGATTGTCAAAAGTCTTAACTAATCAGACCTAGTGCAAGGCATAAATGTTTACCCTGAAGCCAATTTTGAGACCAATAAATTTAAAAAATCCGAGGATATAAATCTTTTAGATTGTTAAGAGCGGATCTCTTTCTATTTTAATCAGCACTTACCACTCACCTCTGAAATTTTAACCTTTTGGTTTGGCAAAGAAGTCCAAAATACACCCAAACTCCTAAACCCCCCGAAATTACCCCCTGTCCCCTGAATTCTAGAAACCAGTATCTGTTTTTCAGGTGCCATTTGGTCTGCAAAGAACGCAACATAGGCTGCCTTTGACTGCGTTTTCAATGGTACCGCCTGACCGCATCCCTTACTGGTTGCAGCTGCCTCCATGAGTATCATCAAATCAACAAGGCTCTGAACACCGACTGACTAGTGGATTTCGAAGTTAGTGGGTGATAATGATGGCCACCCATTACTAAACCAAGTGTATGAATTATAGACACTATTAAATATACATTTGAGATCCAATAAAGGAGTACACATCAAAGAGTTGATTGTATCCATGATCGGTTGATCGCAGTTTTTATAACTTATAATTGAACTGTTCACTATTGAGCATCTTAACAGTTTGTTTTTTTATATATATTTCACATTCTACATATCTGCGTGAAAGTACTGAATCCTTGTTTCTTGTAGTTAAAACTCTCTAGGTCATGTTCATAAGTAAACACTAGGTCTGGAAGCTCCTCGTATACCACTAAGATACAGATTAATTGGCTGTGTTATATGCTGCCAATATCATTGCTGGATTTACTTTAGCTGTAAAAGTTATGCAGTTTTTACATGCCTACCCTCGTTTTGTACCAGAAAGAGGTGGTTGTATGTGAACATGATATACTTGCTGCAAGAAGAGACCACATTGCCCTCTCAACACGGTCTTTGTATTATACATCTGGACCTGGCGGAGCAAGTTCAGAATCTGCCACTACTTCTGTTAACAACAATTCATATAGTGGAAAAAGGCAAAGATCAGATGAAGAAAATGTCACAGTGAGATCCGATGATGTCACGGTGGATAGTACTATTACCAGGAAACATACCGTCAGGTTTTCAGTGCATAGTCGGGAGACTGATAGGAACACAGCTGACAGCTCGACATCAACAATATCATATAAGCGCAAATTGGATGACGGGGAATCACTTGCTGACAAGGATCTTCAAGAAGGAGGTGCCATTGCCTCCGAGAAATCAGAAGGAGAAACGAAATCAGTGGATAAAAAGGTTTTGGTTATTCCTTTCCTTTGTGTAGATTTGTATTCCTTTACCTCAGTCCTCATTGCTGATATTTGAAATACATTTCAGCATGAAGAAACATTTCAAAAGGAGCTCGTTAAGACATCTGACCAAGACATGACTCAGAAACAACACCCTCCAAAGAGACTTGTTTATACTCGCCGTAGCTCGTCTAAAAAGAAGGAACGGATTCAAGATGTACAAGTGCCTGGGGGCGGATAAAAGCTGAAAATCAATGTGGCTCCTGCCTGTGGGTGGATAGCAGCAACAAATCAAGACGGCTTCTACGTTGATAGCCAGGGAACGTCGTGTTTCACTCTCGGCGTCTGGAAAGCAGATGCAGCAAGCGGGGCTGGCCAAACGTTACCAGCACACAGCCATAGGGTCATTGACAGGCCAAGGTTACACAATGGTGCAAACCAGTCCCTAAGAATTATTTGATCTTCTGGCCTGACGGTTTGATCCCTTCAAGCTTATGCCACTTGGAAGACAGTGGTGATATGGGCGAATTCGTTCGCTAACTTTAGTTACTTGAGGGCAGGTGTGTGAAATATGCTCTGTACATTGTCATGTTTGCAGTTCTTAGTTTAGTTCTGTAAAAGAGAGCAAGTAGCTACCATTAGTGGATGGTGAGAGAGAAGAGGGTAGAGAGTCGTCGCTGACTTAGATCTGTAGTTGACAATTGACTTGTGTATCGGACAACCGTTAGGCCACCTGCACATGAATCATCTCTGTACAACAGAAGTAGCATATGTAGGTCCAATTGTACACATGAATTTGCCTGTTTGGTTTATCTGCGTGCGTGTGTGTGGCTGTATGTGTGGCTCGTCTAACATTAGTTTGTGGCTTTGACTACTGACCTATGAGTTGAAACAATGACAACATTTTGATAGAGCAACTTGATGTTTGTACTGGTTCAGCTTCCTTCCAAACGGTTATCTTTTTGCGTAATGACTTGTAGTCGCCTCAGCGACGAATTTTTATGCCACACATGCTGGTTCAGTGGTTCCAAATGTCATGATTTAGCAGGCATGGCGGCATCTGCAACCCTGGACTTATATGCAGTATTTATGTACCGTTTCACCATACATTGGTATGTCAACGTCTCCAACCTCCTAGATTATTTATTCATCACATATATAAGCCAAAAGGTCGTAGATCCCTATGCACTGTACTCCTAGTTCTGATTTGGTGGAGCGACTTTGATGCCATATGTCATGAACTCACCTTGTTTTGGCATGTCAACGTCTGCGTCCTTTGATTATGATCCCAAATCGCATGCATTAGAATGGACACGTTTGGTTTTCTGCAGTGTGTTTAAATGAATCTGCGACTTGTGGCAGTCGACAAAATTAGGTCGCATTTTTTTGACAATTTGTGAAAAAGCAATATTGACCTGGCGACTATGCCGCGGAAAGCGAATTGCATCTGCTCCGAGTCAAATGCAGTCGGAGCAGCATGGAGAGCCTGTTCCCATCTCCTGCACATGGAAATATGTCCGTACACCTTAGCGTCAGTGTTAGACGTTACTCTCTGTTTTCTAGAACTTCATATTACTCACATGGTTACAAGTGGCCCGCTGATCGAGCTGATCGAGAGAGATCTCCTGACTTAAAGTCAGTGACTTTATGGTCACTGACATAACTCAGGGGATCCAAGTCTCCCGCTGATTCATCCGGCACCCTTGATAGCCTTGCGAGTTGAGTTCGGACCGGAGGCGCCGCATGAATTAATGGACCACGCCGGCTACTTTTTGATTTTAGAAGGCAGGGTGGTGGATTTTTCAGCGCCGGCACCCCATATGATGTTTGGGGGCCTTTAGCGGGTGCAAGTGAAGATGCTCTAATCAATTTGCCCATAGTTCGTTCAGCACTCTCACTAAGAAGGCCAGGTGTGGACCATAATTTTCATATGCTAAAGTATGTTATTCTATTCGGCATGACGCGAGTGCAACCATGGATCAACGTCTAGCAGTACATTCGTTGTAAGTTTTGTGCGTCCTTTACGACGCTGTCCTGACAGTGATGACGGCGATGTACAGATTAAAAGTTTTTCTAGCCCCATCTTCGTTCTAGTATGGTTATTATATTTACTACATGGAGTTTACGGATCCCACGGCTCGTAATTTTATAGTTTTCGCCGTTCTAATCGGTTCGGCGATGGTTCAGCGGTTATAGAACCTACTTTGTGAGGGGTGTGTCTTCAGTCGCCATGGCTTCAATTATCTCAGGTCACCAGCTGAGGTGAACGACTAATGAGACTTTATAAAACATATGAGGTTAGTCTAATTTGTGCAAGTTTGGTCTTCCAATGTTTTGTCACCGGAGATTGGGAAAATATCAAGATAAAATGGTGCGGTTAAAGAAGTTGGCTTCAAAGTTTTTTGCGTAACTTTTTGTTTATCTGAAATCTTTGTTGTTATCTATTCCCTCCTATTCAAAATAATTGTCTTGAATTCCCAACACTTATTGTGGGTGGGAGTTTTTTTTTTTTTTTTTTTTGCTGTTCATTGGATAAATAAAGTCAAATCGTGTGGACCAAAATGGGCAATATTTTTCCAGCACTTCCAACCTCTGTACAATTGAAGTGCCTGGCCATCTACGGTAATGGCACATGCGTGTACACCGTCAGATCATCTAGGCAGACGGTCGAGATCACACGCAGGATCGGATGAAGCACCGCGTCGCGCCTGACGTGAAAGGACGCAAAATCTACCCCTACCGCTTCAATTCTCTGCCACCACATCCGGCGCCGTTTCCCCTGTACAAAGACTAGACTGAGGCTACGAGCTTGTCGCACTCGCACCGCGCCGGCGCGAAAGACAGCACGTCGTTTTCGAGGTCGTAGACGACGTGCGTGTTCTGCTGCTGGTAGTTTCCGATGACGACGGTCTGGTCGCCGCCCCCGGTGGCCGCGTCCAGCACCAGGCACATGACCCGCGCGCCGTAGTCCTCGAACACGTAGTTCTCCCGCGGCAGCTCCCAGTCGGCGCCGCCGCCCAGGTGGAACACCAGCCTCGGCACGCGGACCGGCATAGCCCGACCCCGTCCCCGCCAGCGCCAGCCGAACGCCGACTTCGGCGCCGCCGCCGACGGCAGCGCGAAGCAGAGGTCCAGCGCCGACCCTTCCACGGCGCTCACGGGGAGCCCGACCTGCGCCACGAACTCCGCCTTCACCGCCTCGTACACGTCCTCCGGCAGCGTCGTGATGGACGCGCCAGAGTCGATGATGGCCGACGCCTCCCGGAGCCGCTGCCGACGTTCTGGTATAGGGATCCGCGTGGCTCCTACCGTGATGGCCTTGAGCGAGAGGAAGTAGAGCGATGGCTGCGAGGGGTCCCTGAGCAGCGGGGTGGACTGGACTTGGCCGGTAAGGTGGAGCTCGGCCGGGGCGACGCCGAGCGTGACGAGACTGCTCGTGGACTCGAACATAGAGGTGAAGCAGTAGGAGAAGCTGGTGACGCCCAGCTGCGACGGCAGCGACCACCGTCCCCGCCCGAACCCGGCAATGCCGGTCTCGTTCGCCTGGAAGATGCCCTTGTTGAAGTGGCCGCAGCCAAATGTCAAGCGCCGCTCCGACACGCCGCCGCCGTCGGCATTGTCGCCGGGCCCGAATGTGAAGCGGTCGGACGCGAGCTTGCCGACGGTGATCGACTTGTCGCCGTAGTGGTAGACGTAGACGCAGCTCCGTTCCCCCCAGCTACTGCCCCCGCGCCCGCACGACGTGAACGGCAGCGCGCGGCACACGGGCGCGTCGCAGCGCACCGCGGCGTGGGTGGAGGACGCGGCCGGGTCCAGCACCGGGATGGCCCCCTGGTCGAAGCAGTTTAGGCAGGGCGCGCACTGCGTCCAGACCAGGTCGCTGCCCGTGTCCAGCGTCAGCGCCACGGGCCGCGGCGGCGTGCCCACGGACAGGTGCACCAGGTACTCGTTCGTCACGATGCCGCCCCCGGCGCCCGCGGTGCGCACCCGCGCGCGCACCGGCCGGTCCGCCGCTTCCTCTTTCTCGTCGTGAGACAGCAGCCTTCGCCGCGCCCTGCTCCGCTGTGCCATCCGCCGGACGAGCTCGGGCCTCGCGAGCCCGCGCCCCGCGTCGACGTGCGTGAGCCGCGCCACGATCCCGGCGCCAGCCGGGACAGACAAGGCGCCGGACGCTGGTAGTAGCGCGATCAGGAGGAGCAGCAGCGCCGCGAGCTGCCACTTCATGCTTTGGTTGGTCCGTTGGTCGTCCTTGCGGGCACTGACAGCCAGTACTGCGATCGCTCTGCTTATTTATGCTCCATTAGGGACTGCTAACTTAAGCAGTCGTATAATTGGATAACACAGCACGGGGCCAGTAGTTGGGTGACTGGTGTGCTTACCGATGGCTACTTCTTGGCAGAAACCAGTAGTAACAACATTCTTAAAATAAGATCGCTTGATAACCAAAAAAAAGCCTGCAACGCCTTTCGCTGCTGCTCGGATTAAGTGTGGTGTCAAACATAAGTCAGCCAAGGACGGCAACGGGACGCTTGTGGTTTGACTTTGTTGACGCCTCCTCCACTGCATTGCAGTGCAAATTAACTGATGTGCACTTCGGCTGGCCTGTTGTCTGTTGAATCCGTGCGACGGTGAAGTGAGAAACTGAAAGCACACAGCTCTACAGGTTGGCGGGTGAGAACATATGAATTTCCTGAAAACTGATATGAACACGCCGTAAGCATTGATCCGACACGAGAAGGTCATAATCTTCACGAGGCACTCTTCAATTTGACTGTGTACATCGTCGTTTACGTCTAAACTGGAAGGATCAATAAAAGTCGTATTTTATTTAAATCTGGTTCAATTAGTCCTGACATGACCACTGCTTTTGTTGCAATAAAATTACCAGTACCAAGTAGTTTTCGCCAACTACCTGGAGGTGGAAGCGTCTTAATCCACACCGGAAACCGCACAGTCAGCAAACCAAACCAAAAGCGTGTGTGCTCCCACTAGCTAGCTATTCTCAAATGAGTAGCTAATCATAGGTGATTTGCTTTGGTTTCATTCATAAATCAGGATGACAAGTCATGTACAGTATAAAGGTTAGTTTCTCCATGAATAAATGTTTCTTTATCGTTCCGCCAGATCCCCTCTCTTCTTTGGTCTGCTCTTTCATTTGCCATTTCGGTCAAGTTGTCGTTGTCGCTCGTTTGGAACTTCTTACTAAGCAATCAAGAAGTTCACTGTTTGCTTTACTTTGAGTATTTAGCACTCAAGTCACGCAACAGCGGTTTACACCTTTTTGATCACCTACATTTCCATGTCAAAGGACTATAATTCAACCGACAGCACCTGTTGAGCAGTGGTGGTACTAAGGCTGCATCGTGGATATCCGAATTGCAGGGGAGGAGGGGCTACTTTTCCGCCTCGCGGAGTGTGGTTTTCGTCACCGTACCTCCATCTTTGCGGATGACGTGGTTACCTTCTTGAGACTGTTTCGGAAGGATCTCAAGGCTTGCTCGGCTATCATCAACGACTTTGAGGTGGCGTCCGGGTTCTTCACCAACTTCTCCAAATGCTCAGCTCACCTCATCTGTTGCTCATCGGAGCAGCAAGCTCTTGTTGGCTCCTTGCTTCATTGTGAGGTGGGCGGCTTCCCTTGCACTTATTTAGGGTTGCCACTGGATGTCCGTAAGGTCACAGCCAATCAATTGAGCTCGGTGGTGGACAAGGTGGGAAACAGAGTGGCCTCGTGGAAAGCCCCTCTCCTCTCCTTTCCTTCTGGACCTGGGAGAGGAGGCTCTCGGTGAGTTCCTTGACCTTTGGACGAGGATTCAGCGCTGCTTGTGGAGGGGGACGTGAGGACAGCATGGTGTGGAACTGGACTGCAGACGGAACATACTCGGCGCAGTCGGCTTACAAGCATTAGTTTGCCGGGATGACCGCTGGCCCACTTGCGGCTCAAGTTTGGAAGACCAGAGCTCCTGGCAATTGCCAATTCTTTGCTTGGCTGGCGTCGAAAGATTGTTGCTAGACGGCTGATCGTCTGCAGAGGAGGGGGTCCCTCACCCTCCTCAGTATCTGCTCTGTGCTCAGGTGCCGGAGATCCTCTCTCATCTCCTGCTGGGATGTGTTGTGGCGAGGCAGATCTGAGAAACCGTCCTCGTTGCGTCGAACTGCAAAGGTTGGAGGCGTAGCACGGATTCTAGCCTTCGAGCGTGGTGGGCCGGAGTTACGAGACCTCGAGCGGTGATTAAGAGCTATCGGACGGCGAGCACCCTTGTGCTCTAGGCCATTTGGCGTCACAGAAATGATGTGGTCTTCAACGGCGCCTCTCCATCGGTTCGGGCGGTGCTCCTTTTTGTTCGTGAGGAGGCGACAAGGTGGGAGTGTGCCGGGCTTCTTAGACCCTGTTTGTTTGGACTTCTGTTTCAGCTTTTGATGCTTCCAGCTCTCTAAAAAACACATGTCCCGTTTACGGGGGAAGCACCTCCGTATGTGCTTCTCAGTTTCATGTGTAAACGGAAGAAGTGTTTTTTAGAGAATTAAAAGCAGCACCAAAAGCTGAAGCAAAATTTCAAACAAACAGGACCTTAAGAGCGGGTCATTGCTCGAGGCCGCCTCTTAGTTCTTTCTTGTTTTGTTTTGGCCATTTGGTGGTGTTGCAACTGCTACGCGGTGTTGTAAACTGGTCTTCTCTTTTTTAATTTGACGATGCATACGCTGGTTACATGTTTTAAAAATAATATCCGAATTGCATGTCGAACCAGCTGAACAATAATACAAGTACAGATACGAAACCATGGGATCACTCGGAGCCGCAGCTTCCAAGTGTGACACCGCCAACTGCTGTCAGGAGAAGAGTCCATCCATCCGCTAGCAACCCATACGCTGGCACCTTAGCATCTAGCAACACTGAAAATGAAATCTGTCACCGCCGAGTAGGACAAGATGGTTCGATAGATGAGGACGTACGTGGCCAGTGACGGACTTACACTAGTTAATCTGAAATGATTCGCTCGTGTGTCTTTCGGCCGGCCTGCAAAGAAAATGGGTATGCGAAATCGAGTTCGATGGGGTACCGAACCAATGACTACTTGAGCAAGTTCGTCTTTTTCATCTCTCACGGCTCGCTCCATGCATGCATAATGGATTAATGGCACGAGACTTCTAAATCTGTACTGGTCAAAATAATGGAGTAGTACGTCGGATATTTCATTGACCGATATCTTAACCATGCCTCAGCACAGGCCACAGGGTCGGGGCAAAACTGTAAATCCACCTAATTAAAGTTTTCTTTATGATGGAAGGCAAGAAAGGAGACAGAACGTATTTGGACTCTGCGTACGTTGGAGTCGGTACAGGAGCATCTTTGCAGTGGCAGAATCGGACATTGGAGCCTACCGTTTTGTAGGGTACCGCCAAGTCCACCGCTACAGTCAATGTCAAGTTCGCAGGCCTCGTCGACGTTCGTTACTCCTCCCTAAACAGGTACTACCTGGCTAGAGAAGTGCATCCTTGCCGGCCGGAAGGCAGGGCCGCAAGTGTTGACATCCAAGTCCCCGAATAATTTAACCAGCACGAGTAGTGCTGATTTGCTAATGGCGCCGTGCCGGAAACTTTACTCTGGTTTGGGGATTCCGCCGGTGAAAGACGGAAAGGGAAAGCGAGGTGAACCATTTTCCATTTGGCGGCCTGCCTACGTGCAAAATATTTCACGTACGATTTCAACGGACAGATCGTGCGATGCTCATTAAGCGTGTGATCCTAGTTAAAGTGCAAATGAATTGCTCGGTGTGTCTGCCGCGCCAAAAAAGAAAAGAAAAAAAGAACGGGGCATGCAAACTGAGCTTTGAGTTCGATGGGATGAAGATACCCAACGGTCGTGAGCTGGGCAGGTCAGTATATTCCGTTTTCTTGTTATCACGACACGCCGGACAAAAAGAACACACCAGCGAAGCAGCGAGATGCTTTACGTTAACCATTCAGTTCGGTTTAAAAAAAAAACGTTCAGTCAATAGCAAGTTAAGAACTCGTAAATTGACCTGCACCAACAATCAGTTGCTTCCGTGCTTTGTAGCCGGGACATATGTGGGGGCGAGCATAAGAACCAAACCGAAACTGACACCAAATACAGTACTCTCTCCGTTCCTAATTTGTATTAAAACCACGACAAGAATTTAGAAACAGAGGGAATATGTTTTTTCTTTTTTTTGAATAATACTGTACGTTTTTTCTTTTGTTGAGAATCAACAATACAGTATTTTACCCTGCAAAAAAAAACAATACAGTATTATTTTATAGGAATACAAATACAGTATTTTTTAGAGGAACAAATACAGTATGTTTTTTTTTGAGGGGAACAAATACAGTATGTTTTTTTTTGAGAGAGGAGGAACAAATACAGTATGTGAGATGAGCATACAGCCCTATGCATCTCCAGAGTTTCAAACACCGCTTTAGGCCTTTTTCCACGCGTCGGGGCTTATCAATGTGAACTGTGAAAGCCGAACTACGTAAACACCCAAACAACTCGATAACGGCCCACAGCCGCTCGCACAGCTTCCCGGGCTAGCTTTCTTTTCTTTTTTTCGAATAATCCCGCGCTAGATTTCGTGTGTGGGCTGCGAGCCTGGGACGAATATCCGCTGCCCAATTAAGCGCCGAGCTCGAGTACAACCACCACAGCCCATTGTCGTCCAATGACTCCAAGGGCGCCCAACAGTCCCCTAAAAAAAAAAGCCCCCTCGGCCCTCACTTCGTTCGCTAAAACAAAAGCCCCGCATTCGGGTAGAACCACGCAACGCCAATCCGAAATTCCACCAGCACTTCAGGCTTCACCGTCCCTACGTGCTGCGGCCTACTCAGATGCGTGCCCGCACCTCTGAGAACTCAGATGCGTGCCCGCACCTTTTCTTTTTTTTCTTTGAGAGAGCCCAAACTTTTACTTGTGCGCACCTGTTCTGTTGGGCCCAGGAGAAAACATGCACCACGGAATCCCTTGACCTTACCCAACAATCTTTTTCTTTTTGAGCTTAACCTTACCCAGCAATCTAGCACGCTAGGCCTCAGCTAGGCTTATGGTTAAGTCACCAGGTAATGGATTTCCTTTTTCATCGACAATGCTCTATGGAAAGAGATATGATGCTCGGTTTCAACTAATTTAGAGCAGTGATCGATCGAGTGCATGTGCTTTATGGCCACTAGAGACTTAAACAATTATAAACAAAAGAATTTAAAGAACACACTTCTTGACCATAGCCTCTTCCTCCATCTCCCTCCCATCACTATCTCACGGTAGATATTTTCCCGCACTATGCTAGCCGCACTTTGTTCAAATGTAGTTAATTTTGATTTTTAACCGCACTTTTGACACTTCAACCGCAGATTTTGCCCATAAAAGTGCGTCAAATAATTTTGCCAACACGAGTATATTCAACACTTTTAAAATGCCATGAATATAAATTTGATACACTTTGAAGCCAAATTGACGTACTTTGAAATGCGTGCGGTAATCTACCGTGACGTAGTGCATCGCCGGCACCGACAATTACCATTCGGCGAAACCTGCGGTTGACGGCATCGACGGTGGGGTCTTTTTTCAAGCTTTTAGGGGATGGAATCTGGATATAACCAGGGGCGGACCCAGGGCAAAAGATGGCAGGGGCAGTCTTAAGAAAACTAAAGCAAAACTAGATAATACGAGGAAGAATGGGGGCCTTTTAACAGGCTAAGTGGGGTATTAAAGGTGAAATATAGCATTGTTTAGTGTAGAGTAAAATGCACCGTTAATCATCTAACTTGTGTTGGCGGTTCAATCTCGTCCTCGTACTCTCAAAACGCTCATCTACATCACCAAACTTTAAAATACGGTGCAATACGGTCCTATACGACGGAGACATACGTATTTCGATGATGTGGCACGTATCTGACAGGTGGGGCCATCAAACAGCATGCATTAGTGATGGTTCTGACAGCCAGAGCACGCGGTGAACGCGTTGGCATGAGCATCGTGGACTCGTGGCGCACTGCCGCCCGTGCTCTACTGCGGCCCGTCGGACTGCTCGTCAACTGTTGGCAGGGCAACCTCCACCTCGTCCACGGCAGCGTACTGAAGGGCCACAAGAAGGTCGTGTTCTGCCTCACGGCGCCCGAGGCGCTCCTGTTCAGCGGCTCGGTGGACAATACCATCTTCGTCTGCAATTGCAGCTCGATGGAGCATTTCGTCGAGCACATGGCGGGTGTGGGTGTGGAAAGCAGCGGCAGGAGTTGGACGGAGCGCGGTGACCGAGCGGGCGAGGAATTCATCGAGGACGGGGTCAGAAGCGAGCTAATCCTGCTGCATACCAGTGCTCAGCCTCAAGTTCTCTTCGGATTGGAGGATGCGTGAGATGAAGGAGTGTGGCTTGTGGCGCTTGAGAAGGAGGTGGTGTGGACTGTGGAGTCAGCATGAAGGTGGCGGAGGAGGATCGACGATGGGGCCCTGACGGCGGCCAAGGAATTGGGAAGCCGGCGAGGCGAGCTTGGGGATGGAGAGAATGGCTCTCATGGTGACCATCGTCGAGATGCAATCCTGCCGGCCTGTCTGTGCGGAGGCCGCAGCAGTACACGACGTCCTCCCGCTCCACGCGTCCTTCGTATGCACCGTCGCCGGCATCGGAGAGGAAGGGCTGCGACGCCCGCTCTTCGCCGAGTCCCTCACCGACGGCTGCAGCTGTTGCAGCAGGAGGGAGAGAGCGGCACGGAGCTCGGCCACCGGCCCGCAGGGTGGGGAACCCTGCCATGCCGTCACCCATGGTGCTTGACGCCAGAAGCGACATCGTGTGGCTGTAGCGCGCGTCATGCAGGCATTCACGATGTTTGCTCCGCTCCGCTCTGCCGCAGTCAAGAAAAGAGCAAAGAGGCGGAGCTGAAGGATGAAGATGATGGGTTTGTGTGGGTGGGGATGTTAGGGGGGTTATTGCAATTTACATCATGTCAGCTAGTGGGTCCTGTACGTCAGATACATGCCACATCAGCAAAATACGCACGTCTCCATCGTATAGAATCGTATTGCACCGTATTTTAAAGTTTAATGACCTAGATGAACGTTTTGAGAGTACGAGGACTAGATTGGACCGTCAACACAAGTTAGATGACTAACGGTGTGTTTTACTCTTTAGTGTAAACAAAAGAATTGTCTTGGGGCCCGGGACCCCACTCACTGTGCTCTGGACCCGCCCCTGGATATACCGAGGACCGGTGTGTAGATCTAGTTGTCAGTGGCTACGACTAGGAATTTCGTTTCATGCTGACATGTCAGTGGCTGTCCGACGGTGCGGGGGTGGGAGCGTCCTGTCCAGCAAAGTCGGCACGCGCGCGTGCGTGATCTCCTTCTTGAAGGCGTTGCATTGGATCAATGACAACTTAGTCATAGGTGTTGTTCTGCCATTAATTGTCACTCGGTCACTCCATGTACAATGTACAGATGTACTTAGCTTTTAAGTTGATATTTTGGCAGTGTTGTCTGTCATATTTCATACTCTCTCCGTCTAACAAAAGATGTCTTAAGTTTCTTAAAATTTGAAGTATCTAAATATGACTTAATGTATAGATGCATTCAAATTTAGTCAAAGTTGAGACATCTTTTGTTGAACGGAGGAAGAAACAAAAATTGGTTATTTACATCCGAGGATGGAGAGGCTTGGAGGTCAAAATTCTTCATATATTTTTTGACTGTTTAGTCGGGTGCAGTTTCCTGCAAACCATCTGAATCTCATATTGACTCAACATGTATAACCTACAAAACAAAAATTTCGTTGTAAAATAAAAATAAAAATTGCACTAACATTTCACTAAATTATTCATGTATTTTTTTGATTTTTTGATTGTAAAGGAAGGTGCGCATTCTGTCGGTTTCATTACATGGAGAAAAGAAGAAGATAAAATAAAGACGACTGTTACCTCCATTTCTAAATACTTCCTTCGTCCAATAAAAGATGTCTCAACTTTAACTAAATTTGAATGCATCTATATATTAAGTCATGTCTAGATACATCCAAATTTTGACAAAACCAAGACATCTTTTGTTGGACGGAGAGAGCACAAGATTTTCTACCTTTGTCTCAAGTCAAACTTCTTAAAGATAATTATCAACCTCTTATTTGAACTTTTTTAAAATTTTGATCAATTTTATAAAAAAAAACTATCAAAACCTATATTTCAATAAATTATATTTAGAAACATACAGAGTACATTGCTACACGCTGCATGGGCTGCGGGCTCTCCATGCCAGAGGTCCTCGACCACACGGTGCCACGATAATTACTCCCTGATCCGATACAAAATTCTTGTTGTGTACCACTAAAATCACGACAAGAATTTTGAACTAAAACACGAAAATATTTTTGGATGGGAGGGAGTCTCGGAGCACACGCGTAAGTAATTCCATCGATGCGCTCGATTTTACCTATAGAACCAGTAGGTATATGTACGTAGAACTCTACACGCGCGCATTGGCGCATGCATGAACTCTAGACGACGATTTTACATCTTGTCACATCGCGCGGGCACGAAGACCAGCTTGTTCTTCTCCAGGTCGTAGGCGACGTGCATGTTCTGCTGCTGGAAGTTACCTATGATGGTCAGATCGCTATCCCCCGCGGAATTCATCACCAAGCACAGCCCGCTGCCGGAGCCGTCCTCGTCCTCGAGCAAATCAAGCACGTAGCTCTCCCTCGGCAGGTCCCAGTCGGCGCCCTCCAGTGGAACACCAGCCTCGGCACGGCCACCTTGCTCGGGCGGGTGACGAGGGAATAACTTTTGGAGTACTCTGCCTTCATATACCTGATGCAGCCCATCAAGGGGTCCACTCGAAGGCCCAACAATTATATGCAGGTGAGTCCCTCCACTACTGTAGAATCCTTCATTAGTAACGGGCGAAAAACAACATCAGTGGCGGGCAGGCCGCCCCTTACTAACTTACTGTTACTGATGTGTGCACCATTAGTGACGGGCCGGCTGCCCGTTAGTGATGCTTTCTCCATCAGCGACGGTCACACCATAACGCCCGACACTGATGTGAATTTGAAGAAAATAAAAAAAAAGTGGCCGGCCCCCGGCCAGCCCCAAATCCACACAGCAGCCCGTCGACCTCACCGCACCGGCGTTATCCACTCGCAAACACCAAATCAAAACCAAATACCAAATCTGCTCGCAAAATCAACTTGCTTCCAAACTCGAGCGCCGATCGACGGAGGCGGATCCGGCGGCAGGAGGGCTTGGGGGCGGCGGCTCCTCTCCACGGCGGTGCTCCATGGCTGCAGAAAGTGACCCAGCGGCAGGAAGAGACTCAGCGAGTGAGAGGGAGAGAGAAATCAGAGAGAGAGAGAGAGACTCATCGAGAGATCCGGGCGCCACGGTCGGATCCGGCGGAAGGAGGGCTTGGGGGCGGTGGCTCCTCTCCACGGCGGTGCTCCATGGCTGCAGAAAGTGACCCAGCGAGTGAGAGGGAGAGAGAAATAAGAGAGAGAGAGAGAGAGAGAGAGAGAGAGAGAGACTCACCGAGAGATCCGGGCACCACCGGCGGATCCAGCGGCAGGAGGGCTTGAGGGCGGTGGCTCCTCTCCACGGCTGCAGGAAGAGACTCAGCGAGTGAGAGGGCCGAGAGATCTGGGCGCCACGGGCCACTGTTGCTTCTCTGGACGCCATGCGAGACGGAGAGGAGAGGGGCGGCGGCCGGTGTGGGCTGGGGCTGGTGTGGAGGGGCGGCGGCTGGTATGGAGGAAAGGAGAGGGGCGGCGGCCGGTGTGGAGGAAGGCAGAGGCAGGAGCTGGTGTGGAGGGGATCGGGAGGAAGGAAAGAGGAGAGAGAGATATTCGTGCGGCCGGGGAGGGGAAGAGAATCGCGGGGAGCAGGGAGGAGGGAGAGATGTGCGGTGGCTGGGGAGGGAGTTCCCTGCTGTAGGATTTTTATACCCTCCCTCAAAACCCTAGGACTGGAACTGGACTGGGCCTTAAATTGGCTTTTCGGCCCAGCATTACTGGGGACATCAGTGGCGGGCACAGACATAAGGCCGGCAATGATGTGTGTTTTGGTGATTTTTACAAGTTTTTGCATTGGACCATTAGTAACGGGTGTCCTGTGCCCGTCACTGATGAGGGGTCATCAGTGACGGGTCTTTCCTGCCCGCCACTGATGAGGGGTCATCAGTGACGGGTTTTGTGCGCCCGTCACTGATGATGGGTCTTCAGTGGCGGGCGGGAAAGGCCCGTTACTGATGAGGTTCATCAGTGGCGGTCGGAGAAGGCCCGTCACTTATGTTGTGTTTTGTAGTAGTGCTCAAAGTGCGGTTCAAGTCAAGGAACGTGATCTTATCGTACCAGAATAAACTGATTTGATTGTAACCTTCCCGATTATCACGCCCGAGACCTAGCCGCCAGTATATAAGGCTAGGAGGGGGAGTCGGGAAGGGGAACCTCTACACATTCACGCCAGATTCATCTGTGCATTGTAGCTTCATAGCTCCTCTGTAATCCCGATCAATACAATACACCAAAAGCATGACGTAGGGGTTTTACCTTCCGAGGGCACTGAACCTGGGTAAACCTTGCGGCTCCCCTAGTCTTTGTTAGTCGACAAGATCGCTGGTGCACCTCGTGCTCTCCTTCAGTCGAAAACCCTCGAATCAGGGTATTGCCGAGGTAGCCCCTCGACATTGGCGCCGACTGTGGGGAAAAAGTGCATCAGATCTACGATATTTTTGACCATGTTGTTCTCAATCCACAATGATTCAATCACGGAGGGGTCGATCCGCTTCCGGTCCTTGAGCTTCTCAGCTCACCCGCCGGAATTGCGCTCCACTTTCCGCAACCTCGACGGTCTTTTGGACATGTCGTTCGGAGGCTTTAACCTCCGAGTCAGCCGCGAAGGAATTGTCAGCTTCGCAGATCCGTCACCCACAAGGCAAATCTGCAATTCTTCAAAGGCATCATCGACGGATCACTCACCCCCGATGCGTTCGCTGGGTGAGGCAGGGCCAATTTTGGCCAATTTTTTTTGCACCGAGTGCGATTCACATCACTCGGTGCTCGCTAAAGATCCCACTCCTTACATCGTTAATACCTGTTGGAGTGCAGCAATCAACCCCAAGGATACAATCGCGATTCCTCACAAAACCCTAGCACAGGTTTTCGTGGCGGAAGTAGGCGAGTAGTGGAGATAGACGCCGTGCTGGTAGAACCATCTTCGCCGAGGCGCGTGCAGGAGGCGAGGCCACCGATCACCCAACAATCATTCTCACGCCGGAAGAGGAAGTGCGGGTCGAGGCTGCTCTTAACGGCACTGCCCCTCTGCCGGCAGACGCCACGCGCAACGAGATGATGGCATATCACCATGCGTTGAACACTACGCATGCTCGACTGCGAGATGAGCAGGCGGAGCTATAGCGACGGCGAGAGACCGCCGACGCTTCGAGTGTCCGCCGACAGCTCTCAGTGCAGAGTCGCAGTGCGTGCTCCCGAAGCGCCCCCAGATATAGAGCGCCGCGCTATCAATCTCGGTTGAACAATATCCCCGAGAGAGATCGCATCGGCATGACACGCAGTCTAGATGATGAACTGATGACAGTCAATACCCAGGGGGAGGCTCCCCCGAACGCCATAGGGAGCCGTGGTTGCTGCAAACACGTACCTCTTATCTACTATGCCACCGGATGACGACCCGAGGGCAGCCTGTCGCACCAGTGGCACCCGGGGTACCACCGCCGCGTGACGCGTGGGCCCCGTTCCCGAGTTCCCGGGAAGGTTTCATCTCGGGGAGCGTCTATGAGCATCCCAACAAGCTACCAACCCGGAAGGGGCTAGCGGGGCTTCCAGGAATATTCCCGCCTGGGCACCTCCCGAGAAGCTGCTTCCCCGGGGGGGGAGGGGGGGTGGGGGTTCCCGGGTGCGTTGGGCCCGGGCGCTTCCCGGGGTCGACTTGCCGGGACAGGGGGTTTCCGGGCGCATGCCCCCGCCTCAGGCGCGGGGCCCAGTAGCCAGATCAACAACGCCGCGAGGACGCGTGGCGGGCGTGGGATGCGCGGTCCCACTAGGGCAAGGAGTAAGGCGCACGGCTTATTAAATGAGCCGACCGACGAGGCATTACCCGTCCGATCAAAGGAACAGTGGCTGTGCAATCCTACTCTAGAGGTTTTAGACCCCTAGCGGCGGAGGTGGCATCCATGCGCGCCACCAGCTCACCGGGGGGAGTTGTATGCCTCCCCGCCCGACACTTGTAGCTCATGCACCGTGGCACCTGTGGCATCCCCTTGAGTATAAAAGGAGGACCCTCGCCAAGGGTCAAAGGGTTCGGCATATGATTAGTTGGCTTCAGTAGACGGTTGGGCGGAGTTCGACCAACTCATAGTCAGCTTCCAGCACTAGCAAAGAGTAGTAAGGAGTACCTAGCCAGTGAGAGGAAGCCCGGGAACTTGCCCGGCAACTTGTAAACACCCGATTCTAAACTAATACCAGCTCAGACAAGCAGGACGTAGGTTTTACACCTCCGGGTGGCTCGAACCAGTGTAAAAAACATGCGTGTGTTTGTTCTTGGATTAGCGCGCACCTCTAGTGCTTCATCTCGCCGGCCCAACAGGGCCCCATCAGCCGTGCCGGCGATCGCCGTGGCGAACCCCGACGCCCCCACCGAACCTAAAAGGGGGCCGTGGCCGCACGCCCCCGGTGTCGAAGCACCGCACGACGACATCTGGCGTGCCAGGTAGGGGGTGCGGGAGTTGAGCTCCTCGGTAACCGCCTGCAGCGGCGTTAGCATCGACGTCGGCCTCGCTTTCTTCGCCGACGGGACTAGTCGCCATGCCCCCCAAGCGGGCTGGTGATCCAGGGATAGACTCGCGTGAAGCCCCAGTGGCACACACGCGGTCGCACGACGTGCGGCCCGAGTCGGGGGCTCAGGAGAACCCCGAGCCCTCGAGAGTGCAGCAACCACAGCTGCCTCCCCCGCCTCCTCGGCCATCTACGGACAATCGGCCGAGGGGACCGGCTGCCCCCAGTGCCCGGGCCAGTCGCGCGAGCAGGCTTGGTGCCGCCCGCGCCGGCCAGCGAGTCGAGTCGCGGGCCGAGGATGCTCTGTGGCAGCGGCACCAGGAGCACACCGCGTCGCGAGCAACCCCTGGGGGTTCGCACCCTGAGCGCCCAGAGGCGTCCGGGGCCAGGGCGGGAAGCAGGCGCTCGGGAAACCGGTTGGCCCCCGCCCGAACCCCGGCGGAAGCCATCGTCGCCGCGCGCATCATGGTGCGGTACGAGCTACAGCAGGGCACACCGACGAATGAGACGTGGGGCGAGGAGTTGGAAGCGCTTCTCGCCCTGGCCGCCCAGCAGCCGCAAGGCGAGGGCGCCCCGGTAGGCTCCGGCCACGGGCAGAACCCGGAGCGTGGGGACGCGCCACCCGCCTCACGACAGGGGGAGAACCCTCCCCCTCCTCAGGGAGGCCAAGGAGACGGGGACAGGGATGAACCCCAAGGGGGCCGCGGTCAGCCCCGCGCTGGCCGAGAATGCCCTCCCCGGGGACGCGCCAGGGCACGCGCTGAGGAGCAGCGCAAGTCCGACTGTACTGGCGGCGACGAGCCGGGCTTCCAGGAGCCTCGCGGCATCGCCTGCATCCATGGGGGAGTTTACGCTCTCCCATCCCACGCCGTGGTGAAGCGCTTCTCCCGCGACGTGTGCGCGCTGTTGCCGGATGCGGAGCTGCAACAGCTGCTGAGTTGGTCGCACGTGCCGATCACCTTTAGCGCCGACGATCACCCAGCACGACAGTTGGGTTCAGGGGTAATACCCTTCGTCGTCTCGCTGATCATTAGCAATATGACGGTGACCAAGGTGCTGGTGGACAACGGAGCGGGGCTTAACCTCCTGTCCGCCAGGCTGGTGGAAAAGCTCCAGCTGCCGGTGGAGCAGCTGAAGCCCACCGATCCGTTCCGGGGGGTGAATCCCGGGATCGTGCGCCCGCTGGGACGCATCATGCCGCCGGTCACCTTCGGGTCCCGGGAAGCGTTCAGGACCGAGCACATAGTGTTCGACGTGGTGCATACCCCGTTGCCCTACAACGGGATCCTTGGTCGGCCCGTGCTGATCAAGTTCATGGCGGCCACGCATTGCGCCTATGGCGTGATGAAGATGCCGTCCGTCTATGGAGTCCTCTCCATCTGGTGTGACCTCAAGGACGCGGCCTGGTGCGTTGGTGAGGTCGTCCGGGCCGCTGCCGCAGCTGACGCTGGCGACGAGGATGCTGTCGGGGACGACAGCTTGCCGGGCGATGCCCAGCAACGAAGAAGGCCCACGCTACCCAGCGAGAGCTTGCCGTGGGAGGCGCAGGCTCGAGCTCGCGTCCCGGCAAGGGGCAGGGGCTCCGGGAGGAGGCCCCCAAGGTGAAGAAGCTGCCCCTCCAAGCCGGCGACAAGGAGCGCACCGTTACCGTCGGTGCGAACCTTACTGCCGAATAGGAAAGCGCCCTCATCACCTTCCTCCGGGACAATGCCGACGTGTTCGCTTGGGAACCGTCGGATCTTCCCGGGGTTCCCAGGGAGGTGATTGAGCATCGGCTTGCGGTGCGCCTGGAGGTGCACCCCGTCAAGCAGAAGATCCGGCGGCAAGCACAAGAGCGTAAAGATTTCATCAAGCAAGAGGTGGACAAGCTCAAAGATGCCGGGGCAATCAGGGAAGTTCTGTACCCCACTTGGCTGGCTAACCCTGTAGTAGTGCCTAAAGCAGGAAATAAGCTTCGCATGTGTGTAAATTTTATTGATCTTAATCGCGCATGCCCCAAGGATCCCTTCCCTGTACCCCGTATCGATCAAATAGTCGATTCTACGGCTGGTTGTGACTTGCTGAGTTTTCTGGATGCTTTCTCCGGCTACCATCAAATCAAGATGGCGGTCGAGGATGAGGAAAAGACAACGTTTATCACTCCGGTTGGCTATTATTGTTATACATGCATGCCTTTCGGGTTGAAGAACGCGGGCTACACATTTCAGCGCGCTCTGCACGAATGTTTGGGGCCCCAGCTAGGCCGCAACACGGAGGCCTACATGGACGACATCGTCATCAAATCGAAGCGTGGGGACTCACTGATTGATGACCTGCGGGAGACGTTCGACAACCTCCGTAGGATCAAGCTCAAGCTGAACCCTGATAAGTGCACCTTCGGTGTTAACTCCGGGCAGCTTCTGGGCTTCTTGGTTTCACACAGGGGTATACAGGCCAACCCGACCAAGATAGAAGCCATCGAGAAGATGGAGGCCCCCCACAAGGTGAAGGACGTCCAGCGCCTCAACGGCTGTGTCGCCGGGCTGGGACGTTTCATCTCCAGGCTGGGCTAACGTGCCCTGCCTTTCTTCAAAGTAATGAAGAAGAAGGGTCCAGTCGACTGGACTCCCGAGGCCAAGGCGGCGTTCCAGGAACTCAAGCAGTACTTGAGGTCGCCGCCCGTCCTCGTTGCCCCCAAGCTGGGCGAGCCGCTGCTACTGTACCTAGCGGCGACTGACCAGGTGGTCAGCTCGGTGCTGGTTGCCGAGAGGGAGGAGGACGTCCCAGGGACTTGGGCTGCGGGGCAGGGGGTTGAGCGGCCCCTGGCAACCGCCTCGGACCCGGGGACCACCCCCGAGTCGGTGACCTTGTTGCCGCGGAAGCGGTTGGTGCAGCACCCGGTGTTTTTACTTCGTTAGTACGGTGCTGCGCGACGCGCGGACGAGGTACCCGCAAGTGCAGAAGCTTCTTCTGGGGATTCTCCTTGCGTCCCGCAAATTGCGCCACTAGTTTCAGGCGCACCGCGTCACGATGGTGTCAGGGTTTTGCCTTGAGCGAGCCCTCACCAACCGTGAAGCCACCGGGAGAGTGGCCGAATGGAGGATGGAGTTGTCAGAGTTCGACCTCCACTTCGCCAACTCTAAAAGCATTAAGAGCATGGCCTTGGCAGACTTTGTCGCGGAATGGAAGTCCACTGGCGTAGAAGAAAGTGAACCGGAGACCAACCTGCCCGGCAAGCTGGACGATGACAACTGGGTCCTCTACTTCGACGGTGCGTTCAGTCTTCAAGGAGCAGGCGCTGGAGTTGTCATCGAGTCACCGACAGGGGACCAGCTGAGGTTCGCTGTCCAACTCGACTTCGCTAACTCCACCAACAACACGGCGGAGTACGAGGGCCTGCTTGCCGGGTTGCGGGCGGCGGTCGCCTCGACATTAAGCGCCTAGTTGTTCGCGGCGATTACAGCTCGTGATCAACCAGGTGAACAAGGACTACGACTGCCCTCAAATGACACCGTACGTGGAGGAGGTCCGCAAGCTAGAACGAAAGTTCAAAGGTTTGCGCTTTGAGCACGTTAAGCGGAAGGATAACTTCGCTGCTGACGAGCTGGCCAAGATGGCAGTAGAGCGCTGGAAGCCTCCGCCGAGGGTGTTCTGTCAGAAGCAAGCAGCTCCTTCAGTCGCCCCCTAGCCGGCTGCCGGGGACGCCCCTCCGGCAACCGAAAGAACCCCTGCGGCAGCAGGGGTCCATGCCGTTGATATAGCGGCATGCGTTGGCAGGGAGATTCCCCCCTGGGCGGAGGAAATCGCCCACTACTTGAAAGGGGAAGCTCTCCCGGAAGATGACGTCGCCGCGGAGCGGGTAGCGCGGCAAGCCAGGATGTACACTGTGGTGGATGGGAACCTCTACCGCAGGCGTGCGAACGGTGTCAAGCTTATCTGCGTGTTGCAGGATGAAGGGCGCGCACTGTTGGAGGACATACACTGGGGCACATGTTCACACCATGTGGCCTCCCAAGCTTTAGCCGGCAAGGCATTTCGGCATGGCTTCTATTGGCCCACGGCCCTGGCTGACGCGGAGCGGTTGGTGAGGACGTGCAAAGCGTGCCAATTCCATTCGAAAAAGAGCAACCAGCCGGCGCAGGCCCTACATGTCATCCCGTCCTCATGGCCGGTCGCGGTCTAGGGGCTCGACATCGTCGGCAAGCTACCGAGGGTGGTTGGCGGTTACGAATATTTGTTCGTGGCCATCGACAAGTTCTCCAAGTCGGTGGAGGTGGAACCAGTGCGGAAGGTGACCGCCCAGGCGGGCATCAAGTTTTTCAGAAGCATTGTGTGCCGGTTTGGTGTGCCTAACAGCATCATCACCGACAACGGCACGCAATTCACGAGCGCGGCGTTTCAAGCCTACTATGAAGGCATGGGTACTAAGCTGCGCTTCGTGTCCGTGGCTCACCCGAGGAGTAACGGACAGGCGGAGTGAGCCAACGCAGAAGTGTTGCGGGGGCTCAAGACGAGAACCTTTGACAAGCTCAAAGGCCATGGGAAACACTGGGTCGAAGAGCTCCAGCCCGTGCTGTGGTCCATCCGGACCACACCTAGTCGGGCAACGGGCGAAACTCCATTCGCCCATGTCTACGGGGAGGAAGCGGTGCTGCCCCTCAAGCTCAAGCACGGATCTCCCCGAGTACGCGCGTACGGCGACACCAGCCAACACGAGCAAAGGGTCGACGATCTAAACTTCATCGAAGAGCTTTGATGCCGGGGTGCTGTGTGAGCCGCGCGCTACCAGCTGGGACTCCATCGTTATCACGACAGGCGGGTGCGTCCCCGGGGGCTCGAGAACAGAGACCTTGTCCTGCGCCGGATACAAGGAACGAAGGCCGGGAACAAGTTGACTCCGAAATGGGAGGGCTCCTTCCGGGTAGTGCAGGTGACCAGGCCGGGGGCTGTCCGGCTTGAAACCGAAGACGGCTTGCCGGTGCCCAATAGGTGGAATATTGAGCACTTGCGCAAGTTCTACCCGTGAAGGAGTGGAGCCCGACCGTCAGGTGATGCCGCCGATGCATACCTCTCGAACTAGTGTAGCCGGGCAGCCCCCGTGTGTAAACCACTAGTGATTGTGAATAAAGATAAGTATTTCGCACCTGAGCTTTGAATTTGCCCTATTTATTTGCGTGTTCCTCCCTATTCTGTCTCCTGCTTTAAGTGCACAAAGGAGTCATTTCCATACTTGGTTGTGAGGAGGGGGGCTGTTGGAGCCTCGAAAACGTTAACCCGTTGCCGGACCGTTCCGGCACGGGGCATGCAGTTGCCGGGCTTCCCGCAACGTGCATCACTGGACATACGGTTGTCGGGCTTCTCGCAACGTGCATCACTGGACGTGCAGTTGCTAGGCTCCCCACAACGCGCACCGCGGAGCCGCTGCGCCTGGGAAAGGAAATGCTCACATCCAAGCCTGACATCGACCCCTTTGTGCTCGGGGGCTGGGAGGCAGGAAGAGTTTCTCTGTGTTGCTTTGTGTATTTTCGTAAATTTCGAAATTTTTTGCAGCACCTCGGGCCTGGTAATCTAACCTGCAGGAAAGGGTGGAATTTTGTGCACTGTGATGCCCGTGGGCTGCCCACGGGTCGCGCTATGCACCGGTGCCTTGTGGTGCGGGATGACCGCAACACAAGGGGCTCACCGCACTCCGAGGCTTCTGACTCGGGAGGACGCCGCCACGTGTGCCACAGTTGCCTGGTAAACATGGCGGCGGAGATTGTACCGCGTTTCGAGGAAGGGGTGCCACGGGTGCTGCACGGGTCCGTCGCGCGCGGTGGCAAACCCCCCTCCCGCGCCTATAAAAGGCGCGCTCCAGCCATGGAACGTCTCAGAGCGAAGCCGGGTCCGGGGCTGTTAAGGCGGGTGGTGCCACGAAGGCGCGATGGTGGTGCATCCAATCAGCGCTTAGCGCGACGGGTGCGCTGCCATCGCGCCCCTACCGCATCACCCCATCGAGCCCGCCCCGAGGGGCGTCGCAGAGGCACGGTGGTAGTGCATGCCATCGGCGTCCTGCACCGATGGGTGCACTGCCGCCGTGCTCCTGCCGCGCCTTCCTCAAGTGGGTCGCTCCTGGGCGAGGGTCATCGTGGAGGCACTGTGGTGGTGCATCCCATCAGCGTCCGGCGCTGACGGGGTGCATTGCTGCAGTGCCCTTGCCGCGCCCCTCCATAAGACACCTCCGCAAGGAGCAGGGGCTGCCGCGGAGACTCTATGGTAGTGCATGCCCTCCGTGCCTTGTGCCGACGGGTGCACTATCATAGAGACCCGGCTGCATTCCTTTGAGAGAGCCTTTTTTCGGGCGCGGGTCGTTGCGAGGACGCTGTGATGGCGCCGGTGCCGGCGCCCGTCGCCCGCTCCTGCCCATCACCGCGTCCCTGCCGCGGCCCTCGAGCAGTTTTGCTCCCGGGCAACAAGAGCTATTACGCCCCGCGGGACGAGCTCCCTAGAAAAACCAGGTCTCCCAGTTGCAGGGGCTGTCGCCGTGGAGGCTATAACTTCCTCGCCACCCGTGCCTGCCGCTCGGGGTGGGGCGCAGCCGGCGGCGAGGACGTTATAGCCGTCTTGAGGCTACTCCCAGGGCGGAGTCCTCTTAAGCCAGGGTTCCCCCCTGAAGGCGAGGGTCGCCGCATGAGCGTGATGGTAGCATCGTCGTCGACGGTTGCCGCTGGCGGCGATCCTGCCCCCGCGCTCCTGCCGCATCCCTCAGGGACCGTTTTCCTTGAACAGGTATCCGAGGTGGGTCCCTACCAAGGCAGCGCCCCAGCTGCACTTTACCGCCAAGCGTCACGAGGCTTTGGACTGAACGGAAAAGCTAAGTGTCTGAGCATGAACGGTGAATTCACTAAGGACTGAACGAAATTGAGCACTGTCTCGTTGGGTGTGGTCCCAGATCCTGCGCGTAGCCGAAGTGTTAAAAGGATGCTTGCGGGGGGAGTGCGCTCCCCGTGTGGCTTCGCGGGTCCGTCCCGGAAGGGCACGGCTTGGAGTAGTTACCCCGCAAGTGGAGTGGCTCCACGCTGCTGCTTGGCCCCAGGTCGGCACCACGGGTCCGTCCCGGGTCCCTGGTCTGGTCAAGGGCGAGGCGTGCGAGTCCCCCGCAACACAAGGCAAAACACGCAAAGACTAAAGGGGCCACCCTGCTAGACAGCACCGGGAACAATGAACATATCGAAAAAGTTTAATTAACTAAGAGTTGAACGATTACACGGGCTAATCCAAAATATGATTGTTCAAACGGCGCTAAGCGCCATACTTGCAGGGAAAACAAACTAGAAAGCTACATTGGGAGCAACGAGCACAGCTGGGGGCTGCGGCAACTTGTTGTCGCCGTCTTCGGCCGGTGGGTCGGTGGGGAGATCAGGCTCCGGCTTCATCTGCATCCGCTCGACGACCTCGTCGACGAATTTGCGCACTGCTTGGGTGTGCGTGGGCTCGTCCTCGCTGTCGGACCAAGCGTCCAGCAGGGACTCGAAGGGAAACTCGGGGTCCCGGAGATGAATCCGCGGGAGGATTTTCGCGGCAACCTCCCGGGCGCAGTTGGCGACTTCGTTGGCGCCGTACCGGGCGATCCAGACGTCGAGCGCCCCAAGCTTCCCCACCAAGTCGGAGAAGAAGGGGATCAGCGTCGTGACGTCTGTCCGTCCACTTCCGCTGCCTGCAGCTCGAACTTGGGCAGCAGGTCGCGCAGCGACTGGGCGATCTTCAGCAACTTCTCCGTCTCGATCTGCCGCTGCCCGATCAGCGTACCGTGATGGAGTCGAGCGTCGTGCGCAGGCTTTTTAGCCTTGCGGACGTTGCCCTCCATCGCCGTGAGCTCCGCGGTCTTCGCCGCGATCTCGTTGACGGCCTTGGCAAGCTCCTCCCGGACGGCGGCCAGCTCGGTCTCGAGCCTGGCCGCTTTGTCCTTGGCAGAATTGAGCTCGGTCTCGTGCCGGGCCGCCGCTCCCGCCGCGTCCTCGGTGGCCTTGACCTGCACCTCCAGCATGACGTGGATGCCTTGGATTTCACCGCGGTAGTTGGCGATCAGGACGCTTTTTTCGTCCAGCCGGGCTTGGGCCGCCGCGACCACCTCGGCGTGTTCCTTCCTGGTCGCCTCGAGGGTGGCCGACATCGAGTCGAGCTTCCCTTGGAGCTCCACGTGCTGGGCCTCCAGTTGCCGGTGGAGCTCGGCCTCCGGGACCACCGGCTCCCGGGGGCCCTCAGGGCTTGCCGGGCCAGCCGCGCCTCCTCTTCGGCGAGGCGCGTCTCCTCTCGCAGCCGGGACAGTTCGCGCCGTTCTCTCTCCACGGCCTCCCGCACCTTGTGGAGCTGATTCTTGGCGGCGGTGTGGCACTCCCTCACCTCATTGAAGGAGGTGACGAAGGCCAATTGCTGGTCCCTGACGGCGTCCAGGAATCGATGCCCCCGCTCGAAGATGCTCGGATCCCAAGTAAAGGGGTTCCAAGCGACCCCGGCGAGGGTGCCGAGGTCGATACCGGGGAGAGATGCCAAGGACGACGAAGCCCCTGCTGCCGAAGTGGGGCTGGGCACGGGGTCGCCAACTTGCTCTCGAGGGTCTTGCTGTCCTCCCCCGGCAACTTCCCCTTCGCCTGCACCCGGGGACCCTGGGGCTGGAGAAGTCTCCCTGCTTCCGGCGGGGGCTGCCCCCCGCTGGGCGACAGGTGAGCCCGCGCCGGCCGCGTCCGCAGTTGCGGGCGCGTCGACAGGTGCAGTCACGACGGCGGCGGTATCCACTGCTGCCACTGTGTCCGCCGCAGCGGGGCTGGACGTGAGAGCCGGTTTCGGCGAAGGATGGTGCTATTGAAGACGTGCAAGGGTGACCGGCATGGTAACCTTGTGCGGCCGCCGAGCTTGCCGGGGAAGCCTCCCCTGCCTCGCCTGTGCCGGCGGGAGCGTCCAAGAGGCTTGCCGCGGGCGAGCTGCTGCTCACTGCAAAAGAAAAAGGAAAGGTACGCTCATGAGTTTAGCTAACAGAAATTGCAGTTGCAGAGGAGTGAAGAAGACATACCGCCTGCCGGCCCTGCCTCCATGGGGGCTGGGTCGCCAAGGGGCGCGCCCGTGTCATTGCCGACCCCTGCGGGGATGGGGCCGGCGGCGCCGCCGGCATCGGCACGCGCCTTCTTGCTTGGTACCCCGGCGGGGAATCGCTCCTCGCCCTTTTGCTGGCACCTGCCGGCGATGAGGACCTCGGGGGGTTACGCCGGAGCGCGAAGCCCCGGAAGACCCCCCGAGCGGGTGGCGCCATGGGCGCCCGCGGGGTCGTCGTGACCCAGAGAACCCCGGGTGTCGACGGTGATGCCGCGGCGGCGCCGGAAGCCGAACTCGCGGAGGCCCCCGCTAGCGGGGCGAAGGCCGTTGTCGGGCACCGGCGATCCCTGCTGGCGCTGGCGCTGCCGGAGTACCGGCGGGCGCCCCGGGACCGGTTGCCGCCATAGTGCTGGCGGCTGCCGCTGAGGCGGAGGCCGCCGCTGAGACACCCACGGCCCCTGTTGCCGCGGATGCCGTCGAGGTGCCAACGGGCGCCCCTGAAGCAGCCGCCGCCGCAAGGTTGGTGGCCGCTGCCGGGGCGGACGTTGCTGTCGAGGAGATGGCTGCGGCCACTGCAAACGCCCTCGATCTCCTCATGATCAAGGGTGCGTTGTCGCTGCTTTCGTCGTCGTCGTCTACGGCGACCACCTCCGGGGACGCAGCCACCTGGCCCGCCTCGTCGTCCAGCGACTGGAGGGAGGGCCAGCTGGGCTCGGACCCGCCCACGCTCTCCTCGAGCACCTGCTTCTCACGGGGTGCTTGCAGGGGAGCGTGCGGGACCCGGGTGGGGGTGTCGTCCATCAACCCCACTCGTTGCAGGGCGGGAAGGCACCGACGGTGTCGCTGAGCGCCTGGACGCCGGCGTGGAGAGTGGAAACCCCCGGCGGGAACTCCGTTGATTGGAAGGTCTCGTCGGAGATCCCCTTCACCCATGTCCTGAGGGTCTCAAAGTCCACGCCGTCCTCCTGGAGGCGTGTCCCGTCCCCGGGACCTGTGTACATCCACGCGGGCCGGGAGTGTAGCTGCAGCGAGGCTATGCGTCGATGGACGAAGGTGCGTGCCACGTCCACATCGGTGAGCTCCGCTAGCCGCAGCGCCTTGATCTTCTCCACGATGGGGAAGAGGTCGGCGTCGCGGTGGTATCTGTCCTGCCAGCCGTTCTGGGGTAGTGGCAACTCCGTCAGCGACTGGATGAACTCCTGGGGGTCCTCCACTCGGACCCAGCACCAATCGCTCCGCCACTCCTTTTCAATCATCTTCCCCGACCGGACGATGAACTCGGACGTCATCTGGTCGCGGGCACGGAATACCACCCCCGACGACATCGCCTTCGCGTTGTCAATGCGGGGGTAGAAGTAGTGGCGGAAGAGCCCTACCGACGGAATCACCCCCACGAACGCCTCGCAGAGGAACTGGAAGGTGGCGAGGAGGAACAACGACGTGGGGTGGAGCTGCGCCACCCGCAACTGGTAGGACTCCATCAATGCATGGAGGAATAGGGAGAAGGGCGGCACCATGCCGCAGAGGAGGAAGCGCGCGAACACCCGGAAGTCGTTGTCCTGGTGCTCGACGCCCGTCGGGAAGATCCGCGTCTCCCCGTGTTCGTTGAAATTGGAAGCGACGGCATGCCGGAGCTTCCCCAGCGCCTCGCTATTATATCCGGGGCGGAAGAAGTCGACTGTGGCGCGCATGTCCCGCCTCTTCTGGTCCTTGGCGGCGGCTGCCTTGATTGCCGCCTCGCTCTTGCTTGTCGCGGCCTTCTTCCAGACTTGGACCTCCTTCCCCTTTCTGGTGGTGGGGGGCGCCATGGAAAGCGAGGGCGGAAGCTAGCAGGGGCGCAGGGATGCGAGATGCATAAGGGGATGGAGATGAAGGCAGTACGGCAGCGTATTGTTCCCCTTTTGGCAACAGTGATGGCTTTATAACGCCCGGCCGTTTGGTAACGGCCGGTTCCGTACCCTACGGGTGCGCGGGGATAACTCCTAATCATTAGGATTAATGCGCGGAGTGGCCTTAACTTCCCTATTTAGGGGCGGAGTTAGGGCGGAAATCACGTGTCCCCTACTCCGTTTGTAATGGCGGCGTACACGGGGCGGCGAACGGACACGGGCTCGTGACAGATTGGGGCCCGCGCGTCGGTTAAGGGCGTAGCCTGGCAACCGACCAGGGGGAAGACTCTTCCGGGAAAAGGTGATGCCGGCCCACGCCCGAGGGCTACTGTCGCAACAGTGGCACCCGGGGTACCACCGCCGCGCGACGCGTGGGCCCCGTTCCCGAGTTCCCGGGAAGGTTTCATCCCGGGGAGCGTCTATGAGCATCCCGGCAAGCTACCAGCTCGGAAGGGGCTAGCGGGGCTTCGAAGAATATTCCCGCCTGGGCACCTCCCGGGAAGCTGCTTCCCGGGGGGTGGGGGTTCCCGAGTGCGTTGGGCCCGGACGCTTCCTGGGGTCGACTTGCCGGGACAAGGGGTTCCCGGGCGCATGCCCCCGCCTCAGGCGTGGGGCCCAGTAGCCAGATCAACAGCGCCACGAGGACGCGTGACGGGCATGGGATGCGCGGTCCCACCAGGGCAAGGAGTAAGGCGCACGGCTCATTAAATGAGCCGACCGACGGGGCGTTACACGTCCGATCAAAGGAATAGTGGCTGTCCAATCCTACTATAGGGTTTTAGACCCCTAGCGGCGGAGGTGGCATCCATGCGCGCCACCAGCTCACCGGGGGGAGTTGTATGCCTCCCCGCCCGACACTTGTAGCTCATGCACCTTGGCACCTGTGGCAACCCCTTGAGTATAAAAGGAGGACCCTCGCCAAGGGTCAAAGGGTTCGGCATATGATTAGTTGGCTTCAGTAGACGGTTGGGCGGAGTTCGACCAACTCATAGTCAGCTTCCAGCACTAGCAAAGAGTAGTAAGGAGTACCTAGCCAGTGAGAGGAAGCCCGGGAACTTGCCCGGCAACTTGTAAACACCCGATTCTAAACTAATACCAGCTCAGACAAGCAGGACGTAGGGTTTTACACCTCCGGGTGGCCCGAACCTGGGTAAAAAACGTGCTTGTGTTTGTTCTTGGATTAGCGCGCACCTCTAGTGCTTCATCTCGCCGGCCCAACAGGGCCGCATCAGCCGTGCCGGCGATCGCCGGGGCGAACCCCGACGCCCCCACCGAACCTAAAAGGGGGCCGTGGCCGCACGCCCTCGGTGTCGGAGCACCGCGCGACGACACAGCCATTCACAAGCAGGTCCTGGCCAGTTTAGGCCTCAGCGGGAATGCCCTCATGGGCCCCAACCCGAACCAGATGGAGGCCAGGCGGCATAGGGACGACGGCGCCCAACGGCAAAACAATCGCACGACTCCTCCACGACGGGGACTGGAAGAACAGTCTAATCGCCGCCGTAACACCCTCGTGTTAGGAGATGCTTGTGACATTATAACTCAGTAGAGAATCGATCGCGTGCGATCAGCCCGTGCTGACCGCATCACAGAAGAAGAGGATGAACCTTGCGGCGCGGCCTGCTTTAGCCGTCGCGTTCACAATTCGAAGATGCCTAGCAACTTTTCGGTTTCGGCTAGTGTGATCAAGTTTGACGGATCTCAGGAACCGCGAGCTTGGTTAGAAGATTACCTTACCATGGTGCGACTGCAGGGAGGAACGAAGAACACGGCTATGCAGTGTTTGCAGTTGCAGCTCAAGGGGCACGCTCGCACATGGCTGGCGAGTCTACCAGAGGGTGAAATCGGCTCGTGGGACGAGCTCTGTCAAGTCTTTACCCGCACATTTCAAGCAACATATAAAAGGCCAGTCTCGTTGGAGGAGCTCCGAGCATGCACCCAGAGGTCGAGTGAGTCCATTCACTCATACATACAACGATGGATAGCCCTTAAAAACGCAGCAGAAGAAATATCAGACCAAAGTGCAGTCGACGCCTTCAAACGCGGTTTGAAATGCGTCACTTTTAAGGAAGAACTGGGACGGAGCAGGACGGAGAAGACTCAATCCAGAACGAGCACAATGCACTACCCGATGATGAAGAAGCCGAGAGAGGACACAGCCGTAGCACCGAGAGATGAAAGAAGCGAAAGGAGCGGGAGCCTAACGCTCCCGAGTTCGTAGCGGCAGAGTTCGACCGTAACGGCAGTGGGACGAGGTGAAGGAAATAATGAAGGGCAGCATGATAGAAATTACCGTGGCAATTACCGGGATAGCAGTAAGAATCAGCAATGGCAGCCTCGAAGGTTGCGGCGAGATGCGCAACCTGCTTTATCGTTGTCGTAGCAGTTGCAATCTCCCTACCCCTTACATGGTACCAGAGATGTCAATGGAAATATAAGGTGCGGTCATATACTACTCGAATGTCGCCGTTTTCACGAATTACAGGACACGTGCAATCAGTTTCAAAATTCAACGGCAAGCAGGGACTATCCTAGAGGGCCAGGTCAGCAGTCAGCGAGGTATAATCCCAATACTTTGGCTCTGCCACATGCTACTCGAGCTGGGATGGTCGTGCACAATGCAGCACCTCCCCCTCCATTGCCATCAAATTTCGCTGGATCTGTGCATCACGTGCAGCCTGCGCCACGGCCATCAGAAGCAACAACCGCAGCTAACGCGTATCCAACGCCTTTGGGAAATATCTGCTTGATACAGAAAGGAAGACCGTCCAACCGACATCAAAAGGTCATCACTCGACAAGTTCATCTGGCTGTGGCCGCACCACCCGCCACCCCAGAATACCTCAACTGGTCCGACGTCGCTATTTCATTCTCGCGGGCAGATCACCCACCTCAGGTCCCCTGACCAGGACAGTCAGCACTAGTCCTAGAAACTCAGGTGGGAGGCTACGAGATGAGCAAAGTCTTCATAGATGGAGGCAGTGGCATTAACATTATATTTGCGGATACACTACGGGCAATGAACATATCTGTAACAAATCTTGAAGCTGCAGACACATATTTCCACGGGATTGTTCCGGGAAGACCGACGGTACCATTGGGCCGGGTCAGCCTCGACGTCGTCTTTGGCAACCCCGCTAATTTTCGCAAGGAACGAATCGATTTTGAAGTACTCGACTGGAAATCACAGTACCACGTGCTTCTAGGACGGCCGACAATCGCCAGGTTTATGGCCATCCCCCACTATGCATATCTTATGATGAAAATGCCCGGACCTTATGGCATCATCACCATCCGGGGAAGCTTTACAAGATCGGACAATTGTGACAGAGAATTCCATAAACTTGTTGAGTCATTCGGCATGCAGGCAGAACTCGCGTCTTTAAAGGAAACGATGGATAATGATGTACTTCTCATGACGAAGACAGCACCACAGCAGATGGAGTTCAGCACGAAGAGCGACACGACGGAGCATCGGGTACACCTGACGGACCCCAGTAAAACAGTGCTGGTGTCCTCGAGTCTTCCTCCTGCATAGGAAAGTGCGCTCGTCGAGTTCGTGCGCGAGAATTGGAAAATTTCCGCCTGGGTACCATCCGATATGTCGGGTATCCCCAGGGAACTCGTCGAGCACTCTTTGCATGTGGACGAGCATGCCAAGCCCATCAGGCATCCGATGCGGCGTTTTTCAGAACCAAAGCAAAAGGCCATTGGCGATGAGGTCAATCGTTTGCTCGAAGCAATGTTTATCCGGGAAATAAAACAAGCTACCTGGGTGGCGAATCCCGTCCTTGTCACGAAGAAGAATACGGAAGTTTTGCGCATGTGTGTGGACTTCACCTCGTTGAACAAGCACTACCCGAAAGATCATTTTCCCCTGCCTCGAATTGATCAGATCGTCGATTCGACTGCGGGATGCGCCCAGTTGTCATTCCTTGATGCATATTTTGGATACAATCAGATTCGATTGAAGAAGGAGGACAAAGATAAGACAACATTCATTACGCCTTATGGCGTTTTCTGTTACAAAACTATGCGTTTCGGACTGAAAAACGCAGGCGCTACGTATCAACGTTGCATGCAGGCATGTCTTGGGGCGCAGCTTGGCAGAAATGTTCAAGTCTACATTGACGATATCGTTATCAAGACAAAGACTGAAGATACTTTATTAGAGGATATATTCAGGAGACATTCCAGAATCTTGATAAGTATCGGATCAAGCTTAACCCGACGAAGTGCGTCTTCGGAGTACCTGCAAGTCAGCTTTTGGGCTATTTTCTTTCTGCAAGAGGAATCGAAGCCAATCCAGACAAGATCAGAGCAATAGTAACGATGAAGGAACCGACAAACATCCATACAGTACAAAAGCTTACAGGACGAGTGGCGGCTCTCAGCCGTTTCATCAGTAGATTGGGAGAAAAAGCCCTACCATTCTACCAGCTACTTAAGAAAGGGGACAAATTCATGTGGACACCTGAAGCCAACAGTGCATTCGCCGATTTAAAACGCATGCTATCAACTCCACCGGTCCTCGTAGCCCCACTCGAGAATGAGCCTCTCTTGCTATACCTCGCCGCCAAAAATCAAGTGGTCAGTACGGCCTTGGTAGTCGAAAGAGCAGAAGAAGGGAAAGCACAGCCGGTCCAAAGGCCAGTGTACTACGTTAGTGAGGTACCGTCTCTCACAAAGCAGCGTTATCCACATTATCAGAAGCTGGCATACGGAGTATTCATGACGGCTCGGAAGCTGGAACATTATTTTCAACAACACCCGATCGTCGTAGTAAGTGAGGCTCCACTCGCCAACATTCTCAACAACCTAGAGGCAACATGAAGAGTCGCCCAGTGGGGAATCAAACTTTCACCCAGGAATATCACATACGAGCGCCGGAAAGCAATCAAGTCGCAGGTGTTGTCAGATTTCATCGCCGAGTGGACAGAGATGTAGACTCCAAGCCCACCCAACTTGTCGAGTGCCTGGACCATGTACTTTGATGGGTCCAAGCGGGCAGAAGGCACTGGGGCGGGAGTAATATCGATCTCACCAAAAGGAGACATGATGCGCTATGTTTTTCAGATGCACTTCCACAATGCCTCCAACAATGAAGCCGAGTATGAAGCCCTGTTGCATGGCATGCGGATGGCAAAAGTGTGCGGCGCCACTCACCTGATGATTTATGGTGACTCAAACTTGGTTGTGCAGCAAACAATGAAAACCTATGACGCAGTATCAGACACCATGATTGCCTAGCGAGATATGTACAACACACTGGAGGGCAATTTTGACGGTTGTGAACTCGCGCATGTCAGCCGAGCCAGTAATGAAGAGGCTGATCATTTGGCTAACTTGGGATCCACACGGGTAGCAGTTCCGCCCGGCGTTTTCATTGAAATCATCCTGCAGCAAAGCATCAAAGAGAAGAGTGCGACAGTTTCAGTCAAGAAGGTGCCCAACTCAGATCCCACATTCGATTCAGTAGTTTCACCTGACAGTACCGCAAATGATCAAGTAGTGGCCGGCGCAGTCGAAGTTCTGGCAATTGAACCAACATGGATGAAGCCTTTACTCGCATACATGCTACGGCAGGAGTTGCCAGAGGATACAACTGAGGCTAGAAGGGTTATGCGGTGATTGAAAGCTTTCACAGTAATCAATGGCGAGTTATACAAGCGCAACATCTCCGGTATCTTTCAGAGATGTATCTCACCAGAAAAGGGACATGATATCCTCCTAGATATCCATCAGGGCACGTGTGGGCACCACGACGGAAGCAAGACAATCGCGGCCAAAGCCTTCAGAGCTGGTTTCTACTGGCCCACTTCCCTACTCGACGCCCAGGCTATTGTCAGCAAATGTGAGGCATGTCAGATGTTCGCCACGAAACCGCATGCCCCAGCGTTCGAACTCAAGACAATTCCCATCGCCTGGCCTTTTGCGCAATGGGGACTCGACATGGTAGGCCCGTTGAGGAAGTTGCGTCATGGAGGACACGCTTTCTGCTAGTTGCAGTCGACAAATTTTTGAAGTGGATCGAAGCCATGCCAATTGCAAGTGCTACATCTGCAACAACCATTCAGTTCTTCAGGTCTATCGTCTTCTGTTTTGGCGTTCCTCACAGTATCATCACGGACAATGGGAGCAACTTCAAAGCTGCCGATTTTCAAGATTTCTGCGCGCAGTTGAGGATCCGAATCAACTATGCTGCAGTCGCGCACCCGCAGACAAATGGCCAAGTCGAAAAGGCCAACGGTCTTCTCACCGAAGGAATGCGGAAAAGGTTGATGACGCCCTTGCGAAGAGCAACTGGCGCTTGGGTTGAAGAACTCCCTTCAGTACTCTGGAGCCTGAGGACTACACCTAATTCTTCAACGCAGTTTACTCTTTTCTTCATGGTGTATGGAGCAGAAGCAGTGCTGCCATCCGAAGTAAGGTACAACGCACCTCGGTTCACAACATACGCTTGACCAGATTGCACAGAAGGCATGGAAGATGCACTCGACGCGGCAGACGAGGCACATGACATCGCCCTGGCTCGGCCAGCAGTCTATCAACAAAGTCTCCGCAATTATCACGACCGTCGACTACGCCGTCGTTCATTCGTTGAAGGCGACCTAGTCCTTCGGTTGAAACAGAAAGGTCACCACAAATTGGCATCGCCCTGGGAAGGACCCTACATCATATCCAAAGTAATTCTTGGCGGAGCTTACATCCGAAAGGATCCAGCCACCAGCGTCGATTTCGGCACGCCGTGGAACGCCGCACAGCTACGGCGTTTTTACGCTTAGTTTTCTTTATGCAAACAGACTCGTTTTTTATCGTCTTCAGTTCCTATCCAGTAATATTATTTTCATCAGACGTCATTGAATAAAGATTAGTTTTTCCCACGCACATGAGCTGAATTACTACATTAAGGAACCTCCGTCTTTCCAAAGACCTGAGGGATGCATCTATATGATACCGCTCGAGTACGGCAACTCCATCGCCGTGTTTAAAATTCCGTGGGCGGCACTCACCCGACAGTCAATCAGGACTCGGGGGCTGCGCGAGGCACCCGCGAAAACAAACATCATACAAATCACAATTATACCCCTCCAGGAGGGAACTCCAACCCACTAGCCCGACACCTTCATCAACGAACGGTACTCAGGCGCAAATCTATCACCCTTCGTCGCGATACAAGATACTCAACATCCGCAAACGAGATCAGTAGATAAAGGTACGTATTCAAATTATTTAACTAACAGAATTTTGGTTGCAGAACACGACAAAGAAGAAGAAACTCAAGTGCTAAAGCTCAGCAACGCAGCACAAGTTTATATCATCTCGACAAGGTTGACCAGTTCTCGAGCATGCCACTCGCCGGCGTCATAATAGTATTCCATGTTGACCTCGCCATCTTCAAGAAACGGCACCACATGCAGTCCCCCCAGATCGAGGCTGGGATATCGAAGCCTAACAAAAGCCAGGCCAACGGTGGCACCAATTACAAGCTTCTCATGTATACAACTCTTGATAACAGCCGAATCCGTAAACAAGCGGACCAAACCCCGAAGACCTTCAAGAAATGGTGTATTCGGAAATAGAGCTAGGTGAATATCAGTCATAATCTGGCGGCATGAGCTCAGAGAAGCTTTGGCTCGGGCAGCTCGATCCTGCAAACGCGCCAGTACATACCCCCTATCGGAATCAAACTAGAAGGAAGGGACAGTTGGCCCTTCCCGTTGAAGCGTGTTCAGGCGATGACAAACACGACCAGCCTCTTTCATGGGACTCGGGGATAATCTCTGCAAACACAAAACAGCTTGTTCAAGACGGAAAGCAATGCATAACACGTAGTCACAATGGACAGTGCTTACCACGCAGATCAGAGCTAATCGACACTAACTCCCCCAGGAGAAATTCCTCTCGGGTGGCAGCGGCGCGAGCCTTTGACTTCCACACAGCAACCTCCCTGCGAAGTGCCAAGTGTTGGGAATATGCCCTAGAGGCAATCATGTATGATGTAATTCCCAATGTATTCATAAATATTATTGAGTTGTCCTTGTTTGAACATCTGATATGTATCATTGAATATGTGATTTGATTGTGGAACTATGTATTCATGTTGTTCATACTAAATTGTCCTTAGTCATTGAGGTTGTGCTGGACACATAACCTAGACTAATGTGAAAGTTGGCTGATGACTCGGTTCCACTTGTCATGGGCATGGTGATGTCATTCCAGCTTACACGGACTCGGCTAAAGAGTTTAGCGAGTCGGACTGACCCATATTGAGATGCAACGAGTAGGTCGTCATTTGCATGTCTCAATCAATGTAATCCTTAGACCTGAGGTTATCGCACAATCCGAGTTGTGGATCACCAACTTAGGTTCTGTCAAACGTTGTTCCGTAACAGGGCAGTTATAAAGGCAGAGTTCGGGTTGACTGAGAATCAAGCTGTGTGATGTGGATAACCAAGATGGGATTTTGCCCCTCCGACTGGAGAGATATTCTCTGGGCCCTCTCGAGTGATATGATTCGGGAAGCATGGCCATGCGCGACTTGGTTAATTGTTAACTGGGTCGATCGACTAAGAGTTAGTCGGATGAATCGTATATCACAGATCGAGAAGAGAGTTGAACTATTAAAGGGATGACGATTAATCGCCTATAGTTCGACAAGGTATATCGTGAGGCAAAAAGGGACTAAGACGTATGTCACATTGGAAGGTACGTCGTCATGACTCGATGGTACTTGGGAGTCGGCACGTTCTGCTAGGAGCCGCTACCGATTGATCGATTGTGAGTCGGACTCCAATCGTGTCCAAGTCGCCATGAGCCTGTGGGGTCACACACTTAAGAGCGGGAGCAAGTATTTGGTCGGGTTGGACCCGAACTGGAATTGGGCTGACAATGCGAGTTGGACTCGCAGGGTGGATGGGCCACAAGGCTTGGAGCCCACTTCCACTCGATATATAAGCAGGGGCGTGGGATGCCTAAAGGGCACGGTTTTTTCCACTCTCATGCGTTGAGAACCCTAGCCCGATTCAGTTCAACCGTCGCACCGGATCTAGCAGTCCGCCGCCAGAGCTCCTCCTCGCACGTGTGGATACCGGCAGAGGTGCTGTACGTTCAGCACTTCGACGATCGCGGGATTGGATCGGCTGGATCGGATCGAGGACTGCACTGCATCAAGGCGCCACATCAATAATCCGCAACTGCGCGTCTAGTGGTAATCCTCGTGGCCTTCTACCTCGGCTAGATCTTGGGAGTTCGCGTAGGAAAAGTTTTTGTTTATCTCTACGCGCCCCTTCAGTGGTATCAGAGCGGTAGCTTCTGGTATTAGGCCCTTGATCGCGCATATGTGATATGCAGTAGGCATTAGATTGGATCTAGTTGCTGTTTTGGTGGTCGGTCTATGAGATAGATCGGTTTTGTACAAGGTTGATTGGATCAATCATACTCGGGGATATGGATGATCTGTTGTCCGTGATCATACTGCTAAGGTCGTGGAACGACATACCCCTACCGGTCGGTTTCCGCCATCGGGGTATACTGTGACACGTAAATCCAGTTGCGGTGATCGAAGATCAAAGAGTTTGGTCGAATCGGAACACAGATCGGATCTGGGTAAAATTGTTTTATCCGATGAAGAAATCCATGACCGGAATGCAGATTTGATCTGCGTTTTCCAAAAATCGTCGGGTGCTGCCCGCACCCGCGAGGGGCGCTGCCCCTTCGATCCCCGCCCGCTATCCGGCTAGCGGGACCGCCCTGTCGTAGCGCCTTAGATGTCGTTGCGAGATTCACAACGCCGATAGATATCGTTTCTATGCATAACTTGTTTTGCAGGATGTTGTGAATGGTATGGCTTATGTGCATGTGATGTGTGTAATCCATACGTGATCTGCGTGTCACGTTTTTTGTCAGCCGGCTGGAGCCTAGGTGCTGTCATTTATTGTATAACGACCTGCGTGTCGAATTTTCCATGTAATTTCCGTTCACTAGCTAGTGTAGCTACTTGGAGAACCTGGAGGACATGCAATCCGATGTACAAGTCGGCGACATGGAGTAAGGCGGCACGTGACAAGAATTGGCACGAGTTTACTTACAAGCTTTGTGGAGATGGAGATCACCATGAAGAGAGCCATACCATTTCACATTATAATTGCTTTATTTGTGTTATTGTTATGTCTCAGTTTTACCTCTATTAGATAGTTGGTAGTTTAAATCTCTCAAAGAAGGTCTAGTCGGTCGCCCCGCCAAGTGCTGCACCATCACAAGTTGGACATTCTTGGTAGTGGGCTCATGAAATTGAGGTGCTACCAATTCTTTCCAACTAGGTGGGTTTGAGTCGGACTCTTACAGCGGAAGCACTTGGTAAGCTAGACGAGTCCATCACAACGGTTGTGGGGCTCGGGGCGAGGTAGGTCGGGAGCCGGGGCATGTGATGCCACCCGACTAACAGGAGTCGTATGAGATGCGATTGGCAAGGTGTTGCCTACCTAGATCACTTGGCGGCTAGCGGTGATGCTAAAGCTCACTAGTCGTTTTGCTTATTTAGGATCCTGAATCACTTAGTAACCATCGGAGAGATGTTGGTTCTAGTGGGAGCATAAGTATTAAAGCGTTTAATATTCCTGCTCTTTTATGAATACATGTCTTAAGTGTTTTGCATATTTTCTGTTGTAGATCAATGGCACCTAGCAACCTTCCTCATTTGTCCACTTTTGCGTTGAGGTCGATCCTAGAGAAAGATAAACTTAATGGAACTAATTTCACCAACTGGTATCGTAATCTGAGGATAGTCCTCAAGCAAGAAAAGAAGGACCATGTTCTAGACACTCCACTCCCAGATGAGCCTGATGAAGATGCGACAGTCGCTGTCATGAATGCCCACCGTAAGGCTAGAGATGAGTCTACGGAAATTAGCTGTCTTATGCTTGCACACATGGAACCGGACTGGCAGCAGCAGTTCGAGAATGTTGAGGCCTACGATATGATCGAAAGCCTCAAAAGTATGTTCCAGGCTCAGGCAAAGACCGAGAGGTATCAAGTCTCTCAAGCTTTGCTTGGCTGTAAGCTCAAAGATGGCGATCCACTGAGTCCGCACGTGATCAAGATGACTGGTTACGTGCAGTCTTTGGATAGGCTGGGTTTTCCCATAAGCGATGAGTTCGCTACAGATATAGTTCTGAACTCTCTTCCTAGTGCATATGCTCCGTTCATCTCGAACTATCACATGCATGGTATGGATAAGAAGCTCACTGAACTACATGGGATGCTCAAGACAGCAGAGGCTGACCTCAAGAAAGGCACCAGTCAAGTGTTGATGGTGCAGAATAAGGCTAAGTTCAAGAAGGGTTCTTGGACTAAGAAGAAGAAGGCTAAGTCAGGAGGCAAAACTCAGGACTCTGTCCCGAGCGCTGCCTCAGGGACTAAGCCATCTCCTGCAGCTGGATCCACTTGCTTCTATTGCAAGACGGATGGGCACTGGAAGAGGAACTGCAGCAAGTTTTTGGCTGACAAAGCCAAGAGTGGAAGTGGGACTTCTAACTCAGGTACGCTTGTTTGTAATGTTATAGACATTTATCTTGCTGATGCACCTAACAGTTCATGGGTATATGATACCGGATCAGTAATTCACATCTGCAACTCGTTGCAGGGGCTGGTAAGAACTAGGAGCGTGGCAAGAGGCGAGGTTGATATTCGAGTCGGCAACAAAGCAAGAGTCGCTGCGTTGGAAGTCGGCACGATGCAACTTCATTTACCTTCAGGATTCTTAATGGAGCTGAATAATTGTTATTATGTTCCAGTGCTTAGTCGAAACATTATTTCTGCCTCATGTTTAATGAGACAAGGTTATGAGTCGAATATTAAGAATAATGGTTGTTCTTTATATTTGAAAGATATGTTTCACGGCTTTGCACCCGTCCTGGACGGGTTATTTATTTTGAATCTTGATAGTGAATCAGTCTATAACATAAATGTGAAAAGGTTAAAACCAAATGATCTGAATATGACTTACTTTTGGCACTGTCGGCTTGGTCATATAAGTTGGAAGCGCATGAAGAAGCTCCATGATGATGGGCTTTTAACTTCGTTCGACTTGGAGTCGTTCGAGACATGCGAGTCATGCCTACTCGGCAAAATGACCAAGACGCCTTTTGCAAGGAGTTGTGAAAGGGCGTCTGACTTGTTGGATCTAATACATAGTGATGTATGTGGCCCAATGAGCACGACAGCCAGAGGTGGTTATGAGTACTTCATTACCTTCACTGATGATTTGAGTAGATATGGATATGTCTATTTAATGAAACACAAGTCGGAAGCCTTTGAGAAATTCAAGGAATTCCAGAGTGAGGTACAAAATCAACTCGGCAAGAAAATAAAGTTTCTACGGTCGGACCGTGGAGGCGAGTACATGAGCCATGAGTTTGATGACCATCTAAAGAGTTGTGGAATAGTTCCTCAGCTTACTCCACCGGGTACGCCGCAGAGGAACGGTGTATCAGAACGGCGGAATCGGACCTTGTTGGACATGGTACGATCAATGATGAGTCGAACAGATCTACCTTTGTCATTTTGGGGATATTGTCTAGAAACTGCAGCGTTCACACTAAACAGAGTACCATCGAAATCGGTAGAGAAGACACCGCATGAGATGTGGACTGGCAAAAGGCCGAGTTTGTCTTTTCTTAAGATTTGGGGCTGTGAAGCATTCGTCAAGCGACTTCAGTCGGACAAGCTCACGGCCAAGTCGGATAAGTGTATTTTCGTGGGGTATCCAAGGGAAACCTTAGGGTACTACTTCTACAACCGAGAAGAGGGCAAAGTGTTTGTCGCTCGGAACAGTGTCTTCCTTGAGAAAGAGTTTCTCAGTCGGGGAGTCAGTGGGAGCACAGTGCAACTCGAAGAAATTCGGGAGGAACCTGCTAGAGGCGAGTCAGCTACAGTCTTAGAGGCTGAGCCGGTCGTGGTATCTATGCCGGTAAAAGCACCAGAACCACGGAGATCTGCTAGATTGCAAAGTGCTCGTGAAGTATTACTGTTAGACAGTGATGAGCCGACAACTTATTCGGAAGCGATGGTGGGATCTGATTCTGAGTCATGGCTTGGAGCCATGAGATCTGAGTTAAAGTCCATGGATGAAAATCAAGTTTGGACCTTGGTTGATCTGCCAGACGGTGCAAGACCCGTCGAGAGCAAATGGGTCTTTAAGAAGAAAACTGACATGGATGGAAATGTTTCTGTCTATAAAGCACGGCTTGTCGCGAAGGGGTTCCGACAGGTTCAAGGAGTTGACTACGACGAGACCTTCTCGCCCGTAGCGATGCTTAAGTCGGTTCGGATCATGTTAGCTATAGCAGCCTATTTCGACTATGAGATATGGCAGATGGATGTCAAGACGGCTTTCCTCAATGGAAATTTAACTGAGGACGTGTATATGATACAGCCCGAAGGTTTTGTCGATCCGGCTAACGCTGACAAGGTATGCAAACTTCAGAAATCCATTTATGGACTGAAGCAAGCATCTCGGAGTTGGAACATTCGCTTTGATGAGGTAGTCAAATCTTTTGGCTTCATCAAGAGCGATCATGATTCTTGTTTGTACAAGAAGTTTAGTGGGAGCAAAGTAAATTTTCTAATCTTATATGTGGACGACATATTATTGATGGGAAATGATGTCTTGATGTTGCAAGAAACCAAAGAATCATTGGAAAGGAGTTGGGTGAGGCAACTTACATACTGGGAATCAGGATCTATAGAGATAGATCTAGGCGGCTCATTGGATTGAGTCAAAGTACATATTTGGACAAAGTGTTGAAGAAATTCAACATGGAATCGTCTAAGAAGGGATTCTTACCGATGTCCCATGGTGTAAAGCTTAGCAAGACTCAGTGTCCTTCGACAACTGATGAGCGAAATCGGATGAGTGCGATCCCGTATGCTTCGGCAGTCGGATCCATCATGTATGCCATGATTTGTACTAGGCCTGATGTTTCCTATGCTCTAAGTGCAACAAGCAGATACCAGGCTGACCCTGGCGAAAGCCACTGGGTAGCAGTTAAAAACATCCTTAAGTACTTGAGAAGGACTAAGGACATGTTCCTAGTTTATGGAGGTGAGGATGAACTCAGTGTAAAGGGTTACACGGATGCGAGTTATCTCACCGACTCAGATGATTCTCGTTCGCAATCTGGATATGTGTTCGTGATGAACGGAGGGGCTGTGAGCTGGAAGAGTTCCAAGCAAGATACTGTGTCTGCGTCTACAACAGAGGCTGAGTATATTGCTGCCTCGGAGGCAGCAAAGGAAGCCGTTTGGATCAGGAATCTCCTGATTGATCTTGGTGTGGTTCAGGGCGCGTCCAATTCATTGGACGTATATTGTGACAACAATGGTGCTATCGCACAAGCCAAAGAACCTAGACAACACCAGAAGAACAAACATATACTCATGCGTTACCACCTCATTCGCCAGTTCGTCGAACAAGGTGATATCAAGTTATGCAAGGTACACACGGATGCAAACATTGCAGATCCGTTGACAAAGGCGCTACCACAGCCTAAGCATGAGGCGCACATGAGAGGTATGGGCATTAGATGTCTAGACATATGATGTCAAGATGATTGACTCTAGTGCAAGTGGGAGACTGTTGGGAATATGCCCTAGAGGCAATCATGTATGATGTAATTCCCAATGTATTCATAAATATTATTGAGTTGTCCTTGTTTGAACATCTGATATGTATCATTGAATATGTGATTTGATTGTGGAACTATGTATTCATGTTGTTCATACTAAATTGTCCTTAGTCATTGAGGTTGTGCTGGACACATAACCTAGACTAATGTGAAAGTTGGCTGATGACTCGGTTCCACTTGTCATGGGCATGGTGATGTCATTCCAGCTTACACGGACTCGGCTAAAGAGTTTAGCGAGTCGGACTGACCCATATTGAGATGCAACGAGTAGGTCGTCATTTGCATGTCTCAATCAATGTAATCCTTAGACCTGAGGTTATCGCACAATCCGAGTTGTGGATCACCAACTTAGGTTCTGTCAAACGTTGTTCCGTAACAGGGCAGTTATAAAGGCAGAGTTCGGGTTGACTGAGAATCAAGCTGTGTGATGTGGATAACCAAGATGGGATTTTGCCCCTCCGACTGGAGAGATATTCTCTGGGCCCTCTCGAGTGATATGATTCGGGAAGCATGGCCATGCGCGACTTGGTTAATTGTTAACTGGGTCGATCGACTAAGAGTTAGTCGGATGAATCGTATATCACAGATCGAGAAGAGAGTTGAACTATTAAAGGGATGACGATTAATCGCCTATAGTTTGACAAGGTATATCGTGAGGCAAAAAGGGACTAAGACGTATGTCACATTGGAAGGTACGTCGTCATGACTCGATGGTACTTGGGAGTCGGCACGTTCTGCTAGGAGCCGCTACCGATTGATCGATTGTGAGTCGGACTCCAATCGTGTCCAAGTCGCCATGAGCCTGTGGGGTCACACACTTAAGAGCGGGAGCAAGTATTTGGTTGGGTTGGACCCGAACTGGAATTGGGCTGACAATGCGAGTTGGACTCGCAGGATGGATGGGCCACAAGGCTTGGAGCCCACTTCCACTCGATATATAAGCAGGGGCGTGGGATGCCTAAAGGGCACGGTTTTTTCCACTCTCATGCGTTGAGAACCCTAGCCCGATTCAGTTCAACCGTCGCACCGGATCTAGCAGTCCGCCGCCGGAGCTCCTCCTCGCACGTGTGGATACCGGCAGAGGTGCTGTACGTTCAGCACTTCGACGATCGCGGGATTGGATCGGCTGGATCGGATCGAGGGACTGCACTGCATCAAGGCGCCGCATCAATAATCCGCAACTGCGCGTCTAGTGGTAATCCTCGTGGCCTTCTACCTCGGCTAGATCTTGGGAGTTCGCGTAGGAAAAGTTTTTGTTTATCTCTACGCGCCCCTTCACCAAGAGCTAACGTTCAGCGTCCCTCACGCGATGGCGAAGATACACAATCTCGTCAGAGCGACTGATCTCGACGAAACCAATGGAACCACTGGTCGAACGGGATAAGCCAATCAATGAGTCCAAACCCGACTATAAATAGTCGGCCACGCACTCGGGGGCTACTCCCATCGGGAGCGCTGATCGCGCACCCGATATTTCCCCTAGAAGCCTACGGCAAGACTTGACTTGCGACCCAGTTCTCCTCAAGTTGTCTCTGCTCCGCCTCTTCACGGAGGAAGATGATCCATCGGGCCGGTTGCAGAGTGCGATCCATCTGGGGTCGAATATCAATCGCCTCCCCGGGCATCACAGGTAGTTCATGGATATGGTCAAGATCCAAATTGGGATGCTTCACTAGGGCAAATGCCAACGCATGTTGAGCGCCCCTAATCATCAAACTCCGGGCAAAATCTTGTATACCGTGCCGCCGCAAAATTTCTGCATCAAAGCTTCGAGTCCAGCAGGCGGTCGACGCAGAGGAAACAAGGATTGAAACACATGCTCCAACGTCGATCGACAGGAGTCGGTGAAATCCCCTATCTGGTCGACATGGTCTTGCATCAATGCCAAAACTCGGCCCCTATCTCTGTCATACCAGAAGGACGATCTGTTCGACGTGCTCAGCCTGCTCAGTCGGGAGTTCACCCATTCGGACTCCGTTTGGGGATCAATTTGAAGTCCTGAAGCTTTAGAGTCAATAACGACAGCAGTTACAAAGAACACAGTCAATCGAAGGAAAGAAAGTCAGTTACCCGCCAGTTTCTCGCACATCGTCGACAACTCTTTCATCAGAAATTCTTCGCGGTCAGTGTCGGCTTTGGCTTTAGTTCGTTGCACGGCCACCTCCCGAGTAACCACCCCAAGTTTCTGCTCGAGACCCTTTAGCTGGTCTCTCAGTATCGTCGGGTCCAGAAGAGAAGCGGGGGAGGGCGCCGGAGTCGCCATGGTAGTAGAAATTGGCTGCGACTGCGCAGGAATGGCCTGGGCAACTGGTGTTTCGCGTGTTTCATTGTCATCGCTCTACAGCGCCAAACAAGACAAAAATGAAAATACATCTGCAAAAAGGAGGCCAAGAGGGATTCATGTTGCATCAAAAGAAGATATTGCAGGCACCATAATACAGAGACATCTTAACTGAAATCCTGGCGAAGTCAATACTACCAACTATTACAGTAAAACATAAACAAATTTCACGACGAAGGGCCAGCTCCACCTCGTCCGGAGCCTCCTGCGCGGATCGGACAGTTGCCGCGTTCAGCTGCTCGATCACGGTGGTGAATTTCTTCGCCAATTTGCGTCCCCGCTTGACAAAGCGCTTCAACTCGACGACTTGTCCATCAGTAGTCGTGGGGGTGCCATCAGCAACCTTCTGCAACAGCGCTTGGTCGAGTCCATGCGTGTCGTTGCGCGGGGCTCCGACACCGGGGGTGCGCCGGCACCCCCTTTTTAGGTTCGGCAGTGGGCTACGGGGATCGCTCCGGCGATTGCCGGCAGGACCAATGCAAAGCGCAAAAACACACCCTAGACACTACTCACGGGCACATGCACATGCTTTTTACCTAGGTTCGGGCCACCTTGCGGTGTAAAAACCTACGTCCTGCCTGTCTGAGCTTATATTACCGAGTAATCAGCTCTTTACAGGGTTGCCGGGGAAAGCCCCGGGGCAATCTCTTTTTGGCTAAGTGCTTTTTTTCTACTTCGGGCTACCACTGAAATCAACCCTAGACTGAACTGGAACCGGAACCGAACCCTTTGACCATGGGCGGGGGTCCTCCTTTTATAGCCAAGGGGATACCACAGGTGCCACGGTGCATGGTTTACAAGTGGCGAGCATGGAGCTAGGGAAACTCCTCGTTGCGCTGGTATGCATGCATGAATGCAAACTCCGCTGCTAGGGTCTAGAGCCTAACAAGTAGGATTGGACAGCCACTGTTTGCTTGACTAGACGGGTAACTCCCTTCCGGTCGGCTCATTTAATGCGCCGTGCGCTTCACTCCTCACTCTGGCAAGTCTGCATACTGGGGCGTCTGGCGCACGCCCACGTGGCGCCACTGCTCTGCTCGCTCGGCCCCGCCCTTACGGCGGGAGCCTGCGCCCGGGAACCTCTCCTTCCAGCAAGTGACTTCCCGGGAGGTGCCCAGGCGGGAATATTCCCCGAAGCCCCGCTAGCCTTTCCGGGTTGGTGGCTTGCTGGGTAGCCTGTTCGCTACCGCTCGGGGCGAGAACCTCCCGGGAACCCAGCGATGCGACCCACGCGTCGTGCAATGGTGGCACCCCGGGTGCCACTGGTGCGACAATGCGCAAGCGAAAGGATGAATGCCACCTCAGCACCTACCTGGGTCTGCGCCCGAGTGAAGTCTTCAAGAGGATCTTCACCGTCTGTGGCGACCCAGACCCGTAAGGATCCGGAATCTCCGTGTATTCTGTACTAGTCCCTGGATCAATAGCTAGTACACACAGTCCAAGATGAAATACAAAAAACACATGTCTTTTTATTAACGATAAACAATAATCCAGAGTACATATTTTATAATACACAACGGAAAAATCAAATTGAACACCAATGAGTCCATCAACGCCATAGGCTTGTTGAGTATAGACCCGCGACCCTGCGTAACCTTTCTTCATACGTCAACATCTGCACATGATAGGTGTAGCTCAGTACATTGAATGTACTTGCAAGTAGATACCTGTGTGGTTAGGAGAAATGCAAATACATGCTTAAGGATAAGTCCTAAATAGGCTTCTACGGTTTCTTTTGCAAAAGGACAGTTTTGGAGTTTGAAATAATCATAATACTTTTTCTTTAGAAAACTCTATCTCTAGAATTTTGTAGAAAATAGTTTTTGAAAACTAATATGTCAAGTGGAATCTGCACCACAAGACTTAACTCTGTGATCTGCCATCAGTGCTTCGATGACTCTCAAAGCTTTCCCTTACTATGCATTCTGGGTCAAACTGACACTTGCATAGTAACCCTGACTCATTCTGTGGATACTTCCATCGAGTAGAAACTCATTCTGTGGATACCATCGAGTCAAAACAGTTTTTGGTTTTTGAAAACAAAACTAGAAGATCTCCTCTTGACCAGACTTAGTAGCTCAATTCGCCCGTAACCAGGGGCATGACTAATCGATTAGATTGACACTTTGCAGAGGTTTGTACACTTTGCCCACCAGACAGAATCAGTCCAAAGTGTTGCCTAACGACAATCGTGCGCAACAGGTAAAGATTGTGACGAAATCTTTCACTAGAAGCCCACTATACTTAATCCTGGCACCGCCTGCCCCATATGAGCACATTGGCCCCTCTCCAGATGACGATACCTAAGTAAGGGTTTCCCGCTAGTTACTCGACTAAGCCAGAGCCATAATAGCAAGTGGTTGTATAGGTAAGCTTTTGGGTTCATTGGAAAACACTTGAACTTTTTGATACTGGACGATGGTCCCCACCGAAAATCCTGAGCATCTGCAGAGCCGAACTGGATGCTGCCCTTGTCGACAACCAAAAATGGTCTCAGACATACCATTCCGCCCAGTGGAAAACATTTTTGGGTTTTATTTTGAAAATATTTTTTGAAAACACTCTTGCTCATAGCATGAGACTTTCTTTTCGAAATTTTTTGTACCCGCCTGATACAATATATAGCGAGCAAGTTTGAAAACATACATACTATAATCTTAGGGTAATTGGTGGCATGACAAACAACCTGTAGGCATACTACATAGGTCATAACTAATAATTTGCAAACGCATTTTGGAAATACTTTATAGAGAATAAGACCTACATATGAATTCTTACAATTTGTAGAACAAACTTGCCTTGGCCTGTGTTGATACAAACTTCTTCTTCACGACATTCGGTACAATCACACTCCGAATCATCTATCGTGAAGAACAAATAACAACAATAACCACATTGTTCGATAACTCCAAATAAATCCAAATGAAGAACCAAAAGTGATAATCAACGATTATCTTTATTGCTAAAGCATAGGATAGGGTTTTAGAAAGAATGGATATGGTTTGATAGGTATTATAACTAAGGAATAAATACTAAGCCCTTAATATCCCACATGTTTTATTTATGAAAACATGAACAATGCACATCTCACGATTCAACTAAATTATGGCAAGATATGCAAGATTATGACAAAGCTATCATGTAAACTATGCATCTTAGGTGAACATGATAGATAATAGAAAGCATCAAGTTAATTGTTGTTCTAGCATGCTATGCTGCTGTTATTTAGTTAAATTAATTAATTTGAATGCATCTATGCAATGCAAACACAACTATACATTTAATTTATCAATGCAAATTGATAAAGCTACATGAGAGTTAATTTTATTAGTTGTTGCTTATTAACATGCAAAGGCTAGTTATGACATAAACCTCATGATGCAATTTATAGGTATGAAAATAGATTTACACAAACTACTTTAGTGATACCCAGACCTAGAAAAGATAGATAAAGAACCTAGAGTTTATGATAATCAAGATTAGAAAATAATCTCTAAGTTGTTTGGGACAATATAGAGAAAGGAAAACTAATCTAAATGAGTTGAAGACAAGGACATGTTTGATCAGATCATAACATGTGATAGATGCAAAGGAAACTCGGATTAGAAATAAGAAACTTGGATTAGAAATCAATACAAAAGGCTAGGATTGAATTGGAGTTGAAACGGTGAAGTTCTGGCTGTTAACAGATACAAACTACTATGGATCATGGGATACTGTAGATGAAGATTAAAAGGTGCACAAAGGGGTTCAGAATGTGGGGTTTGATGTATTATTGTCAATACAGAAAGAATCATCTAATTTGGAGCAATGGATCAAAAGATAGGGACTTCGAAATACAGGTAATCAATGTTTCAACACAGATAGCATGTAACAGTGTTAACAGATAGCAACTTCGGTTGACGATGCACTAGTGTAGATGATACAAAACTTGTGCAATAAGTAAACTGATGTGTAGAACATGATGTAGTAGATAATGTTCTGAAGGTTTGAGACCAAACGGATCTATGGAATATTCTACACGAATTTTGAAACATGGCTAATCCAGAAGCAGGATGCTGTGAATAGCAACTTCAGATAAATATTAACTACTGAAGATAATCCATACGGGGCATGCAAACTGATCTAATATTTAGAGCACGACGTGGTATAAGCATAGCAGAAAGAATCGGCTAAATAGGATTTACGGTTGACAATCTACAAGCTACCGAAGTAGGCTAAGCAAAACAGACCGCAACTCGAAAACAGAGCAAGAAAGCTCACCGGAGAAGATGAAGTTCGCCAGAGTTGATGGGATTCGGCGAAACAAAGGTTTTCGAAGACAAGGCTGTGGTGGATGGTGTTCTAGGCGTCGATAAAGATCTAGTGGAGTTGGTGGCTTGGGTTAATTTGGGGCGAGATGGTAGGAATTGCTTGCCAGAGTTTGTGTGGAAACGGCGACGAAACTTGAGATTGGTGGCAAGACTGACTGCGGCTTCGAGCTAGGTTTCGAGGGATTGGTCAGGGATCTCGAGGGCGTCAGGTTGGGGGTATTTATAGGGCGCGGGGCGCTCGGGATAAGGCCAGCGGCGGGGATCAGTTTCGCTTAAAATTCGAATGAGATAGAGTCCGGGATGGTTTCAATCTTGTTGGGGTAGATTCCTTGACGTGAGGGTCACGAATTAGAGCAGAAAACGCGAAGGAAAACGGTTCAGATTATGGACTCAGAGGTGGTGGCGGCCATGGATTCCGGTAGGAGCTTGGGCTCGGGCCGGGGAAGGTTGGGCGCGAGGCAGGAGAGGCACGGGCTGGGCTGGCGGCGTCCGGTGGCGAGGTGCGGAGGAGGCCAAGTGGCGCGGCAGCCAGCTAGGGCGAGCTGGGGCAGAGCTGGCCGTGGAAGGCCATGGAGGGCTGCTGCAGTACATGCAGAGAGGTAGAAGAAAGAGAGGAGAGAGAAGAGAGAAAAAGAAAAAGAGAGAAAAGAAAAGAAAATAAAGAGAAAAGAATTGGGCGGACGGATGAGAGATGGATGGCTGAAATTAGAACTTACCCATTCGGAGCACTTAGGTGGAAACGAGTTTCAGTAAAATACGTCTCCTCGCAGGGAAAACGTACTCCGCGGAAGAAATAGAAAATGAAATAAAAGAAATAGCTTTTCTCAATATCTAAATCGTCAGAAATTCACATAAGGCAAATAAAATACCAAACGGATTCGGAAAAAATCCTGAAAATTCCAGGAATGCTAATTAACTGTTTAGAACGCAAGAAAAGTAATTTCCTCATGGAATAAAATATTTCAATAGGTTTTATTGCACATGAACGTCAAATAAATTCCAAATAAATCCAAAAAAAAATATACCTACGTTCCAATAAATTGCCAAAGGGTATGTAACACAAAATAAAGATTAGGTGTATCAAATTGAATGTTCTCCAACTTTATAATCTGGAAAGTCACATTATTCATTCTCATTAACAAATGGACAAGTGTTGGAAAAAAAAATCATATAATTGATTTTAACGCCAAACCAAGAACATGCAGAGTTTTGAAAATGTTTTCCCAACTATAGGATGGTCATGTTATTCCCTCTTTTAACATTTAATAAATGTTGGTAAACTTTTGAATTGATTCAAAAATTCCAATGATGCTCTCGAATGGTCATGGCATCCAAATTGGAAGTTTAGGATACCATAAATGCTTTATCGGATAATTCCAAAAGATATAGGATTTATTTACTCTCTTGAAATCCCATGTAATAACATAAGATGCAAAAATGGATCCAAATTAAATACTTTTGAATTCGTAAAAATCTTTCAACCATGTGATATAATTTGGATAGTCATATTAATCCACTCTTTTTGTTATAAAGTTCAAACATGGTGATAAAAATTCAAACAAGTCCTGAAAATTTTAAATTCTTCAGAAATTCTCAACCAAAATATGTTCAAATCGAACAAATTAGATAAAACAATTAATATTAATTAACATTCCAAAATGGGAAAATTTTGGGATGTTACAAACTAACCCCCTTAAACAGAATCTCGACCCCGAGATTCAACGAGGCTAGAGGAGAAAGTTCACTCGTCACTCACTAGGAATCCTTATTACCTGTTTTCTCTCGCAAGGTTAGGATGGGTTTCTTCTTTCTGTAAAATATCCAAGTGGTGATTCATTCCTTCTCAAGGGGTGAATGTTGCATTGTAGGTTTGCCATTCTTGAGCTTTATGGTCCAAGCCACAACTAGAGAGGTTTATTGGGTGCTTCTCGGAGTTGCGTACTAACTTCTTGTATGCTTCATGTTCACTCCAAGAATCATGTTGGCTTCCTTGTGATTTCAAAACTAGCTGGACATGGCTTGAGCATTGTCCTGACTTTGCTCACCAACTGCTAGGTTTTCAGACAGGGAAGAATAGATCTAAATGGGGAGGAAAGCGTCTACTACTCAAAACAACGTCTACCGTGAGTAACTATACACCCTGGGGTTATTACCTATCAAGGTCTGCTTGAAAACTTGCATATCTTTAGGACTTACTCCATTGGAATCTTCAGAAATCCTTGTTGCAATCTTAATCCTCAACTTGATATACTCAACTACTTGGTTAACTCTAATTCTTTTGAAAAGGAATGGGGTGTTTGCAGTTCTTTCAAATAGGTGAGAATGAAAGAATAGATGAGAATAGAATACAAGAGTTTTCATAAATAATTTCTTTTGAGAATAAGTCCTTAAGGTCTTTCCAAAACTAAGGGTCACGGCCTACAGACAACATGAGCTCTGATACCATCTGTGGCGACCCAGACCCGTAAGGATCCGGAATCTCTATGTATTCTGTACTAGTCCCTGGATCAATAGCGAGTACACACAGTCCAAGATGAAATACCAAAAACACATGTCTTTTTATTAACGATAAACAATAATCCAGAGTACATATTTTATAACACACAGCGGAAAAATCAAATTGAACACCAATGAGTCCATCAACGCCACAGGTGTTTGCCACGAAGAGAGGACAGTGAGCCGAGGGAATCTGCGCCAAAGTCATGTCATTCGAAGAAATCAAAGGGGAAAGGACACAACGTCAGTTACCATTGAACTCACCAGATAGCGCGTCGATGGCAGCCGACAGTTGTGTCTTCAAATCGTCATCTCGAGAGGCAGCTTCTTTCCTCTCGAGTGCCAAGCTCTCCTGCGCTTCCAGTTTGGCCTGTTTGACAGCCGCATCCACCTCAGCACGAGCAACAGCTAACTCCTTGGCAGAATCAGCAACTAGCTGCTCGTACTTCGACCGCCACTCTTGACTATTACCAACTGCCACGTCACGTAGTCGGTTGGCTTGTTTCGTCAAACCTACAAAAACAGGCAGGGTTATTAGAAGCCAAGTCCGTACAGACACCAGAGACATGGATTAAGTTCAAGTTCAAATTCATACCATGGGCGTCAGCAGCGGCCTCTTTCGCCCGTGTCAGCTCTAGGCATAGTTGCTGGTTTTCCTCCTCCAGTACTAGGTAGCGGTCGCCAAGGTCCACCAACCTTTCAACAAAAGGCTGCAATAGAAAGAAAATACAAGAAACAATTATGAGTACGAAACGATGTTTCAACTCAACACTCCCATCGGGAGCATACTCACATGGTTTTCCAGAGTCAAGGCCCCAATACGAAGCTGGGATGCTGAAGTCGACGGTTGAGCAGCAGTCGGAGTCGGTGCCGTCTCGGGAAGCTTGGCGGGCGAGTTCCTCGCCGGTGAAGAATCTCGCACCTCGCATCGAGCCAAGGAGGCACTCGGCTTCGAGGGACTCAGAGCTAGAGAAACGGCACGAGAGTTCTTGGCCACGGCGTTACCATCACTGTGGATTTCAGCTGCTTATTAACTCGGAAAGAAGAATTCTAAACTAATAAAGGAACTAGTCTCTAAATTTACCTGGAGGAGCCACTCGATGACACATCAAATATGCGAAGGCGTCCTTTCAGCTTGACGGTGACCTTGGCCTTCTTGGTCAGGGGAGCCGACGGAGACGGTGATTGGAGCTTCGGTTCGTCGGACACGGCCATGGCACTCGACGGGATCATCTCCTCAGGCACCTCATGCTGATGAGAGTCTCCAATCGACTGCTCCGCTTCACTCGACCGACCGTGCTTGCGCGACTGATGATCGTCTTCCTCCTCATCCATGTCGTCCTCGTAAAGGGCGTCGGAGTTGGAACAATCGACCGTCTCATCATCATCAGCTGGCACCCCTTCGTCCAGTGGAGGCTGGCTCGTAAGCTCCGGGTGGCCCTGCAGCATCACTTTTCAATATAAACTAACTCGGAAGTTTCAAAGTAGTAGGTGGCGAGTGAGTAAGGAAAGGTCACCTCCTCACGCGACCGGTCGGGTCCATAAGGCGGCAGAGGCGACTCCAAATCTTCTAGGGTGACCTCTTTTCGGGTGACCACCCCTACTCGAGTCAGAAGGTCCTCATCCGACAAATCTTCAGCACAGATGCGAGTGGAGTCTGACGACCCCGAGTACTCCCACATGGAGTGGGCTCTGGCCTGGATCGACTGAATCCGTCTCTTCATGAAGAGGGCGATGAGTTGCACACCACTCACTTCCTTCTCCAGAGTCTGTTGAAGCTCAGCCACTTGCTTTAGCAGAACGGTAGCCTCTACATCTTCTTCAGCTGTTAGCTCGTGATTCCAAGACTTCAACTTTCTGACCTGAGCGGAGGCAGAGAACTCGGGTAGACTGAAGTCCTTGCCGTCGACTGGCTCATCTTGGAGATAAAACCATCGAGTCCTCCACTGCTGCACTGACTCGATTTGGTGAAGGGAGAAGTACTGGACATCTCCGCGGACTTGGATGTTGGCGCCGCCGGTCTTGTAGATCCGGTCGCCCTTACCCTGCCGCTTGATGATGAACAGTTTCTTCCACAAACCCCAGTGCGGTTCCACGCCCAAATAGCACGCACAGAGCTTGATGAAGCACGCAATGTGAAGGTAGCTATTGGGCGTCTGATCGTGCATCTGAAGCCCGTACACTAGCAGCAGCGCATGGAAGAAGAAGTGGGCAGGAAGAGAGAGACCGCGAATCACGAAGTCGTAGAACACAACTCTCTCCCCAGGCTTGGGACGGGGAGTTACCTCGTTGCCCGGGACACGGACCTTGCCGGAGTCCTCGCCGGGAATGAGCCCATGCTTCCGCATCACCGAGAGATGACACGCCATGATCCCGGAGCGTTTCCATTCCCCGGTCTTCTTGTCACCGCCGGGTGCGGCCTTGGCAGCTTTCTTGGATTTCTTGTCCAAGGCGGGGGGAGCGTCGCGACATGCCCTCTTGCCGTCAGCAGCAGCACTAGCGCCGACGGCGGAGGAGACCTTCTTTCTGCCCATGGCGGGGATCGCGCAATGGCAGTGATGGAGGAAGTAGGAGCAAGTGCGAAGGAGCGAAGGCTAGGTTTCGGGCAAGAGAACAGAGCGCAGAAGGAGAATGAAGAGAAATGGGGGAGACCAGGGGTGATTTGAGGAAGGAAGAAGACGATTGGTAACGGCACGAAGCGGAATCACCGCCGCACGATTTAGGATGGTGCCACGTGCATCACATCCTTGTATGACACGTGGCCCCAGCGGTAATGAACTGTTCCCCCTTCCGTTGGTTCAGGAACCCACTACAGCTATGATTGCGCCTAAAATCTCGCGCACGTCGTATGGTCAAATCAGACTGATCACATCCACAGTACTCAATTCAGTCTGCGCTCCCATCGACTGCCCATATTATTTAAATCACAGCATCAGCTGAGACGTCAAGTCAAGTTCTAGAAATCTCGGGATTGCCACCCGACGGTAAAGGAACTCGAAGTGTATCCCATTCATGGGCACTCGACAACGATATCTCGGTCACACAGACTGCGAAACAAACCCGAAGCCACGTTCACAACGTGAAGGTCCGACCCGATGGTTTTGAATTGGGCCTGGAAATTAGCATAATCTGGCGATTCCAGACTATCCATGCGCTTGCATGAAGAAAAGATCCCAACGGACGTGTTGGTTGATCGCCTTACAGTACTAGATTTCGAGTCTGTAAAACCCCCGGCAGATTTGACTCGAATACCGCTAGCTATCTAGGCTCGAGCCTGGGGACTCGAGTGCTGATGTATGCTAACAGAGTTTTTGCCCCGGCACAATTAACTAGACTCGACCGATCGAGTATTCCAGGCGCGTTATGCAACCATTCCACACAGTATCAGTATAAAACACAGAAATGCTCTGTGGCTTCTGAGTCACAAGCTAGGGATTTCCTCAATACAGGTTTGATAAACGTTCGAATCTGTCGGAGCACGGGTCTCCGGCACCAGGGATGCCGAGCAGCCCCCTTTTTTGGTTTGGTGGAGGGCGAGGTGATCGCTCCGGCGATCGCCGGTATGGCGATGGCCACGAAGTGTAGACACGAGAGTTTACCCAGGTTCAGGCCACCCGGAGGTGTAATACCCTACATCCTACTTGGGAGTTGTATTTCTTAGTATGAGTGTTACAGGATACCACAGGTGCCTGTGCATGCAGTGTGACATTTTTCCCAGACGTGTGTCACAGCCACATGAAGTACAACTTTGCTCATCCATGCTGGACGCCATGCAGCACCCGGTCCACTTGTAACATCACAAAATTTCAAACCTTTACATGTGCATTGCATCCATGAGCATCATGCCACAAATGCATGTTTGAATTCAAATTTGAATCTCAAAAGTCTTTAAAAGATTTGGTTTACACCCATTTGAGCTTTGGATTTTCAAACCATTAAGGTTCAAGTATAAAAGGGGTTTATTGCAAATATGAGCTACCCCATAGTTTTTGGATAATTATTTGGAGTTGAAAACGTATTTTATTTTAAATAGATATATGGCCCTAAAGGCATTTATAGGGCAAATGTATTTTTACATATTTTATTTTGAAGAGAAACTACTTCCAAAAGTTGTATCTTGGTAGAACATGATTTTACAAATTTTCTGAAATTTGTTTGGACCAATTTGGAGTTCAAACACAAAAGATATCAAAGAAATGAGAAAAACAAAAAAAGAAAAGGCCTAAAAGAAAAAAAAAAGGGGGTAAACCGGACCGGCCCGGCCAAAATGGGCCGAACAGGCCCAGTCTGACCGCGCCCGACCGGCCCAGACCGCCCGGTCCACGCGCGCGCGCCCGCAGTCGCTGACAGGTGGGGTCCACCTGTCAGCTGCGTCTTCCCCGAAGGAAAGCGCCACCGTCCCCGCGCGCCGCTGCAATCTCCTCCTCCGGCCTTCCATTTTCATGCCCGAGCACGCCTTTAAAATCCCCGCGACCCCTCTGTCTTTCCCCCTTGTTTCCCCATCCAATCGCGCCGCCAGGCTGCCCCGATTTCTCGCCGGAGTCCGACCGCACCGCCCGCCCGTCTTCGTCCTCGGCGCCGACCCCGCCGTCCCCGACCGCGCCCCCGTCTCCATCGTACCGCGCCGCGTCTCCCCGTGAACTCCCCGCGTCACCAGCCTCGTCGGAGCACCCCGCCCGCCGCCCGCCCGTGGCCGCGCCGCCGTCCGCCGACCGCGCCGCCCGCTCGTCCCGTCCTAGGCGCCAACCCGCGCCGCTCGAGCTCCCGCCGACCGCAGCCCCCGTCTCTGCCGTGTCGCGCCGTCATCGCCCGTCACTTCCCCGTCGCGCCCCGACGCCGGAGCACCCCAGCGCCGCCCCGCCCGCGCCGCGCCGCCGCCGGTTTCCGTCGCCGAAACCCTAACCCGCCGGTGAGCTTCCCCCGATCGATCTCGTCCGTCCATCCATCTCCAACGGTGTAGATTAGATCGTCCTTATTCACTTAAACCGAACCGGTACCAACGAATAGGAATGCGCCACGTGGCACCCGATTTTATAAAATAAAAATGTAATTTTAATCCCCCGGAATTAATAAAAGGCACTTTTGCAGATAGGCCCCTGTAACTTCAAATGATCATAACTTTAAATCTGTTTGGCCAAATTTAGTGATCCACACCTTTTTGGAATCCTTAGGAAGTGTAGAATCTTTTGGCACTGTCCAATTTCAAATTTGAATATTTGAATCACATTGAAATTACAGATTAGGGTTTTATGCCATTTAAATCATAACTAATTATTTAGAAGTCCTTTTTGAATGAAACCAGTGCCCAAAATTTTGTTTTAATGTCCTCTATCCAATGGGGCAGAGAAATAAATATTTTGAATTAAATTGTTTTGCAGATGCAAATAAAACCTCATTTTAGGATTTAAATCCTAACTTTTGCTTTTGCTTAAAAACCCTAATTACCTGTGTTTAATTCTCAAGGCATTGGATCAGCAGATCACCCAAATAAAATAAACCAAACTCATGTCACATGTTTTGCATTGCATCATGACATACATATTCTTTTGCTTGTATGGTGTGTTTATGTATGTGTATGTTTGCCTGATTGTATAGTTTTCTCAGAGAGCGAACTGTGTGATTGTGAAGAGTGTCTGAATACCAACTACTATCAAGGCAAGTTCACTTTGACCATCATCCTATTACTTTATTATGCACTAGATTTTATTAGTTGCATGGTTAGGATTATTATTGTATCTATGCTAGCTATGATCCGTCGTAGTACTATAGGATACCCTTGGCCATGACTTCACCACCAATTGCCATCGTAGTAGTAAAATGCTATGGTATGATAATATACGAGGGTGGTATTATTATAATGTGATACTATTGAATTACAATATGGTTTTTCCTAGTGTATGGCAAAACAAGTAATTCAATGAACCGTCCTGGGTGGGCTGCTTTGAGTATTCGGATGTCGTGACGTCAGGTCCATTTCTATGGGGCCCGCTGAGTCGTCTCTCTGTGTGATTCGGGAGCGTCCATGGTCGTCTCCCCGTGCGATTCGGGGAGCGCCTGCGTCACAATATGGGATGCCACCCGGGATAACCAGAGACTGGACTAGTTTCCTGTTTAGTAGCTTCCAGTACAACCACATGGTATTATGGGCTCTGCCAGGATGGATGTAAGAAATATGAACCTGGATCCAAGGTGACATCGGTATGTAGCAGTGTAGGTTGGAACGCGTCCCTCAGGTGGTTTGGGGGAATATGTTCTGAAAATCCTGTAATCGATGCCGTTGCTACTCTACCCTGAGGACAGCAAGGGATTAACACGTCGATTTCTTGTGGGTAAAGTGTACCACCTCTCGAGAGTGTCAAACTAAGTACTTAGCCGTCTCCCCGGTTACGGATAATTATGAGCAACTAGATATTGGAGCTGTAAGGAAAGTCTCACTCATTCAAATTTCCTAATAAAATGAATGGTTTGAACTGGGTAGGAGCATTGATGTTTCTACTCAATGTGCCTAGGTTAATAGGAGCATGGGTGTTTCTACCCCGTGTCCAATAGAATTCAAAACTATTTGTCTAAAAATGATAGGATTTGAATAATGATTCTTTTATGCAAAATAGCCAAACCCCACCTAGCCAAACTATGCATGTACTTGGTAGGTCCTTTATAACTCTCGTGAGCTTGCCAATACATTCAAATGTATTGACCACGTAGTGGCTGCAATTAATAATGCAGGTGAAACCGACGATGAGTGAAGTTCGTCGTTTTGTCATGGGTCATGTGCTTACATTCCAACATGCTCTCACCTTGGAGTAGTGTGGCCCTTATGTTCTACCCTTTTCCGCTGCAGTATTTTGAAATATTGTTTTGTGATGTTGAAACAGTGTTTGTTTTATGCTGGCCCCAGAGGTCATGCGAGGTTGTAAGTACTATTAAATTCTGGATCGTGCGATGTAATAAAGTAATTTGACCTTTGCTTCTGTATATTTCATCATGAAACTGTGTGTGCTAGTGAGTCGATCCAGGGACTAGCACAGTAAGCACAGAGATCGAACCCTTGGTGAAGGGGGATCGCTTCACCACTGTACACGGTAGAAAAAATGGTTCGTAGGGTAGTCGCCCTAACCTTGCTAAGCAAGCCTAGGCCTGCTGATTAGACTCCTGTTGGTGCATTAAATGCACAGCGCCCGCCGTCTCGTCCTGTCTTGACTGTTCTTGCAGGCCCCGCCTGCATACCCGAGCGCGGGTTGCTGGGGTGCCCCTTCCCGGCTAGCGCACCTGCTAGTTGCCGGGAGGCGTTCCTTCAGCTTCCCGGGACCGGGGTTCCCGGGGGCTTTTGGTACTCAGCCCTTAGCTTCACCTTCACCAAGGGTCGTCTCCTCGAGGCAGGCCTCTCGGACTCATCGCTTCCCGGGAGTTCTTCCTGACGGGACTTCGTCACTGGCGACCCACGCGTCTCGTATTAGTGGGACCCCATGGGCCACTGGTACGACAGTAGCCCCCGTGCATGGGCCGGCAGCCTTGAAGCTTCCAGCAAGTGCTATCCTCGGTCGGTTGGTCGGCTACGCCCTATCCAACGCGTGGGTCCCAAGGGGGAACCCCCCTGGCACCCGGCCTCACGGGCCGCATTTATAGTTCCACTCCTCTGAGCGAAACGGTCGGGCGCACGATTTCGTGCCTTATCCCTCTTAGTCACCAGAGGGTTAAGGCCATGTCGCGCACCCCCCCCTCTTAATCCCCGATTCTTTAGGGCACTTTATTACCGATCGTGGGGGTGTCCTTTGCGGCCCGCCAGCCCCGATAAATACCCAAGGCCGGCGGCGGGCACTCCCCATTGCCTCTTGCTTCTACCATTGCCTCCTCCCAAGCTCTCCGCGCCCCCAATTCCGACCAGACCACCTCTCCACCTCCGCCGATGTCTTCCAAGGGTCAGAACCATCCCAAGGTGAGCACCAGCAAGGGGGAAAAGCGCGAGAAGGCCAGTAAGAAGGGGCTGTCAGATAGGGCCCGGAAGGATGAGGAAATGCGCGCTAAGTTCGCCTTCTCCCCCCCCCTCCCCGGGTACAACAGCTAGGGGGTCGACAAGTTGGTCTTGCGCTGGCCACCAAGCACAACGAGTACGGGCCGACGCGGATTCTCCCCGTCGGTGCGGAGCACGACGGGCAGTACTTCCGGATCTTCGGGAGGTTCATCCTTGCCGGGTTCGTGCCGCCACACTCCTACTTCCTTTCAGCCATCATGGAGACCTACGGGCTCATCATGGCGCAGCTTCACCCCACGTCGTTCTTCACACTGGCTGTCTTCCAACACCTCTGTGAAGCGCTCATGGGGGTGATGCCGTCGGTGGCATTATTCCGCCACTACTACTACCCGAGGGTGGAGAAGAAGGCTCCCCTGTCCTCAGGGGTTGTGTTCCGATTCCGCGACAGGATCAAGTCGGAGTTCATCGAGCTGGGGAAGAAAAAGATCGAGCACGAGTGGCGCCGCGACTGGTGCTAGGTGCGCACCGACGAGCTCCAAGAGTTCCACGAGGAGCTCCTCGGGCCTCCGAAGGACTCTGACTACTGGACGCTCCGCGACCAGAAGGACGAGGAGCTGGCCCCAATATGTGCGAAGATCAAGGCGCTCCGTGAGGCTGGGCTCACGGACACGGATGTGGCGCGCCACTTCATCGGGAGGCGCGTGGCTCCCCTACAGCGGCGCTCACATCCGGCATGGATGTACACCGGGGCCGGCTGTAGCGCACGGACCTCCTCCCGGGGGAAGTGCAGTTCTGGGTGAAGGGCATCACCGGCGAGGACGACCTTACAAGCTGCCCCCGCTTGGACCGCACCCGCTCCACGCCGGGATCCCGAACCCGGGAGCCCGGGATCTCCCGCTCTGCGACGAGTGGGGGATCGTGGAAGACCCCTCGGCGCAACCCTCCCCCCCCCCCCCCCCCCCGCGCAGCCCAGGCCCCAGAGGGGCAAGGAGCCGGCTGCCGACTCGGGGAAAGGGGGCCAAGGCCAGGCCCTGGGCGTTGAAGGAGACCTCAGCGACGACGACGACGACGCTCCCCCGGTAGCCGGCGGGGTCGCGTCGGAGGAGGCCGACGAGGAAGTCGATATCTCCCTGGTGAGGCGGTCCGCGGCGGAGCGAGCGGGCAGGCAGGAGGCGGGCCCGCAGCCTCAGGAGCCTCACGGCAACGCGGGGGCTGGGGCCTCCGGCGGCAGCGATGCGGCTGCAGCAGCCACCCCGACCATCCCAGCGGCGCCAACAGCTCTCCCCGTGCGAAGCGGCCCTCCGGCGAGGAGCATCCTGGCGGACAGGGTGCTCAAGCTCAAACCGGCGGGGTAAGTTCAATGTTGTCCAAAACGCTTTTGATTTCACAAAGTTTTTTTGTGCGCCTGACTAACTTGTTCTTGTTCTTTTCAGTTCGTCGAGGAAGAGGGGGCAGACCAGCACGTCGCCGGCAGCCCCGACCAAGAAGCCCCGCCCGGCATCGGGCGGTGGCGACGGAGACGCCGCTGACGCGGCTGCTGTGACAGCGGCAGCGGCCGCTAGGGACCCGAGGGTCCCCGATTCGAGCTCGCAGGGCTCCGACCCGGCGGTAGGTATGTGCGAGTTCCCACCCTTCCTTTATTCACCTGCTTCGTCTCCCGTACTTGACGTAGGTGCTCTTTGTGCAGTTGCCGGGGAGGTTCCGGCTGCGCTCGCGCCCACAGATGTGCGGGTAATCGACCTCACCGGTGAGGTCGATGACGATGCTCTGGCGGAGGTTGCCTCCGTCGGAGCCCTTCAGCAATTGGCCATGGCGCCCACTGGGGCCGTGACTGCTGCCGCAGGTGACGCCACGCAGGGGGCGCCATCAGAGGCGGGTGACACGGAGCAGCCTCCGCCAGCCGGAGCAGGCAGCTGTGCCCTGGAGAAGCCCCCGAGCCCCCAGCCTGCCCCTTCGGGCGGGAAGGGAGCAGCGGGCTTCTCCAGGCCGAGGGTGCCCTGGAGAAGCCCCCGAGCCCCCAGCTGGAGACGGCTGCTGCAACGGCAGCCGAAGCCTCAACGCGCCGGGAGAAGGAACTACAGGACCAGGCCCGCTCCTGGGAGCATGAGCTTGCGGGGCAGCTCAAGGCCGCCCAAGATGCCGGCTCGTCCCTTCAGGGCGAGCTCGACACGGTGCGACAGGAACTCCGGCTGATCGACGACGACAACACCAAGAAGGCATCCGAGATTGGCAGGCTGAAGTCCATGTGCCGCGAGCACAAGCGGCAGGCCTAGAAGGCTCGCGGTGCGTGCACCGAGCTGCGGGCCCGCAGGACAGGGGAGGACGGGGGAGGTGGCCAGGCTGAAGAAATTGGCGGATTCGGCGGTGGAAGCGCTGTAGGGATTTGACATTCCCGTGGCTTCCTTCGATGGGGCAGACATGGGGAGCTTCACTTCCTTCTTTGCTGACTTCGTCTGTCAGTTGAGCGGCCTGCAGAGCTGCGTGACAGCCTTCGGGGATCGGCAAGTCGGCCTTGCGGCCGAGTAGGTCGCCGAGCAAATTCTCACCCGGGTCCACTCTGCCCACCCTGACTTCCCATTCGAGTCGGTCTTCGACGCCTGGTCGGACGAGGAAGAGGCCAAGACCCATCGGGAGGTGGTGCAGGGCGTCGTGGACGAGATGGTGGCGCGGATGCAGGGCAAGGTCGATGAAGATGAAGCCGCTGCTGAGGAGGTTGCCGGAGAAGCCCTCGATGCCGTGGATGCACCCGACACCGACGTAGCCGCCCCGGGAGCACCTCCCGCATGATTGTCTGTTGTTTTTTTATTTTCCTGCAAGTGGCGCATGGCGCCTTAGAACTTTTATGTTAGCTTTCCCTTATGACCGCAAGTGTTATTTGTCAACTTGTTTTGCTCAAGCTTCAATATATCCGATGCCACTTTTATATGCTTCTTTGTCTAAGACTAGCTGGCCAAGGAGTGGCTCTGTCCTTCTCGTGTTCTAACCTTGCGTACCCGGAGACTCGCCAACCACGTGCTTGGCCAGATTAGGGACCCAGGACGGACCCACGGTGCCGACCTAGGACCAAACAGCAGCAGCTAGTCACTCTGCCTGCGGGTTAACTACCCCAGCACGCACGCCTCCGGGTCGGACCCGCGAGCCACATGTGGGGAGCATCCTCACCCCGCAAGCGTCCTTCCTACGGTCCGGCAACACGGGGACCGAGCTTACCTCAGTAAGCCAGCGTTACTAAAGGGAAAAAACCAAGGACCCAAAATGAGATACTTAGCTTCCCGTTCTCTTTGGTCTTGTAGCACCTTGTTGAGAGCCGTGGCAAGGACGCTGTGGTAGTGCACCCTCCAGCGGCATGCGTGGAGGCATGCACCACCACAACGTCTTCGCGATGCCCCTTGCCCACTGCATCGCCATTTCTGGTGTCGATCCATAAGAGATGTGGTAGGGCCGCGATGATGGGAACACCCTCAGCGACAAGCGTAGAGGGATGCACCACCATCGCCTCTCTGCGACATCTCTTGTTTTCTTGCCCGTTGTTGGTGTTGCACTTGCTCCGGTCCCTTTAAATAGCCGAAGCACTGCCCTTGCCTCCACACGCGTGCCCTTGCCTCCACATGCGCGGGACCACCTGTCGCCGCGTGGAGGCACTGGCCCTGTCCCAGTTTCCTGCATCAAGCCTCGAAGTAATTGCCATATATGTACAACTTATTTGCAAGACGACGACACCCGTGACCACCCCACGAGCATCACAGTGTGCCTTCGCCTCATCTTTAACCTGCATGTCAGATTCCTGCAGTGCCCAAGGTGCATAGCGAATTTTTTTCGAAATGCACGAAAAACAGTATAAACTGGATAACCGATAACCTCCTGCCTCCCAGCCCCCGGGCACAGAAGAGTCGACCTCAGCCTGGGGTGTGAGCATCTTTCTGTTCCCATGGTGCCTCGCTGGCATGTAGCACGTTGCGCACGGGTCCGGCAACTGCTAGGCCTCGTTCCGAGGTGTCCCGGCAACGAGCTTGGTTTTCGGGGTTCCGGCAGCCCCCTGCTCATAGCCCAAGACGAGGAGACAATTCTGTGCACCTAGAGCTGGAGACAGAAGCATTCATAAATAGCAAAGCACAATATTCATTGAAGCAACACTTATCTTTATTCAACTTTGTGCTAGCGGATTACAATCGGGCCCTGCCCGGCTACACTAGCTTAAAGAGGCACGCTGCCGCAGCATCACCCGTGGGTAAGGCGCCACCGTTTCATGGGTAGAACTTGCGCAGGTGCTCAATGTTCCAACTATTGGGCACCGGCAAGCCTTCTTCGGTTTCCAGCCGGACAGCCCCCGGTCTGGTCACCTGCACTACCCAGAAAGGGCCTTCCCAGATTGGAGTCAACTTGTTCCCGGTCTTCGTTCCTTGTATCCGGCGCAGGACGAGGTCTGCAACCTCGAGCCACCAGGGACAGACTCTCCTGTCGTGATAATGACGGAGTCCCTGCTGGTAGCTTGCAGCTCGCACAGCAGCCCGGCATCGAATCTCCTCGATGAAGGTCAGGTCATCAATCCTCTGCGTGTGTTGGCTCTTGTCGCCGTACGCGCGTACCCGAGGTGACCCATACTTGAGCTCGAGGGGCAGCACAGTTTCTGCCCCGTAGACGAGGGTAAACGGAGTTTGACCCGTCGCCCGACTTGGTGTGGTCCGCAACGACCACAGCACAGGCTGGAGTTCTTCAACCCAGTGTTTCCTGTGGCCCTTGAGCTTGTCAAAGGTTCTTGTTTTGAGCCCCCGCAGCACTTCTGCGCTGGCTCGCTCAACTTTCCCATTGCTCCTCGGATAAGCAACAAAGGCAAAGTGAATCTTAGTGCCCACGTCCTCGCAGTAAGCTTAGAACACCGCACTAGTGAATTGCGTGCCGTTGTCGGTGATGATGCCGTTAGGCACATTAAACCGGCACACAATGCCCTTGAAAAACTTGATGGTCGCCTGTGCCGTGATGGCTCGGACAGGCTCCACCTCGATCCACTTCGAGAACTTGTCGATGGCCACGAGCAGGTACTCGTAGCCGCCCACTGCTCTCGGCAACTTGCCGACGATGTCCAGCCCCCAGACCGCGAACAGCCACGAGGATGGGATGACTTGCAGGGCTTGCGCTGGTTGGTTGCTCTTCTTGGCATGGAACTGGCACACTTCACAGGTCTTGACTAATTGCTCAGCATCGGCTAGTGTTGTCGGCCAGTAGAAGCCATGCCGGAACGCTTTCCCAGCCAGTGCCCTGGAGGCCACATGGTGCGAGCATGTGCCTCGATGTATATCCTCCAGCAACGTGCGCCCTTCCTCCTGGGACACGCAGAGGAGCATGACTCCATTAGGACGCCTCCAGTAGAGTTCTCCGTCCACCAGGGCATACATCTTGGCTTGCCGGGCTACTCGCTCCGCGGCAATGTCTTCCTCCGGGAGGGTCCCGTCCTTGAGGTAGCGAACAATATCCGTCCCCCAGAGTGGTGGCTCCCGACTAGTGTATGCCACCAACTTGGCGGCATGGTCCCCGCAGCTGCAGGGTCACCTTGAGTTGCCGGAGGGGCTTCCCCGGCAACTATCTTGGGGTCGACAGAGATCTTTGACTGCCTCTGCACGAACACCCCAGGAGGCACCTTGCTACGTTCCGCTGCCCACTTGGACAGTTCATCCGCAACAAAGTTGTCCTTGCGCTTTACGTGCTCAAATCGAAGTCCTTTGAACTTGGACTCCAATTTCCGCACTTCCTCCACGTACGCTGCCATCTGAGGGCAGTCATAGTCCTTATTTACCAGGTTGATCACGAGTTGGGAGTCCCGCGAACAACCAAGCGCTTGATGTCGAGGGCGATTGCCGCGCGCAGCCCGGCAAGTAGTCCCTCGTACTCTGCTGTGTTGTTGGTGGAGTTGGCGAAGTCGAGTTGTATCATGAACTTGAGCTGGTCTCCAGTGGGCGACTCAATCACCACTCCGGCACCGGCGCCCTGCAAGCAGAAGGCGCCATCGAAGTACATGACCTAGTACCCTTCGTCCAATCTGCCGGGAAGGCTCGCTTCCGGCTCTTCTTCCTCTATGCTTGTCGATGTCCACTCTGTGATGAAGTCAGCGAGAACGGTGCTCTTGATGCTCTTGGTGTTTGTGAAGGGCAGGCCGAACTCCGCCAGCTCCATCCTCCACTCGGCCACTCTTCCGGTGGCTTCACGGTTAGTGAGGGCCCTCTGCAGACAGAATCCCGACACCACCGTGATGCTGTGTGCCTGAAAGTAATGGCGCAGCTTCCTTGAAGCGAGCAGGATCCCGAGCAAAAGCTTCTGGACCTGCGGGTACCGTACCTGGGCATCGCGCAGCACCGTGCTAACGAAGTACACGGGACACTGCACCGTCTGTATAGGCCGTCCCTCGGATCCAAGGGCAGAGGAGGTAGCCGGGGGTTCCTTCAGCTCGCCGGGAGCCCCCGGCCCTTCCATCACAGCCCCCGGGACTTGCTCTTCCCTCTCAGCTACGAGCACAGAGCTCACTACCTGGTCCATCGCTGCCAGGTAGAGCAGCAACGGCTCGCCCGGCTTGGGGGCGACGAGGACCGGTGGCGATTTCAGGTATCTCTTCAAGTCCTGGAACGCCGCTTCCGCCTCGGGAGTCCAATTGAATGGACCCTTCTTCTTCATCACCTTGAAGAAAGGCAAGGCTCGATCACCCAGCCTTGATATGAAACGCCCAAGCGCCGCAATGCACCCGTTGAGGCGTTGGACGTCTTTGACCTTGCGGGGTGCATCCATCTTCTCAATTGCCTCGATCTTCTGTGGGTTGGCTTCGATTCCCCTGTGAGAGAGCAAGAAGCCCAGGAAGTGCCCCGAGTCCACACCGAACGTGCACTTCTCGGGGTGAAGCTTGAGCTTGACCCTGCTGAGGTTCTTGAACGTCTCCTGCAGGTCGCCGACAAACGAGTCCCTACGCCGCGACTTGACGACGATATCATCCATGTAGGCCTCGATATTCCGGCCTAGCTGGGGTCCCAAACACTCGCGCGAGGCGCGCTGAAATGTCGAGCCCGCGTTCTTCAGCCCGAAAGGCATGCACGTGTAACAGTAGCAGCCAACCGGGGTGATAAACGTTGTTTTCTCCTCGTCTTCGACTGCCATCATAATCTGATGGTAGCCGAAGAAGGCATCTAGAAAGCACAAAGACTCACAACCTGCTGTAGAATCTACTATTTGATCGATTCGGGGTACAGGGAAGGTGTCCTTAGGGCATGCACGATTAAGATCAGTAAAATCTACACACATGCACAATTTATTTCCAGCCTTAGGGACTACAACAGGGTTCGCTAACCAAGTGGGGTACAACACTTCCCTGATTGCCCCAGCGTTCTTGAGCTTCTCCACTTCCTGCTGGATGAAGTCTTTGTGTTCTTGTGCTTGCCGGCGAACCTTCTGCTTGACGGGCCGCGCGTCCGGCCGCACCGCCAGCCGATGCTCGATCACCTCCCTGGGGACTCTGGGAAGATCTGACGGCTCCCAAGCGAACACGTCAGAGTTCTCCCGGAGGAAGGCGATGAGGGCGCTTTCCTATTTGTCGTCAAGGCTCGCACCGATGGAAAC